>NW_024531043.1:10841498-10907807 GCF_017590135.1 Pyrgilauda ruficollis
TCTCCCGTCGCTGTACCCGACCAGAAGCGCGGGGGGGGGTGGGGGGGGAAGAGAGAAAGGGGGAAGGCGAAAAGAAAGAAAAACCACACTAAAAACCATAAAGTTAAAAAAAATATTCAACAAAGACATCTTCGTTTCGGTGCGGGTTTTTTTTTTTTTTTTTTTTTAACGAGCCGCCCGATCTACACACCCAGGCAGGGAGGAAATCCACCGCGAAGCGAGCCCCAAAATGGGGGAATTGCCAACCGGGTCCCCCCTTCCACCCCAACCAGACAAGAGGCAGAGAGGGAGGAGGAGGAGGAGAGGAGGAGGAAAGAAAAAAAAGAAGACGACGAAGAAAAAAAAAAGACCCAATCTCACTTGAACTCTGCTTTTTGCCATGATCTTCAGGGTGCTTGGCTTTTTCCCCCGCCTTGGTCTCTCGGAAAGACATCGCGCTGGGCGGCCGATCGTCTCCGGGCGGCGAAAGGCGAGCTCCCGTCTCACATGGGGCCGGTTACCGGCGCGGGCTGCCCGCCAGGCTCCTGCCTCCCGTTTTCGCGAGCCACCACATATTGTGTGTGTGCTCGCTGCTGGCGGCGGCCGGGATCCCACAATACACCGCTGCGAGCGCCGCGAACGCCTAACCGCGCTCCGCCGCCTGCACATTCACGGCGGCCGCGCCGCGCAGCCCCCGGCCCGCGGCCGCCCGCCGCCGCCCCGCCGCCGCCGAGCGCCGCCGCATGGGCCGCCGCCGGGACGCGCGGTTTTTTTTTCCCTCCCCGCCGCGGGGTTAACGGCATGCGGGGGGGCGAGTGGAATCTGCCCGCTGCATTTACCTTAGAGCAAACTGTTTCTAAACAAGATGGACCTATAGGTGGGACAAGTTGGTAGTTTTTTTCGCTTTTTTTCGTTGTTTTTTTTTTTTTTTTTAAGGGGAAGACTTCGGCGAGCCCGGGCGACCGCGGGGGCGGGTGGAGCGCGGACCCGCCGCGCTGCTGCGGCGGAGAGTGCGGGGGGGGCTGGCGGGAGGGGGGGTGGCAACACACGCAGAGGAGGGGGTGATAGAAGATGGGGGAGCAGCTTTGCTTATTAAAGGTCCGGAGCCCTCATCAGCCAATCAGCGGGGAGGTTCCATTTTGTTTTCGGTATTAAAGGCGGGCGGCGCGGTGCCCCCGGCGCTCGGCGGGCGCGGGGTTGGCTGGGGCGGCGGCAGCGCGGCGGGCGCAGCCAATGGGAGCGCGGCTTCCATGGGGCTTGAGTTATTAGACGGCGGGGTAAAAGCACCGCGCGGCAGAAGCCAAGGAGAGGCCGCGGGACCCGCAGCCATTTTTCTGCAGTGGAGCGAAATGGCCAACTGGGCTTTTCCTTTGTTCCATAAAGGGGGATCCGCCATGTGAATCCACACCACGCGGGGTGGTGGGAGCCTCTAGCACGGTGCCAGACGACTCACTGAAGAAGGAGGATTTAAATATATATATATATATATCTCAAACCCTTAACAAAAAAAAAAAAAAAAAAAAGTAATGCGGATTTTTTTTCACCCTTATGATTCGGGATCCATCTTTGTCTTGTGTAACTAGGTCATGGCACACCCTATGTCAGCAGTTAACAATTTCGAATGCCAACAAAAAAAGAGTAAATACATTCTTTTTATATTTTTTTGTTGTTTTGGGGGTTTTTAAGCTTTAAGCAGCTCTGATGACTGAACAATAAATGTGAGAGACTTCTCTCTTGTATTAAACACTTGATTCCTGGCCATTTTTATTAACTCCTTTGGTGCTTAAAAGGTAATGTTTTAAATATAGGTATAGGATTAGTGAATTCTGGCAAAAAATAAGGCAATTTTACTATGATAAGCTTTTTCTCTTTCTTTCCTCTTACGTTGTAAGTACCCAATCCATTCCGTCCTTGCTAAGTGTAGTTTTCATGTTAATGTTACTGAAGTGGTCCTTATTGCTAAGCCTTCATTTGCATGTCTTATGTTTTTGTCTGTTTAAACCAGTTTATGCTTTTTGAAATATTTTACTTATAAAGCGAACTATCTGACTAAGATATGCTTAAAAGTTGTTCAGCACCAGTAAATGTTAACTAGGTGTTTTCACACTGACATGTGCAGCCTAAAACTATTGAGGAGAGTATTTTTAGTGTCTGCGTGCTCTGTGGAAAAACACTGAACGTCCTTTTTATGTACAGAGTAAATCTGCCACAGGAAGGTAGATTTAAGCCTCGAGCAGGAGTCCTCGCCTGTGTACGGTCAGTCAACATAGCTGGACTTTTTCTATAGCTTTTTTTTCCCCCTTTTTTTCATCTTTTTTTGATGCTAGACCACTGCCACACAAAGATCCGTAACTTATCTTAACAAGATCCGCTTTGGCTCGCAAACTTACGAGAGAAGTGGTGATACAGATCATATATATACTTATAGCCATTATTTTAAAAAAGAGTAACAACTTCACCTTCAGAGCTGCATTCAACTATGGTGTGCGGGTAAGTAAACCCTTTTGCCCTTGCAGAGGAACAAATAGCCCAGGCCTGTAGCTAATGGTATTGTCCTGGGTGGAAAGATCCCAATGGTCGTCTGAAAGCGGTGGCGATCTTCTCCTCAGAAACATCTAACAGTGCCTCTGAAACGTCTGTTTTCAGGGAGGGATTTGATTTCTCTTTCTGCACAAAGCTCTTGGTCGTCCTCAGCCCTGGGTGGGTTTGGTTTTTTTTGGTGCGGAGAGACGCTGTGAATCCATTGCAGGCATTACGTGGCTGTTAAATTGAAAGCACAAAAAAAAAAAAAAAATCTGCCTGTGAACAGTAAGATGTTAGTGAGGTTGATGTTAAAAAAGGCGAGAAGGCGGTGGTGGTGGTAGGGATCCCTTACATGTTTTATCCGTCTAATTACAGAAGCTCGACAAAAAACAGGCAACAAAATGGGGGGGTGTTTTTCACGACGGTGAGTCTTAATGGCGGATGTCTCCCTAGAAAGCACTGTAAAATCCTTCATACCGAGAGGCAGTGACTTGGAGAGAGGGGGGAAAAAGGAGATCTGGAAGTATATCCAAAATGAGGGAGTTTCCTTCCAAGTGAGGGACCCTTTGCAGCCTGAGTGTTACAGATGGAGAGCCGTGACGCAGTTGATATTCACAGCGGTTGTGCTTTAGTGCCGCCACCCAGCCCACGAAAATGGCCTCCCCGCCGAATTCTGGTGGGTTTATTATGTGAAAGGCTGCGGCAGCACCGTGTCCCGGGCGGCGGGAGGAGCGGCCGGCGGCGGGCACGGCGCTCCCGGTCGTGCTCCGTGTTGTGTGAGGGCAGCCGCCATCATGGCTTCTCCTTCCCTTCGGCGCCGCGTTCTCCTCAGCGCTGGGCGGTGGCGCGGCGGGCTCTCCCCCCGCTGCCTCCCGGCGCTCCGCGTCCCGGGCGCTGCAGGGAAATGATGGGTTTGGGGTGTTGGGGTTTTTTTGGGGTTTTTTTTTTTTGGTTTTTTTTTTTTCCTTTCCCGCCCCCCTTCCCCCAGCGCTTTGTGAGGGGCTGTGGAAGGGCGAAGCTGGGCAGGGAGCGGCGGCTCTTTCTCCCCGCACACAACATGGCGGGAGCGCCCTGCGGCAGCGGGGCTGGCGGCGCTCCAGCCGGGCCGGGTGGGGGGGCGGCCGGCCGGGAGGACAAAGGCAGCTCGGATAATGCCGGCGCAGCCCCGGCTGCTATAAATAACACCGCCCTTCCCCCGCTGCAGCCTCCTGCTCTCTTTATAAACAGCAAGCCATGGAAGTCGCCTAATGCAGAGGGGGGAAAAAGAGGAACAAACAACAACACCCCCCTTCCCCACACGCATAAGGGGAAAAAAATAAAATGCACAAAAATATTAAATCCCCGGCAGTGTGGGGGACGGGGGGAACCAGCAGCGCTGGCCGCGGGAGGGGCCGGGCGGCGCCGCCACCTCCCCGCCCGGAGCGGGTGCGCCGGGGGGAGCGCGGCCGCCGCTCCCCGTCACATGGCTCTTTGTTGTTTTCCTTCTCTGCCTCTCCTGGGCTGTTCCCCCCTCCGCCATCACCCAGCCGGGGCAGCGCTGCCCTGCCTCCTCCGGCCTGCAGCGCCGAGCTCCCCGGGCCCGCTCGGGCAGGGCTGGCGCGGAGCCGGTGCCGCGCTGCAGTGGAGCCGCCATGGCCCGATGAGGTGTTACATGTGGCGTCTTTATTTTTTTCTTTTTTTTCTTTTTTTTTTTTCCTCCTTCTGATTTGTTTGGTTTTTTTTTTGTTTTTGGTTTTTTTTTTTTTTTTTTTTTTTTTTTCCCCCTTCTGTTTTTTTTGGTTTTTTTTTTTTTTTTTGGGTTTTTTTTTTTGTGGGATTTTTTTTTCCCCCGCGCAGCTTCTGCTGCAGCTCGCTTTGAGTGGAGGCTGAGGGTTATCTCGGAACTTCACAAGCCTCGCTGTGCTCTGCGGAAAATTGCAGCTTGTGCTCACTGCAGACCCAAGAGTAGGTGAGCCAGGAAAGCCTGGCTTGAGCAACCACTTCAGAGGGCAGGACAGGGAGGAAAAGCAAACACTGTAGAGAGGTGGCCTCCCTGGTAAGGCTAGAGCAGGACCGTCCTGCGGACTCTGAGGGAGGGAGAAGGTAAGTGGCTGCTTGGCAGAGGCTGTCTGCGGGAGCGGCATGTGCCGGGCAGGGTGCGCCCTGCCCGCAGCTCCTGCGGCTCAGCACCAGCCGCTCCGTGGGTTTGTACAACCTGTGCTGTGGTATGTGCCGAGGCTCAGGGCTGTTTCCCTGCGAGGGAGCAGGGTGCTGCCGCGAAGGAGGCACCGCAGCCCGCGCCTTTCGCAACAACTGCGCTCATCGCTCCATTCCTCGCTCCCCCCCTCGCTCCTCACCGGGTCAGCCTCTATGTCGAGAACAAGCGACAAACCGTCCGCACAAAACAGAACACGTTCCCATGGAGGGGGAGAAAACCAAACAAACCAACAACAAAACCAAAGCTCTTCCGCAGTGCCAGGCTGGCGTTGTAGCGCTGCGAGCCCTGTCGGGGGCTGCGGCGCTCGGAGCCGGGGCCGCCCGAGCCGCCGCTCGGTCCCTGCCCGGCCGGGAGCGCCGGGCCCGCGCTGGAGCCAGCCCTGAGCACCCGGCCCGGGTCACGGCGGCTCCCTGTGACCGTCTGCTGGCAAAATCGGAAGGAACGGTGACGTTGTTCTTAGCTGAACACCATTAAAATGCTCCTCTGGTATCTCTCAATAGAGGTGAAAAGCATTTCAGCTTCCTGGAAATGGCCGAAAGAGGCGACGTGTAGATCAAAGTACGGCGCAGAGCTGGGCTCGTGTTTGCAGGGGTTTTTGAACTGTAGTGAAAACGTTTCTGCAGCTTGCATCGTAATGAGTTAAGTCAGCACGTGAAGCGACTAAAAAAGGCATATTTAAACAGCATCGGGCTATTAACTTTCCTGGGATTTAAGATTTATGTTTAAATATATATTTGGCTGTTAGCAATACCAGCATTTAAACCGTAACGTTGATCTATCCAACCCTGAAGCAAACCAGCTCTGCCTAACGCAGCTTTGAAGCGACACAGCCAGACCATAATACTGTGGGAGCTTAGACAGCTTTGTCTGTACTTGCATCTCTCTGCATATTTTTCCAGGACTCTGATCTTTGTCTGCGATTAATCATTGTCCAGGACGGCTGTTCCCGGTGGTAGAATCCGTGAAGTGCTGCAGCTGGGAGAGGTCCTAACGCGTGTGCCTGGCGCTGCGTACGTGCAAACCAGGGCCAGAAATTGCTGGGGCAGCAGGCGCTGGACAGCGAGCCTGCCGTGCCGCCCCAGTGAGTTGTGTGAGTCCTCAGCACTTCTGGAAGTTGTTTTTGTAAGTCTGAGCCGAAAATTTCTTTCCGTTTTTTAGAGTTTCTAAATGACTATAATGTTCAGTGTAGTTTAAAAGTCGCCAAGGCAGTTGAGACCAGTTGTGCTCTCAGAGTGGGTGGTTTCATGGCTGAACCTCGTATCTGAAAAGCGAAATGTTCTGGTACAGCGTGTTTAAATCCCAGAAAGGTCAAACCAGACTTTCATACTTGAGTTAGATTGACCCTGGTTTGCTGCGTGAGACTCTTTAGATAAAGAGATCTTTCAGGGAAAGGCGGGGGGGAAAGATTTTTTTTCTCTGAACAGCTTGTGGTGACTCTGTGCACATTCTTGAAGCAAAGGAGTTTGTTCTTGCCCACAGCGTCCCTGCCTGGCATTGTTGAGTGGAAAACTCTTATGCTAATTATATCACTGTCTGTTATCAATAAGAAGTGATTTAATTTCTTTGGCAAAGTGTTGCAACAAGAGCAAATTAGATTGAGAGGCAAAGTGAAATAAAAAATATGCAGCTGTTCTGCCAAACAATGATCCTGACTGTTTACAACATTTTGTTTTAGACTGCCTTGTACACAGAATCCTTTATATTGAAGGTTTTCAAGTCACAATCCACTGCTTGTGCAGGGAAACTGGGTTAATAGATTATAAAAGACAAAAAAGACCAAGGTTCATCTGGTTCAACTTCCTGCATTATGCAGGTCTCTTGATTTTTATGAATTTTTGGCTTTTTCCCATTTGAAAGAATTTAACTGCAGCATAGCTGCAGCTTAGATAAAGATCAGATTTTCATTTTCAAATGGGCTGTGAAAGGGAGTAAAATAAGGGTAAATTGTTTCCATCAAAAATCTGCCTGACAGACTAGAAATCAAAGTACCTTTTTAAACTTGTCTAGTTTCTGCTTTCAGTTTCTGGATGTGTCTGTCCCTCAGTCTCCTTGGCAGAGGAATGCTCCATGACCAGATTTCCATCCCCTCATAGCTGTGTGCAAGCTGAGCATTTAAACACTCTGTTGCAGGCTGCAGAGCTCCCCCTCGGGTCCATCTTTACTAATCCTGTAATTGTTCCTGCTCCCGTTTGTCACCATTTTGATCCGGGCAGAAGGGGACAGAGCCATGGGCAGTGACCATGCCCGAGCCAACAGCCCTCCTGGCTCAGATGTGTCTGTCAGGCATCCAGGGATTACTCCAGCCCATGTTCAGCTGGTTTCCCAGCATGGCACCTAAAATGCTCTCAGATCTGCTCCTCAGGATGACAACCCTGTACTGCAGAATTGTGCTCTTTGTTTTGCATGTATGGCTTTACTCTGGTCCTCTTAGCGTTGTTGCTTGCAATGGCCTTTTTAAATTATTATTTTTATTTGATACTCCCTTCTGATACTGCTTAGTGTCACCTACAAACTGGTTATGAATTTATGTTTTCTTCCAGATAAACAGCCTATCTGCACTGTGGGTGTTTCCTGGTTCGGGGTGTGTGTACACACACCTCAGCAGTGTCAATATTGTGTCAGGAGGAGGTCTGGTTCCACACCATCCCTTGCCACACCCCAGTTGCATGGGAAGAAAGCCCGGTTTAGGAGCTGGAAGGGAGCCAGAGGCACACTGCAACACTTGCCTGCCCTGGTGTCTATTATGTAGCCATGAAATAATGCCGAGCAAAAAACAGGTGGTTGCAGGACCCATAAAAGAAAGATGAGAGGTCTGGGGCAGGGTGGTTACAAAGTACATTTTGAGACCTTCCTGTTAGATGGGTTTTTTTTTTAGACGGGATGCCTCACTACATACTCTGTATCCAGCTGTTCATTCAAGACCTAAATACATTAGGGACTTCTTCCCCCTGCCAAATTTGAGATTGGAGGAAGGAGGGGGGGAAATGACATAGAACAACACAGTCGCATTAGACAGTTTTATTTTTAGGAAACCAGGCTAAGAATATCAAAGGAATATTGAATAGGAATATGGACAGGGTATTTGCCTGTTCAGATTTTCTTGCCATGAAAATTTTCATTCCTTCCTAAGAACAGCAGATGATCTGTCTAGGGAATTGTCAGCCAAAATAAGCAACCTGCTGACAGATTTCACCTGTGTCCCAGCATGCTCTGAAGATGCATGGGATGTCAGCCTTGAACAATGACAGGGAATCACTAGGCTGTGTTGTTTGGCTGCCGGGGTGCAGAGATGCATGGTGACACCCAACAGTGGAACAAACATTTACTGTGTTTAAAATCCAGACAAATTTTGATGGATATGTTGGCTATTTGCTGTAGCTTGGGGTGGGGGGGAGGTGTATTACTTTTTAAACTGTATGTGATCATATTATTTCTGCAAGTATTATGACAAAGCCACCTCTGTAAGGTAGGGAGTGAGTGCTTTCAGAGATCTAATCTTTCTCGAGCTATAAAGGAATAAAGAAGCTGTTTCAACACCTGACTTGCAGAATGTTTTGTGTTGCTTCTTGCCTATTGAAATGCTGCTGCCATTGAAATGCTGTGATCCTATCAGGATGTAGAACTGGTTATTTTTTAGAATGCTTTCAAGTTTATAAAATCATGAAATAAATCAAGACGGCTGGCAATTCTAATCAGCATTCTAAAGCCATTGAATTACAAAACAGTTCAGTGCTTCATGGCCCCTGAACAGTACAGTTTCACAAAAATAAAAGAGAAAGAATTAAAAGAATGTACCATTTAAAGATGCCGGGCACTTACAAAGCTTGCATCAGAAGGAAATGAAGATACAAATAAGTAATCTAAAAGGATATTTATGCATTAAATTACTTTTGTCTCTGGACACTTCATTAAACAGTCTGGATATGATGGTAGCTGGGGACCTGGGAGCCATTTTAACACATGCAGCACATGCAAGAAACATTCTGATTATAAGTGATGGAGTATAAAACGTTGCAGCCAGAAACCGATGGCAAAGATCAAATGGAATGAGTTCAGCTTACAAATGAGAGCAGTGTCTTCCCACTGGTGCGATGCGACACGAGACCAGGACTTTGTTTCGCCCTTGACATTGCCACCACTGCTCTCAATCCTGCAGTTAAGGATTTGCATCTTGATTTATTGTTTGACAGGACAGTGGGGAGTGCCCCAGCTGGTCCCCCGAGTCCTGGGTTGCAGCCGAGTGTGCCCGAAGGCGCCGGCTCGGTGAAGGCTGAGCCGTCCATGGCTCCCTGCTACAGCAGCTCGCAGTTGCTAAGCAGCTGCACAGTCTCTGCCCGTGCTGTACGAGGGCAGCAGCACGGCTTCCCCTTGATCGCTGGAGAGGAGCCGGCAGCATGGAAACGGGAGCAGTGGCCATGGCAAAATCGCTCTCTTCCTGGCTGGCTCACGGAGCCGCTGGCAAAAAGGCTGGAGCGAGGAGAAGGGACACTCGGTGGAGCAGGGGGTGGCAGGAGGGCCGGGAAGAGCCAGCATATGTGCACAGCAGAGGTTACAAAGACAGCAGATCCTGGCAGAGCAGGGGGCACACACCGAGGAGAAAGGAATGGGAGAGAGGCCAAAGGCACAGTTCAGAATTAAAAAAAAAAAAAAAAACAGGAGGAAAGTGTGGCATATGGAGAGGGGAAATAAAGCAGAACTTGCACAGCCTGCAAATAATTGAATTGAAAATCCAGGAAGAGGGAAGGAGCTTGATTCATTACTGCCCTTCACCTTGTGGAGACAGCTACACCCAGGAAGAGGAGGCGTGGAATACAACAGCATCCTTCATGTTTCACAGTGAACTGTAGATTTTACATTTCAACCCCTGCCATTTGTGGTTTTCTCCTTTCATAGCCCATGCCTTTTGTTCAGACTTGACTCCTGCAGGCTCTGTTCTTATCTTTGTCTACTTTCTGAGTTATTTTTGAACTTGCTTTAGCTTTTTTTTTCTTCTTCTTCTTTATTTTTTTAGGTAAGTTTTAAATTAAAATACCTTTTCCAGATATTTTAGTTGTTTTAACCTTCAAGAGGGCAGGCCATTGCTAGTTTCTAACTGGAGTTAGTTTCCACTAAACCCACACAGCCCTTGCTGCATTTCTGCCTGTCTCTCTCCTGGGAGCTGCTGAAGCAGGACAGGGCTCTCTTTGCTTCCTGACACCTTCCTCTGCACATTGTCTTTCCCTTTCCCTGGGCAGTGCCTGCCAGCAGTCCGGAAGGACTCGCAGTTAGCAGCGTGCAGGAAGAGGTTCCTGTGGCAGTAAATTATCACAAGCGCCTGACGTGTTGCATAAAGGGGAATGAAAAAAGTGTCACAAACATCTGCAGGGGGTTCTGACCAAAAGGAACCCTTAGTTCCACCAGCACTGCCCACATGAAAAAGCACTTCATGGTGTTGGTGCCTAACTGCAATCGGCTGTGGAATAGGAAATGCCAGTGGAGCTGGCAGGGAAGCAGGAAAGCTGGACATTCCTCTCCTCCAGGCACAGGACTGAGGGGCACAGCTCGTACAGCAGGGTGGGGAGGAATTTAAGCTCGTGCAGCTGTTGCTCTGCTGTGACCAGCCCAGGCTTGCTTGGAGGCCTTTCGACTGAGAACACTTTTTCCCAGGTCCAAAATTGAGTCCTAAAAGGAAAATGGAGGTGCCCGCTCAGACTTACAATGAAAATTATTTGCTGTGGATGCTGTGTGTGTAGTTCAAGCCAATAACATGCTTGACAAATACACAGCCAGGTGTGTCCTGTACTTAGAAAATTTTTGTCTGAGATGTCTGATTCATGGGGATGCTGCATTTGCTTCCTTCTTCCATTTGCCTGGAGCCCTTATCTTTGAACAGGCACTGTCTGTACTACTGTTAGACTCCCAAGACCATTAAAGATCTTGGGACACTGACATTTTACAAGCAGATCCAGCTGCCATTCACACAGGGGCATTTTTAGCCTTATGAGAGATCTAAGTTTAATTAGAACAGTTTTAACCAGGAAATCTCCCCAGCTCAAGAAATCAGAGGTACTATGTTAATCTCAGGTAAGCAATGAGGAGCTTGACAATGTGCCTGTTGTTACAGGAGATTCAGGAAGGGTGAGATGTGTGTAAGAAGGGTGAAACACACAGGAAATGTGCCATCAAGGACAGAGGTGTGGAGCAGGGCAGGGCAGTGTGCCAGACCCAGCACTGTCAGCTTGTTCCTCTCTGTGCCTGCCCTCACCACCCCACACCACTGCTTGAACACCTTCCTGACCCGCTCTGGTGACTTTCAGTGAGGACATCCAGCCAGGCCACTCTGCACTGTCAGCTCCCACAAACCAGGCACAAGCCAAGAATCACAGCTCTAAAGCAAACATCACTCAATTACAACCTGGTTTTATTTCCAGCGCCTCAAGTTATTAATTAACCTGCTCTGAGCATCGCTGTTCCTGTCAGGGTTTGCTCTGGCCACGTTATGGCTGCTCTCAGGTCTGAGAAATATTCAGTCTGGGCCTGTGCTCTGCCTGCCCATGCTCTGACAAGCCACAAGCTCCTCTGGCTCCTGCCAAACCTCCACCTCTATGAATGAACATCTTGCCAGCCAGCCAATGACAGAGCAAGCACTTCCCACTTAGCTTTACCCATACATCCAGCATTCCACAAAAAACATGCAGAAATGTTGGTGTCCCCCATATAAATAGAGGATTTCATAATCTCTTCAGTCTGCCATTGCTGCCTTCCTGTAGGAAGTTTGCACAGATATCAGAGGGGAGGATGCAAAATTCACATTAATGTCAGTGCTATGCATTACTCAGCAGAAACATGGCCCTACTTCATCCATAGTCCATTCTCTTATAGCCTACTTCACCATCTTTTATTCTGCCTCTATGAACATTCCCAGTTTCCCCACATCCTTGTCCAAAAGGTTTGAAACCTTCCTGCCTGGGCCAAGTGCAAGAGTGCAGAAATGAGGTGTTGATCAAAACCTGACTCATGACTCTGTAAAACACACTCTTGTTCAGGCTGCACTGTAGCTCACATAGAGAAAAGCATATTTAGGAATCCAAACCTGGGTTCATGTAAAGTTGATGTTCTCTACAGCCACACAAAAAAAAGTACTACTCCACATATTTCAGGTTTAAAGGAGCCTTCCAACAGAATTTTGGGGAGTGTAACCCAGATTTGGCAATCCACAGTTGACTCACCCGTTCCATATTAATCCCTGTGTGTAAGCTAAAGCAGCTGAATGCAACTCCTCCCCTGGTGCTGTGGTCATCTTAATTAACACACACTCCTCTTGGGTTCTGAACTAGCAAATACATGAAAAGAAAATATCTCTATCCACAAGGAATTACATAATTTGGGAACAAAAGAAGGGAAAAGTGATCTGAAGGAAGCAGATAGTGCAGAGAGTGTTCCAATTTTGAAAAAAATAACATCTTCATGCTTTCTGGGTTAAGTGGAATGTTGGGTAATGAAAACACAGGAAGGCCTAAGCCAGAGGGATTTTAGAGGTTGTACTAAAGGGATTGGTTGGATACTGGCTAAGAACACATTGTGTTGCAAGCAAAACTGTTTGTAACCCTTTTCCCTAAATTTCCTCAAATTACTTCCTGATGGGATGTGTTCTCTGCTGCAGATCTGGATGCAGAAGATCATCTGATGGTGACTAATTTCACACAGCTCTGTAGCAGAGCCCTGATCTCTGTCAGCCACGAGCAAGGCTGTGCCTCACTCCTGAACCCGCTGCTTCTGCCTCTTCCCATGGCAAACACAGCTGCAGATCTCACCTGGAGTGAGGTGGTCTGAATCCCTCTTTACACCAAACCCCCAGATTGCCTTCCCAGCACAGAGGCAGGGGATGAGATCCAGCATTGCTGTGATAGCTCTGCCAGCCTGTGACAAAATTCCTGCCCATGGCTCAGGGAAGCCATGCCAGCACATCTGGGAGACACATCCCCAGATCCATGGGGGCAGAGCTGTGGAGGTGTTGGCAGACTCTTGCCTGTTCATTTCATGCTTTTCAGAGATCACTCGTTGTGTTTGATGTTCCAGAAAAGCATAGGATGATCCTAACCTTGTGTTACCCATTTTTCACAACAGAATTTGGCTTGAGAGTTCACACTTTAGTGAGAAACAGAAACTTGAAACTGCCTCTAAGCACCTACTGTATCAGGATGAGATGTTACCACGTTGATTTACTTCAGGTTTGTAAAATGGGGT
Organism: Pyrgilauda ruficollis; assembly: GCF_017590135.1. Classification (NCBI taxonomy): domain Eukaryota; kingdom Metazoa; phylum Chordata; class Aves; order Passeriformes; family Passeridae; genus Pyrgilauda; species Pyrgilauda ruficollis. The sequence continues at coordinate 10,854,424 of NW_024531043.1, forward strand.
GGTTTTCCCCCACAACTGCAAAGCTAAGAACTCAGTTTCTAATGAAAGATGAAATTCAAAACACAACATGTTGGCCATGCGTGTATCAAGTAGGCCATTTTTGGCCCACAGAGTTGGGCCTGATTTAAAGAATACCAGAGAAAATAACCAAGAAACAGTTTGTGTTCCCTATAAATAGCTGCTCACCAGGTAGTCATCAGTGTGTGATGAATAAAGTTTGTCCAAACTATATCAGAGTGCCTGAATATTCTCTGCCTGATTTTGCTGAGTTGTGTGTATTAATTTGTCTCACACCTCCCCTTGCAGCCCCTTGTCCCATTTTCTTTCCCTACCCTCTGAACTCCCTGGTAGCATTTAGACAGATTTTGCTTAGAGTTTATCCAAAGATTTCTGCATTGATTTAATGTAGGGGCTACTTGAGCCAAGTGAAACAGGACCTATTTCTAAGGCATGAAAAGGCAGAAAGGAAATTTTCTTATTGAAATATAATTTTTCCATATTACTTAATAGTCTAGAAAGTTAATGCCTTTCTGGCAGCACTTCCCACTGGGAAAAAAATATGGTTCCTACTCAGCCAAACAACAATGTAATAATGTTTTAGGTTGGGTTAAACATCTCAGAGATTGGCAGGTGTCACAGCCACCTTGCCTTCAGTGAAAAAGGCAATTGAGAGCCCTTATGGAACAAGGGATTTACATCAGTAGGAGCCACTACACAAAAAACCAGGCACATGGCAAGGTTTGAATAGATGGTGAATCATGTGGCCCAAGGGATTTTTCGGGGTGGGGGCATGTGTGTAAAATATCAGACCATGAGGACAGATGGTTGAGCTCTGCATGTGAGAGAGGAACAGTGAGAAACACTGCAGAAATGGAAACTGAGAAGCAGCTGAAAGTCAAGGACACTGGGGAGTTTTGATTTTGGAAATTTTGTGGAGGGTTTAGTGAGGGTCAGAGCAGTGCTGGCACTGTGAGCAAAAGTACAACTGAAAACCAATTTTATTCATTTGTTCTGTAAACAGGAGGAATCACCTTGAGTAGTATACACCTGCTTTGTCATAGGCTCCTCCTCACACTGATTCTGTCACCAGAACTTTGTGCTGTGTGCAGGGATAGTTCAGCTCTCCCACATCATAATTCCCCCCTTCCTTCTGTGCCCTGTCCATAATAAATTCCGTGGGGCAGAGACTCCCTCAGTAAGTCTGTGTGCACATGACAAGCAATTGTTGGCCTTGTACAACATCTGAAATTTATCAGAGATTCACTTGACTTACTTGGTAAATCCCATTCCTTAGGGTCTGTCTTTCCTATTCTGAATGTTTCAAGGCATTGCTCTTGCTCAGTACATGCTGGAGTGGGACCTCATAGCTGAAAACACAAATAATAAATGTCACTGGTGATGTTAAAAAATAAGTATTTAAGGCTCTGTCTTGTTATGCACTTTCTTAACTAAGTTTATGAATATTCCCTTGGACATAAATGGGTTGTTGTTACATTGAAGTCTTTGTAAACTGAGGTTTGTGTTATGAAGAAAAAAATGAAGTGTATTTCAAAAACATAGTTCTGATGACCATAAGGAAGAACAGGTTCCCATTCTTTTCCAGTTTGTGTTACCAAATAAACTAACAATAGGAGTGTGCAGCAGATGGTGTGTGCAAACAATATTGAACCTAATCTGTGAGTCTTTTTTTTGGTGTTTTCATGACTAACCTGAATTATCCATCAATACCACCCTGACTGTTAAAGCATCTTTTAAAAATCACAAACTCCAGCAGTTTTCCTAAGCAGTTTGCTAACCTTTCACTCCTTCCTAACTTTTTCCTTGGTGATCATGAAGCAACAAATTGGCACCAAGATTGGAGCACAGATATCTTCCATACCCCACTAATGCCCTGGTTTGGTTGTGCTCACTGAGAACCTCCACACATACATTGACCCCTGAGCTGCAGATGTGTAAGCTTTTGATGAAAGAACTTGTGCCAAAATCAATATACAGGCCAAAACTGAACTACAGATGGACACTTGCAATTAGTAATGATCATATTTGAATTTCAGTAATGGAGGGTTGAATCTTCTTCCATTTAAATCAGTGGCACAATTCCATTTTAGATTTTACTTTTTTTGGAGTCAGCAAAATAGGCTTAGCTTTTGCCCAAACCCAAATGATATGCCTAAAGCACTGCATAGCTGCTAATTAAAATTAAGTACCTGAGATACTGAAATGTTGTATTTAATCCATAATAAGTTAACTCATTACATAAGTAGAACATCCATTACTTTAAAACAGTCTTTTGAGTGTTTATAGTAGTATTTGTAATCTGCTTATTTTATGTTGTTTCATCCCAAATCTAAAGGTGTGCAAATCTAACAGTTTCCTTAAGTATAGAATATACAAAGAGACAGAGCTGTGAGAAATGTAAAGACTGTTTTGTGAGACTTGGGAAAAAAACCCTCAAAAACAAAAGAAAAAGCAAAACTTCACAAATTAATAATGAACCACAAAATACTTTTATCCCCCCAAAAAATCCCCTTTATGGAAATAATTGACGTGAAAAAAAACCCTGAATTCTTCAGTTACAGGATGACTGTTAACTCTACCTGCTGATTGTATCATACATAGTGCAATACTGGATTTGAGCCAGGTCCAAATAAATAATTTCAGGATAAAACAAATTCTTTCCTGGCCCATCCATTCCTGTGCCATTGGAATGCTCTCAGCCATTACACTGGATAGGAGCTGATGGCTTTTCCTGTGTTCCAGATAAGATTTATAAGACTGTGGCTTGTAAAGCATTTTTTGACAATTTCCATGTGCTTGCATAAACTTTTTCCACGGGATAATGGTGAATTTTAAATAGGCATGAATCTGCCTGCTTTTTTATTGTTATAATTTGAGTTATATGACACTGTGTTAAGTATGACAGGTCCTTCTTATCTATTGCAGAAAAATCCTTTTCTAGCTTTTTGTTTGCCCTGTGCACAAAGCAGGATCCTCCTTACCGAGTGCAGTGGTGTTTGTGTTGGGTCTGGAAGGCCATCTAGTGACACAACTGCGCAGGGGAAAATTAAAAGCCTTACTCGAATTATGGTTTGGGTTTTTTTCCATATTTGAATTAAACGGTCTTGCTACGCCCGAGCGTGTCCTTAAAGGGTTTGTTGCTATTTCCACAAGTGGTATTTAAAAAAAAAATTGAAGAAATTTTTATTTCTTAAAAGCAAACTGACTTAAGATAGAGCACAGTGCTAATTCCTGCCAGGAAAGAAACGTGGAGTTTTTGTGCTGAATGGTGGTAGATTTGTGCCTGAGCAGGTCTGTCCAAAACTCAGTGTCACTCCTGTGCATTGGAGCCAAACATAATCCAGCAGTTATGTTCCCTTCCAGAGCAAACATACTCAGCTGTTGTGATCCCCTGCATTCCATGGTACCAAAAAACGCCGCATGGAAGCCTGGGGCCACCACATCTCTGCAATTAAAATGAGAAATTCCAGTTATTTTCATTGCAGCTCACCTTGGATGGTGAGCCAGATGACGAGCGGAGCTGTCGGTTCTTTCCCAAGCAATAAATCAGCGGAAAACAAGCAGTGAGTCACTGCCAGTGCCAGCACCAAGGTGCCTTTCCGGGGGTGCCTCGGGGGTCTCCGCCTGCCCTCACCGTGCCCTCACCGCTCGGCCTCGGGACTGCTCCCACATCGGCGCGGAACTGGAGCGGTCCCTCAGCGCCGGCCACTCGGCGGGACCCTGCACGGCGCTGGAGAGGCTCCATGTGGGAACAAATGGAACGGGAATAAATAAATGGGGAAGGGCGTGTGGATGGAAGGGCAAAGGGACGCGGCACGATGGTCCCGGGGGATGGAGAATCGAGGGATGCCCGGCCGGACGGGCGGCCGGGCGGAGCAGCCCCGGCGGGGCTGAGGGGACGCTGCGCTGAGGGGCCTTCCCGCCGTGACCCCGAGCAGCCGCAGCCTGCGGGCGGCCGCGGGCTGGCGATGAGGCCCGGGGTGTGGGAGAGGCTCCCTCAGTGCCCGGGGGGGCCCGGGCGGGGCCCTGCGGCACCTGAGGCGGCGGCGGCAGCGGCGCGGCCAATCCCCGGCGGGGCGCGGGCGGCTCTGCCCGCCCCGGGCGCGTGGGGGGAGCGGAGCCTCGTCCCGGCCGCGCTGCGCCCGCCCCGGGCCCGCTCCGCTCCCGCTCCCGCTCCATGGAAGCGGCCAACGGGGCCGTGCCCGAGGGCGCGGCGGAGCAGCCCCGCGGCCCCGCGGCCGCCCCGTCGGGCAGGAAGGAGGTGAAGGTGGTGATCGTGGGCGACGGAGGCTGCGGGAAGACGTCGCTGCTGATGGTGTACGCCAAGGGCTCCTTCCCCGAGGTGAGGGGCTGCCACTCCCGCGGGGCTGGGGGCCGCAGCCGGGGCCGGCCCAGCGCTTGGGCCCTGCCAGCACCGCTCCTCACAATCACTGAGTCCATTAAGGTTGGAAAAGGCCTCTGAGATCATCGAGATCCTTCTCCCTTTGCAGCAATACGCGCCCTCTGTTTTTGAGAAGTACACAACGAGTGTGACGGTGGGGAAGAAGGAGGTCACCCTGAACCTGTACGACACCGCAGGTAAGGGGTTCCACTTTCCTGCCAGGGCCAGCTCCTGTGCGGCCACTGCGATGGCAGCACTCGGGGACATTGGCCTGGGACTGAGCCCAAACCCGGCCCAGCCTTTCGTAACTTCTGGCAAATAAGCAGAAACTGTAAAGTGTTGCTCCCATGAGCGCACGCACCCCCATTTCTGTTCCAGCAGATTTTTCGGTGTCAGCTTAAATCAGCCCAATATTTGCAGACTGTAAAGATGGGCAGGTTTTCAAATTGCTTCTATACCAGCATAGTTTAACCAAAGCATTGCAGGTAAGACTGCTAGAGAGGAAAGTACAAACAAACTAACCACCATTACCAGTTGCATATCAATGTGACTTCCAGAAAAAAAGAATTGATTGTCTAATGGCACTTCTGGTCATCGACTCATTCATTATCTTAACAACCCAATTAATTCAGAAATATCAAATAGCAACCATATCTGGAAGTATTAAAACCCAATTCCCAGATGCAAAGCATAATACAATCAACCAGGAAAATATTTTAATCTGCTGCCATGTGTGATTGAATAGGGAAGGAGAAAAAGGCTGTTTTGTGTTCAAAATCAAAAGGCCGTGGCAGTAAAAGTTATTTGAAAATGCTGATAGTTGTTCAGGTTCATTTGAAGAACTTGTGAATTGGTTTGTGTAAATGATTTCAACTTCACTCAAAGTTCCCAGACTCTGCTATCCAGCTGCTTTCCTAAATGAACCCTAAAACTGACACGTGCTTGGTTTCAGCTCAGTGTAGATCATCTGTTTCAGTTCAAGCCTGTGGAGTTGTTCCAAATTTACACCAAGACAAATAAGAACCGAATGCAGTCCAGTCATTTTTAATAGCAATAAAACACACTTACCTTCTTGTGTACTGCAAGTGATAGCTGAAAACATAATTTTAAAGGCTTTTAATCTAGAAGTGAATTTCACTGCTAACTTTTACTACAGCGTAGTAAGATCCTGAGCACCCAATTTGCCAATGTGACTTCTTTGTTCAGTGTTACTGTTCTAAGTCCATTTAGTTGGGTTAACATACCTTCTACTGCATGGCAAGGGGTTTGGGTCTGAGCTTTAGAGGAAAAGAGAAGGATTGGGATCTGGTGTGAGCAACCAAAGAGGCATTTCCTTAATACAGGGTGTTGGCACCAAGAACCTGCCACTGCACTCATGATTTTTATGTTTGTTTGCTGTCAGTGTGGATTTTTTGCCTGTCACATGGTTCCTAGCTCTCATTTAAAATCCCCATGCCACACATTCCAGCATTTGCCTTTGGAGTCTCTTCCAGGCTGTAAGGGGCATGGGCTGGATCCAGAGATGGCAGTGGGCTGGGCAGGTCCAGCATTGCAGCACTGAGCTCTCCTGAGCCTGGCAGGAGTGCACAGCTCCTTGTGTCTCAGAGCCCAGCTCTGCCCCTGCAGCCCCCAGCAGCCCGGGGACTGCTCACTGAGCTGATGGCTTATTGCAGCATCAGCACAGTTTGGGTGGGAAGGGACCTTTAAAATGAACAGGGACATCTTTGACTAGATCAGGTTGCTCAGGGCTCTGTCCAAGCTGACCTTGGGTGTTTTCATGAATAGAGCAGCCACAGCTTCTCTGGGCAGCCTGTGCCTCATTGTGTAAAAAATTCTCCATTTTATCTATTACAAATCTGCCCTCTGATAGATTAAAACCATTACCCCATGTCCTGTGACCACGTCCTGTAGTTTCCCTGTTTGTGCATATAAATATTAGTGTGTACCTTCCACATTGAATTCACAGCTGTAAAAACTGGTTTGGACTAAAGCTGAAGAACAGTGGGGTGTATTTTGTGTCTTGTGAGACACTTTGGGAAGTGGAGCTGCCATTGTTGGTGTGAAAGAACAATTGCTTTCCATCTCTTGCCTGGAAACCTCGAAAACCAACATTTTTCACCTCCCAAAACAGCATCATGGCCACAAGGCTACAAGTTTCTTGAGGCTGTTGACACATGTCTCCTCCCTTCCTGTTAAATTTCTTTCACTTTGCATAAGACACAGCAAGAAGGCAAGCAGGGAGATTGTCACCTGGGTTAATACATTTGATTGGGAAGGGGAAAACCCTGAATTTTGGTTCTGTTTCAAAGCTGCTTACATAGTTTTATGTTATATATCTATAAACTCTGTCAAACTGTAACTCAAGCAGCTTTTCAACTTCTTTCTGTAACTGGAAGTTTTGCTAGAGGAAGGACTCACTTGAGCACACATTTTAATCTCATCCTGTTTTTAATAGTACAAAACTGATGTTGAGTTCCTTAAGGGTTAGACTACGACCAAGAGTTGTGTATTTTTAGGATCTTGCTTGGAGCAACACTAAATAGAGCTGGGTGTACTTCAGCATCATGGAAAAGTAAAGGACAGGTCAGCTCCATGGGCTGTTTAAAGTTGGAAGGATTCTTTGTATTGTCAAGTCCTGTGCAGCTCAAACATTTGATCCTACTTACTGAGAGAGGAGGACATAAACAAAAAGCTAAAGAAACAAACGTTTCAATATACAAAAGGTATTATTTTCTTGACAAGAATTTTGGTAACAAATTAACATAATGAATTAGTCTAAAATGTAGCAGAAAAATAATTTCTGTTGAGCGTTTTGCACTGTGATACTGTGTCTTCCTCATCAAACACTTCTTGCTGTTGCAGGAAGTTGGTGGTACACATATGCAATGTGTGAAGGCTTTGTAACGTCACTTGTCTGGTCTGCAAACAGCCTTTGCAGCTGCTTTTTCAATTAAAAATTTCCACTTCCAGCTGTGCTTGACAGAGGCAAAGGCACCGAGAGGTAAATGAACTCTGTAGTTTTTCCATGCCAAGGGGGCAGTGTTGATGCCCTAGGTGCAGTTCAGACTCCAGGCTCAATTCCTGGTGCAGGAGTTTCTCAGAGCAGAGAGCAGAGCACTGCTGGGCTGGGGAGGAAGTGATGCCTCATCATTGTGGGTACTTGCTCTGCCTGACAGGAAGCACATGCAAGGCCTCCAGTGAGGTTTTTCAGGTCTCTGATGACAGAAGCACAAGGTCTTCAGGGAAATTTTAAAAGCCAGTGAATGCAAGAATAATTTCTCATAACTTTGACAGGGAAGTCATGCCCAAGTAAGACAAAACTCCCAATTTTTTAATTGATGTGTGCCCCTCCTGCTCCAAGTGTCCTCTTCTACCAGTTTTCTTCCTGCTAAGACTGTCCATTTCCCAATTTGTTTTAAACTGAATATGGAAAAAACATAGCTGGCAAGCAGCTCACGGGCTGGCACTTCTTTGGTGGTGAATGGGCAAAGGGGTGAGGAAGAGCAGACAGAGGTGAACACGCACATGAGACTGAGACCTGTGGTTTCACTTCTGTTCACCCTCAGCCACCCCCAGAGCTCCCTCCCCAGCACAGGGCCTGACTGCAGTGATGTGGTTACACAGCATCTCCCAGAGGCACGCAGGACTGGGAGCTTGGCAGAGAATTAGCAAATTTTAGGTGAATTCAGTTGGGTGGAGTTTTTTCTTTAGAAAAACCCAAAGTCTCTGATGGTACAATGAACTGGGGAAGACAGAGGGGTCACAGATGTGCTCACACGTAGGCAGATACTTAACCAACTCCTCCACAGCATGTTTTGTGTTAAATGGGGAAAGAAAACAGTTGCCTGTGTTTGAGGAAGCACACACAGGGCTTTGCATAGACATTCGATTACTGCTTAGGTTCACCTCTGTTCCTCCTTTTTAAAACTCTTAGTAAAAAGACCTAAATCTCTGCCAAATTAGCTCTGACCACAGACTGAGCAGCTTTACAGAGAAAAAAAGTCTCCCAGGCTCTTTCTTGCATTTCACCAGCAGCACTTGAGGACAGGGGGTGAAAGGGATTGTTTTCAGAGAGGGGGATGTCTATGTTTAGATACAGCTTCATCTGGGTCCCATTACATCCTGAGCAGCTGAGGAGCTGCATCTGAGCTTCTAAAGAGCAGCTTCCTCCTCCTTCCCCACGAGTGCTGCAACCACCCGACTGTAACACAGGTTAAGCAATTGCCACCTCACCTTCCCCTTCTGCTCTCTGCACCCCACCCTGTTCTGCACTCTGTATCCCACATTCCAAATGCACACAGAGCCATGTTTTACACAGCATTTTCTCACACATTTATTGTTTGCTTTAAAACCAATAAAATAAAATGGATTTGAAGATGAAGGAGCAGTTCACCAGGGCATATCTATAGTTTTTGACCTGCAATACAACATGTTGTGTCACATAACTAAAGACACTTTTTCTGTTATCCCATCCAGGAGAGTGAATTTAGAGGTTTGTTCAGATTCCAAGCAAATAAACATGTTTCTCCCAATGGGACAGCCCTGTCTGCCTCACCAATTGCCAACAACAACTTGAAGGACCTTTTAATTTTACAAGTTATGTTGTTAGAAACTCAGAGGCCTGAACTTCAACAAGGAAAACTTTACACAGCACTAGAGGAAGTTAGGAGGGAAAAAAAAAGTTTGGCACCTGATGTATTTAATGCATTTAAGGGATTATCTCAGCAACAAAATGGCAAATCGGTTGCAAACAAGTAGATGGTTTGGGAGAATAAGAAGGGATAAGCAGTAAAATCTTTGCTCTGAATGTTTATACACCATGCATAATTTTGTCAATTGTGTATTATTTCTGGATTAAACCCTGAGATATCAATCCCTCTTTGTTCTGCACCTCCCCACAGAGCCCATGGCTGTTGTGGAAGCTCAAATACAAAATGGTCCAAGTCCAAGATCCCATTGTACAAACATCTCGGGCAAACTGAGTAATAGCTTATCCAGCAGGGATTGCCTTGGAATAAAATGTGTCTCAACCAATCATTTAAATTAAGGAAGGGAGAAAAATATTGTAGTATTATTTCCCTTCTAGTATCTACAGTTCTTCAGACTGGAGACAAAAACGTTGGCAAGTGATGAGTACATGACTTTGGACTGAAGCAGGTGCCAGAGCAGGAATCGTTGCTGTAAAGTTGGGGCACACTGAAATTTTCTGCATTCCTTCATTTGAAATATCAACATGAAGATTTGAGATGTGGAACTGCCTGTAGGGCAGTTTCTGGTCTGTGTGTGGATTGTGGTGATAGTGGGAAGGACCAGCATTCCCAGTTCTCCTTGTGGAAATTCAGTACATCACAGACACGTGCCTGATTCCAGCATTCAAATGACAAATACACCTTCTAAAGACTGCTTGAATCATGCTTTCTTCCTTATTAAATGAAAAAGATTGGGTTTTTTTCCGTGAGCTGCCAGCTGTATCAGGGAATTACTGCTTTCTTTAACTTAATCTCTCAAAGCAAGACACCTTCAGACCCTGGCATGGTGATTACTGTAATGGGAAGAGTACAGGTCTGAAGCAGATCAGCTACCTCTTGTCACATCACGTGCTAGAATATCCCTAATCAGAAGTATGACAAATCCCCTGCTTTTCCAGAATTCAGCAGAATTCCCTTAGATCTGCTGGGGAGTCCTGCTTCAAAGGCCAGTTAAGCCTGGCTCATGCTGCAGCATGGCTTGTACAATCCTGTGTGTAATCACTGCTTCCTCTCAGCTCACCAGGCTGGGAAAAGCAGGTTTGGCACTAAGGTTTCTACTTCACCATTCCTGTCTAGCAAATACAGTGTTTCTTCTCCTCACAGCATCACATGTGCAAATGATTATGGAGACCACCACTGTTAAGCTGAAAATATTTAATAATAATTGTCATATTCCTCTTGATGACTTTATTTTTGAGCAGCAACTTGGCAGTCGGTGTTTAGAACTGCTTCTAAGTCCTCAGCAAGTGGACAAAGCTGGCTTTTTATTAAAACCTGCCAAGGATGTGTTCTGTATTCTAAACCATCAGTTTTGTCAGTGAGGGGGAATCTCCTGTACTCAAGGGAAGGAATTTAACAAGTGTGAAATTATAGTACTATTGTTCTTGATCTCCAGTATGTGTCTGTACATATCCCCATTGTTCTGCCTGCTCAGGACAGAGATTTCTTCATCCAAACCATCCTGTGTGTTTCAGGGCAGGAGGACTACGATCGGCTACGGCCACTTTCTTACCAGAACACCAATGTCGTGTTAATTTGTTACGATGTCATGAACCCCACTAGCTATGATAATGTAGCAGCCAAGGTAAGAGGCTCCTAAATGAACTGCACATGCCTGATATATGACAAGATGTCAGATTAGAGATGGTGGTGCTTTTAGTGTCCTGTACCCTGGGCATGTAGATGCCCAGATCACTCATCCTGCACTGAGCTGCAGGTCACAGACCTTAGACCTGGGGCTCATCTCTCCCTGGCTCCCTGCTCAGGACCAGGGTTGACTCTCACTAAAAAGATCAACACCAGCAATTAAATCACTGCTTTATCTGTAGCAATGTCACATGAGTAACATTGCACAACTTAGAGTCAAGACTACTTCCATCATGTGTGTATTTATTTGCAGGGGAGAGATGAGAGCAACCACTTCTCTGTGCTGGGATTTCTGTAACATTCCAAAGCATTCTTGGACATAGCACCAGGAAAACAATGCAAGACATAGTCCAAATTCTGTTTTGAAATGTGACTTTAGCGTAGATCCTCAGAATTTAAACAGATGGAAAATAAACATGTTGGCATAGAGACAGATGCCACTATGTTTTTATAAAGCAGCTGACTTTAAACACTTCTGGGATGTAAATAGTGCATGTTGGGCCCCCCCCCCCACTAGACTAACTCCAAAACTCTGAAATTACAACTTACATTAAAAGCTGCTTGGCTGGATTGTTTTGATTTCAGGAAACAAACGACAAAATAAAAACCAGATGTAAAAGTTTTGTTTTTCTACCCACAGTGGTATCCTGAAGTGAATCACTTCTGCCGGGGTGTCCCGCTCGTGCTGATCGGCTGCAAGACAGACCTTCGGAAGGACAAGGAGCAGCTGCGCAAGCTCAGGGCTGCCAAGCAGGAGCCCATCACCTACAACCAGGTAAACTTCAGTGTTTCTACAGTGGTGGCCTCCTGGCAGGAGATAAAGCACGTGGTGGCATTGCTCCTCACAGGTATGATCACTGACACTGCAAAATTAGGTGATCCAGATAAAGAAATGGTTGGCAACACTAACAGAGCTTTATGTAAGTTGTTTTTGGAAGTGGTCAAATCACCACCCATTTTTAGTGCCAAAGTAAAGAGAAATATGGGCTGTTTTAAAGGACACAACTATCTGCCTTCTGTGCTAATGCCATCTCATTCTTCTTTCATAGCTGGGTTATTACTGTTACAAGTTTGTAAGCCTTAACAAGTTTGCTGGACTTCCTTCATAATTGTTATTAGCCTACATTGCAGCCATCACTGGTGCTTTGATCAGTGCTGTGATAAAGACTGGAGATGTTAGGAACCCATTCCAGTATGACCGTTCTGGAATAAATGTGTTTTGCAAATCCCACTTAAAAATAAATCCTTTGAAGGCAAATAGCAAGAACATCTGCAAGGTTTCTCTGAAATGAGGGACTGTTCTTTGAAGTCTCTAAAGTAATCTTAGGAAAACTACATATTATCAGTATCTCTAAGTATTATGAAGCAGTTAAATTTATGAGTAGTGTTATGTCACTGGCATAGCTGTCCTAGGTACAGGAGAAACAGTGATGGAACAGCTTGTCCCATGTCACATAAGACCTTTCTGCTCTGGTCCTCTGATTTTTCTTTTTCTTTTTTCCTAAACTACAAAGCCATCCTCTCCTCTCACCTCAGAGCAAGAACAGCAGCTTTCAAACTGAGACACACGTTCAGGGAACAGGGTCAAGTGCACTACGACCTTGAGTGAATCACCACTTCTTCTAAACAGCAGGAAAATAAACTGCAACTGCATCACCACAAAACCATGCTGGGCCTTTTAGTTTGTCTCCCTTGCATACCAGATGAGGTCCCAGCCTGTCACTGTGAACAGTTGCAGATTATCCCTTGTTTGCATGAATAAATCCCTTCACCATCTTTATATGAGAGAGGTTCCAGTCAAGCAACAGACACTTCTGGCCAGTCAGAACTGCCACTTTATGCAGTTAAACTCAAGGACCCACATGTTACACAAACTTTGTCTCTTGTGTGAGCCCTCCCACTTGGTTTTTCCTCCCTGAAATATGCTCTACCTCAGTTTTTTACAGCTGATGGCACCTTGGGCCACACGATGTGATGTTTCCCATGCCAGGCACAGAGGATCTGAACAGTATCTGCCACCACTGCAGCTTGCAAACAACTGGAAGGAGACAAACTGCTTAAATATGAAGAAACACCCAGTAAAAAGTAAAAAGTCCCCCAGTAAAAGCCCAAGTGACCCCACTCCCAGAGATTACAATGAATAATTGCAGAGTCTGTGAGCCATGGGTTGCAGACCTGGAATTCACAGTAAAAGGCTCACAAGCATTCAAACCTGGGGGCTGGCTCTGCAGGGACAATAAAAGGATCACAAGTAAGAAATCACTGTGCTTTTTCTGTAGTGATTTCACACAACCAGCATTGCATGGAAATATTTTAGATTCAAGCCTGTTCCCATTGCATGGCTGAGAAATGCAAGCACCTGTTTGTTTTTATGAGGATTTTGGCTGAGCCCTTGTGATGCTTCAAAGCAAAAGTCAAGGTTCCTGTTCCTGCATGTTCACCAGCAAAACAAGGCAAGGCATCAGTGCAGATTCTGTTCTTGCATGTGACATTCATTACTAAAGGTGACATCACAGAACAGTTAAGGTCAGGCTTGAAAAAAATACCACCATGTAGACATCTTATCCTTACTTAGGTACCTACCTCAGCATTTAGTTTAAGGAAATTCAATACTGAGAATATTTTTGTTCTATCAGGACTCTGCATCTCAAGAGTCTCTAATGCTCTGAACTCTTAGGCCAGGCTTTGGTTCAGCAGAGTGGAAAAACACCAAGTTTATTTACAGTGCTTCAGTTTATTACCAATGCCACTCACACTCTAGCACTGCACTCAGAGGCAGCTCCTTTCTTCATGATTGCAAAGATGTACAAATTAATTCCCTTTCTTCCCAACTCATCTTCCTTCACTCATCCACTGAACTTACATCTTGTCTTACCTTTGTGCTCTTTCCAGGGTGAGGCAGCTTGCAAGGAGATTAATGCACAAATTTACCTGGAATGCTCAGCAAAATGTCGTGAGAACATAGAAAATGTTTTTAAAGAAGCCACAACCATTGCACTGAGTGCCATGAAGAAAGCCAAGGGCCACAGGAAACGGAGAGTGTGCTCAGTGTTATGATCTGGACTGCACAAGAGCCAAGTGATTCAGATTTTAAAAAGTTTCACTTTAAAAACTTTTTTTTACATGTTTGTATTCCTAGGATAATTTTTATTTTAAAATTTTAATTATTTTTAGTATTTTTGCACTTTTGTTACACTGTTCTCATGGAGTTTTCAAAGCTGTTTATCACGGTTAACTCATGCTGTGTGCCTTCACCCATCTGGCTTTTGCTTCTAACTGTGAACAACTCACTATTTAAACTGCAATGAACAGCAACTGCTACTACATAACTTAGTGTTGAGGTTTTTCTTCCTCTGCAAAATAATTGTGGCACGTTAGAGCTACAATTTACTGCCTTTTTCCAGAAAACTCAAATCTTTCAGAAGCAATGTTAAAGCAGGCACCTTTGAAGAGACAGAAAAAGTTTTGTCTTAACATTTTCAAGTTAATTTTCTTGGTGGCAATGGCAGGAGTTGGCCTCAAGCTGCTCCCTGATTGCTAATGGAAGATCCACCACCCCCTGGACCAGCTCTGCAGACCTGCACCTCAGAGTTCTTCAAGGCCTGCTGCTGGAATGGAAAGTGGCATTTATCAGTGGAAATACATCAGTTGCTCCAATTAAATAATGGAGTATCATGGGAAATAGTTAATTTACAGCACTCAAATTCAGAAGTACGCCAAGCAGCTACTACATGTAATGTTAAGTCAGTCTTATAAACATGTACAGCCTATTTAATACAAGACAGATGCAAATCATGGTGCACACTGGAGGAAAAATTAATTCACTTGTGAAATCATCTCTACTGGTATAAATTAAAATTTTCTCTTTTGTGATGAAGGTGTCAGTTGTCTAAGGATCAGGGAGGCTCCCACTGCACACCCTGGTACATGTGCCTCCTATCTCCTGGTTCTTTTGCACATCCCCTCACTGAGATCTCAGACTGCAGGAACAATCCCTAGTTTGTACTCATCATAAACCAAACCTGAGAGGGGAAATGAGGTTCCTGCAGTACAGGTGTTGCTGAAAGCTTTCTGTGTAAGACAAACTGTACATGACCAGCTGGTGCAAAACTGTTTTGGAGCAAGCAATCATAATTGTTTTACATGCAGGTAAACAGGTCTTGACCCTTGAAAAACATTTTTAGGTTTTTTTTTTTCTAACTTGTTTTGATTTAATTAAGGTTTTTGAATACTTATGGGCCTAAAATGGGAAATTAAATTAATTGGAAGTTTGTGCACATCCTTGGCTATAGAAAAACCTTGAAGAATTCTGCAGCCTTTTCTCCGCTTGTCACTAGAAGAACCACCCCTCACCTCACTCAGTGCAAAACTGAAACACCAACGTTCAGGAAGTCACCCATTCACCACCAGCTCCACAGTGGAAATCTCTCTGGCTTTTTTAATCTGAGTTTCTCAGGTTGCAGAGCTCACGTTACTCACCCCTGCAGAGGTTCCAGTTTGCTCTCAACAGACAACAATTTAGATTTCATAAACTGAGAGTTCAAGGAGTAAAACAAAAAACCTTACAGGGTGTGCAAAAGAGCAAAATACAGCCCAACTGGAGTGAAAACTGTTGAAAATATGCAAATTGCAGTTCATTGTTCATGCCCACAGGACAGTGACAGCACAAAGGTAATTTTTCTAGTTTGCAGCAACAGAAGTGAATCCATCTCAAGACTGTGGTGCATTACCTGTTCCCTGGTGAGCACCCTCTGGGGAGGAGGGCACTGTTTTCCACTCACTCTGCCAGAGGATGTGCCCAGTTTGGGAAAGACAGCCCAAGGCAGCTCAGTGCTGCAGCTGCCTGAGGAGGTACAGAAGTTACAGCACCCAAAAAAAGGTGTTCCCATCAGTGAGTGTAAATTCAAGCAGCACAAGGACTTCACCAGGGTAGCAGTCAGTGTTTGTCCCCTGCCATCCACTTGACCCAGCATTTCCATTCTCTTCATTATTGGTACAAGTGCAGCATCTAAAGAAAGTATTTAATATTTGAGCTGAGCCTGTCTTCCCCTTTCCAGAACCATGCCTCAGAAACCAACCCAAGGGCCATGTGCTCATTACTAAAAAGGGGCAGAGGCAGTTGCATATTGAATGGTTTATTTTAGGTTCTTTCAGGCCTGGACAAATGACCTGGTCTCCCTGGAAAAGGGCTAGCAGACTTCCCTGCCATTTAAAAACTGCTTTTGCTCACATGATTTTGTTTTCAAAGAGGGAATTCCTCTTCTTTAAATAGCTTTTTAGAAATGTATATAGCAGCAGTATGGTACAAAGATGAGTATTTTCTTTTCACAGTACACACAGGTTAGTATTGCCACTGAGAATATGCCTTAAACAAATGCCTTGAAAAACAGCATTCGCTCTGTATTACTGATCCACACAGAGTGTTCATAAACCTCAATAAATTCAATACCCAGAATTTAAATAATAAAACTGGCAAGTGTCAGGTATCATTCCAGAATTGGAATTACAGTAGATCCCACATTTTCCCCATTGCTGGCGCTTCGCCAGGCAGGTGCATGCTGCTCTATATACAGAACAAAAACCCCAGAAGCAAATACATTTTATATTAAATATACATAAATAGCAGGAGTGTGACTGGAGAGCCATGCTTGCATTAATACTGAGTCTGTGCTGGCAGAGTCCTTTACCAAACACGGGGACAGGTGAGTCGTTCTGAGCCCATCCATCCCTGGCTGGGGTGGAGCAGGATCTGTCCCAAACCCAGCCCTGCTGGGGGCACAGCCATGGATGCACACTGGGAACAGGGGGAGTCACAGCTTCTTCACCTTGTCTTTGTTCTTCTGCAGTTTGGTGTGCACCACCTTGAGAGTAGTGAGGAAGTTCCCGAGGAAGAGCAGCAGGAATGTCAAAGCCAACACAAAAACCTGAAAGGGAAGAGGAAGCAGCATTTATTACCTTGTAATATTACAACATGGATTATATTCAGCACTGCTGGGCTCTACCAGAAACAGAACAGGCTCTGTGCTGCCTTATCCTGAGATATTTAAATGGAGTCAGATGCCCAAATATCTTTCAGCATGTGGTCAAGCACCCACTCTGCCCTGCTCTGTGCTTCTTCTGAGCAGAGACAACACACACCTGCCATTCTTTGCATTCCTTGTGCCTTGACAATCTGAAAAGCGTGATTGCATTGTATAGCTGCCAGAACTGCAAAGAGGAAAAGAAAAAGGCAATTTAATTAGAAGCAAAAAGAATTAAGCCTTGGAAACGTTTTTCATGGCTGTGTGTGATCTAAAGCACCTTTGGGTGGTGCAGCAGCAGACACTGCACCACAGAGGGAGGAGGGGATCACCCAACTTACATGCCCAAAGAACAAGAAGGGAAGGAGAAACGTCAGCCCCCGCCACATCCAGGACTGGAATCCTTCTGGAAAAGGTTGACAGAAGAGGCAGAGTGTGAGCACAGAAGAGCCAGGACTGGACCTGCAGCTCCTCCCCACCCAGATCACCCCCATAAGGGCTATTCCTATCAAGTAAAAAGATTTCCTGGAAGTTGCAGTAGTTGGAGGAGGATAAAGTTAGGGATGACCAAAACCTCCATCTTAGTCTCCTCAAATGCTGACAAAGATCAGATTCCTCTGCTCCTGACCTACAGGACCTGAGGAGGGGGATAAAAGTCTCCCTGCCCTTCCTGCCTTGGGACACAGGCAGCCAGGCAGGGGACAGCTCTGCAATGTGGGGGCACACAGCCCTCTCCCTCCCCACTGCACCCAAAACCTGTGCAAAGAAAGCATAGCAGGAGACCTCACCTACTGTAAGGTCCAAGTGGTTTCTCTCCCCCAGAGCCCGGAGCCTATAGAGGCAGCCCCTTTGGTAATAATACTGTAAGAACTGAACACAGCCTGGAGAAGGAGAGAGAAAACATCACTCCATTGGTTATTCAGAAGTATGGTAAGTAACAAACTACTTTAATAATGTTTAATCCAATAGCATTTAATTATTGCTTATATTTGTAGATTGCATATTTGTACACTATCTTTATATTCTTACAGTTTAATATTCCAGTATTTACCAAATGAAAGTGTTTTCTTCTAAGCATGTATGACACAGAATTACCCCCTGAATTAGCAAGGTAAGACATACTCACTCTGAAATATTGAAAATGCTAAAAATTGACTGCGAAACATCTGATACATGAGTCCATCCGGCCTGGAAGCAGAACATGGGAGGTCCATTAATCTGCTAAAAGCATCCAGTGCATCCAACCCTTCCCCTTCACCACCAGGCTGATGCCATTAGCAAACAAACCAGCAGCTGGTGCCCAGCTCATTCCACCCACTGGGAGCCCTGAGAGGTGCTACAGCCACAGAGGAAGTGCTCTCATTGATTAGGTTTCCCCTCTCTAAAAGGATAAATGCTGTCCCCTCTCATCCTTTATCACAGTTTTCTCCAGGCAGCAAAGCCATTCAGCATCATCTGCATCAAGAATACAAGCACTGCAACAGGGGGTGGTTGTGCTGCTTATCCCAAGGGCAGTTCAGGATAGATAGAGGGCAAGGGACCTTCTGCCCCAGCCACTGTCAGCCCCTTATAGATTCAGGGAAGAAGCTTATGTTGTTTAAAAAAAAAATAAATTTAATAATTAACTCATCAGTTCATGCCCAAGTCGAGACAGGTTGCACAGGGAGTGCATTGTGGGCTGTCTGACCACCACCCACTGCAAGGGGGTAACTTGAATTTTTTGCTTTAAACTCTCTAATCAAGGGTCAGTAAAGGCACCAAACATCCATTTTGTGGTGTCCTTCCTCTATAGCAAAGTGCTGCTTGTTTCCTTAAGTACAGAGACAGAAACTGGGAGACTTGCAGAGATTTTGCTATCACCAGCCCAACTACAGTCACAGGGTTTTCATTTTTTTTTTTTTTTTTTTAAAACCAGCAATGTAAATACAACCTTGCAGTGTTGTATTTATCATTGAAAACACCTGTAACATCAAACAAATATTAAGGCTGACACGCTGCCATATGTCCTGTGGCCACAGCTTCGTGGTCATGCTGGATTTAAATGCTCAGATGATATAAACACCATGAAACAGGCTTGAAGCACCTCGAGCAGGCAAGAGCAGACTCACCACGTTAACATCACTCCAGACAGGAACGTGGAAACGTAGTGATGGGACACCCACCAGCCTTTGATCCTGAGCAGGAAAAAATATGGCAGTTAGACAAGAAGCATGGATTTCAGCATTGAAGTCCAGCCTTACAGGCAAAAAATGATCCAAAAAATGGGAACAAAGCAGATGTCCAAACTCAAGCACAAGGGATGCTGTGGCGTTTCCAACCAAAGATGTGTGACCTCTAACACAAGGCAGCACACGCACCCCAGACCACATCTACAACCTACAGCTACCAAAACCAGCCAAAACCTTGGACCAATAACTTAGGGACTCTTAGGAACTGCAACTGCTCTCTTCCCAAACCTCAGGTGGCCACATGTGCCCTTGGAAGTGACCAGGGAGGAGGAGAGAGACAAGAGACTCTGCAGAGAGGCCATCAGCATCTCGGATTTGCTAGGCTTCAGTGCCAAGCTGAATCCCTTTTTGTTGCCTGGTTTTCTTTAGGGACATTTCATGCTTTCATGGGCTTTGCAGGTGGCACTGTACCTTGAGCCATTGCTAATGAGAATGCTTTCCCGTATTGTCAGCGTGCAGTAATACCACACCAAGAGAAAGTTAAACACTTCATCTGTCACCCTGTAAACACAAAAACCACAGAGTAAAAGACCCTCTTGTCAATTATAAAGATGCATTTTAAAAATCACTATTTTTCCTTCCTCCTCCTGGGTAGATGAAAACCTGCCCAAGTGAGCTATGAGTCCCATCCTGAACATCTCTAACCCACATACAGCACTGCCAGGCTCCAGGCCCTTTTGCCCTGGATCCTACACTGCAGATTCTGAGCTGATAAGCAGTTATGCAGGGATGACATTAAGTGCTGCCCAAGGAGAGAAAGCACCACAGAAGCAGCAGATGATCCAATTTAGAGAGGCCTTTCCAGGCTAATTCAATGAGGAGATTCCATGAGATCTATATAAATCCAATCAGCTAAAAGAATGGAAGAGCAATATGCTCTGGGACAAAAAAAAACCAAAACATCAAAATTTTATTTTGCCATTTGCAAACTCCTGAAGTCAAGGGGACTTGGGGCAGGCTCTGTGCAGGCAGCATCATTCCTGCATTCACTCAGACACACAGAGACTGTAGTGGAAGTGCATGGCTCCAACACATTCCTGGTTTTTAAGCAAAACCGAATAATGGAAGCTTGTTGGTGTTCAGACACTTTATCACAACCTAGAGGTAATGTTTCAGGTCTGATTATTTCATGCAAATTCTCTTTTATTGTTTTTGTTACCCCGGAGCTGCAGCACAGTGTTGGTCCCTGCCTGGGACAACCCACAAGCACAACCAACTGTTTGTTCCCAACAATAGCACGATGCCAGAATAACAACATCAATTTTTAGCATCATCAGGAAACATGATGTTGGACTTTCCTTTTAAAAAGGAAAAACAATTAGCTAAAATACAGCTCCTGCCAGAGTTGAAGAAGAGCAGGTGTCCTGCTGCCCAACTGCTCAAAGCCTAAACACCACCTGAGCTGTCTCACTGTGCTTAACAGTGCATAGGATAATTCAAACCCAGCACAGTTTTATGCAAAATACTTGAAAAGAAATAAAAATGCAGCTTACCTGTAGTGGAGAAAACACCTGCAGGCGACAGCCCCCAGTAACAAGATTATTGTCAGATAAAGTTTGAACTTCTCATACTCGTCCTTGTAGGCAAACCTGGAAGGAAACAGGTGCCATTTGTGGACACAAATGTTTGAGTAGAATGTAGTTTCACCTTTTCCAAACCACGTACAAAGCCAAATATCAAGCCCAGAGACAGAGGTTTTGCTGAAACACTTAGAAAAGCAGTGGACAGTGGTGAAAGGCAGTGTTCTGCCTGCAGGGAGGGTCAGTCTCAGCTGCAACACAATGCCTAAGTCCATCAGAGCTAGTTTCTGGATTGGCTTGACAAGATTTAAAAATACATAAATATCTCCATTTTCTGGAGCACTGTATGCCTAGAAGTCACAGCACCATTTTTCAGCACAAAAAAACTCCAAACACTTTTACAATTAAGGCCAGAGGCCGAGCTGGGCTTAAAAGCAAACGATAAATGGAATTGGAGCTACACTGGATGTCAGCTTATCCCCATGTTATAGTCCAGAGGCCCACCCTCAACATTCCACTTATCAGGTCTAAGAGAAACCCATTCTCTCTTGGGCTTCAGTCCACACCCAGAGCTGGCCCCAGAGAAACCCAAACTCACACACGTGGGGAGGCTCACTCACTTTGCCTGGTTGCTCAGGAGAGTGACATTCACGTTTCCCAGCACCAGATTTAAGTACAGGCTGGAAGACAAAAGCCAAGAGCAGACCCAAGTAAGTTGTTTAATTTGAACAGCACAGGACAATCTAGATTGAGGTGATGAGACAGTGGCTCTGCCAAAGCCACATTTGCTGGAGGTTTTTAATTAAGACAAACTGGAGGGAAATGCCACAGAAGAGGCTTTACACATGGAAATATTGGTCAGCATTTCCAGGAAGTTACTGAAAAGGCTTATTTTCCTGGTCCCTTTTTTGCACTACAACCTAAGGGCAATATATATAGTGTGCACTGGCCAAATCCAAGCACAGGGAGGACTTGGAAGAAAATCTGAGGGGTTGCAGCATCACACACAACTGACATAACTCTGTCCTAGCAACCCCGCTTGAAGCAAAAGTTAAAGTTGGTTAAAAATATTATTAAAAAAAAAGAGAAAAGTCTTGTTCTGATTCAGCCCTCAAAAAATTAGCCCAGGAAAACATCAGTGTGGAACAATGAACTGCACAATCCCTTGCCAGTGCAGGTTACTGTCATTTTAACAGAAAACCTGCACTGCCCACACACATTTACATCCACTCACAGCTAATGAATTCTGTGTACAACTGACACAGCAGCTCAGTAAGAGATTTATGACTAATCCAATTTTACATGTCTTTCTTCAACCTTTTCCTTCAGGAACAAAGAGCATTGCTGTGAACATTTAAAAATCCAAAATTCCTGGAGCACACAAGGCTCCCTGGTGGAGCACGTACCCATTCCTCTTGGGCAGGTAGGCTTCCATGTCAAAGAAGGCATTCTGTCTCTCCTTGATCTGGCTGCTGATCTCCTGAATGAGAGCAAACTCCTCAGGACTCGCTCTGGGCTTGCACCTGCAAGAACACAGAAACAAGATATTCCTGTTCATGTTTTCACCTCCTTTTTATTAGAAGGAAAATAATGTTGTCATAAAATCCAGGCTGTTAACAAGCTGGCTCTGGGAGCTGATGCGCTTTGCTCCTGTATTTCTGAGGAACCATTTGGCTTATCACGACTTTATTTCACTGCCAGGTTTATGCTGCTGTAGGTGACTTCAACCAGCTGGTTTATAAATCAGCTTCTCTTTCCATCAGCTCAGTGACAAGATCGTGTGGGAATATTGTGCTTTTCTGAAAGAACTCTCTCCACTCTGGGAACTCTGTGCGTGGTTTCAGGCACTGCCCTTGCAGAGGCTGCAGCTCTTCAGGTATGAAGTATTTCAGGATGTAACAGGACACAGAGCTGATGATTTACTGACAAACTGTGGTTTTAGTAATTAATGTTAACCAGAGAGCAGGGAGCAGCAGAGCCAGCAGCCTGTGGTGTCAGAGGTGCTGTACTCAGGCCTGCACACAAGGAATTCAGCCTGTGGCTCCTGGGATCAGCCAAGCAGCCAGAGACAGTTCCCACCTGTAAATCCACCCAGGAGCAAGTTACACCTTCAGGTTCAAGGACTGATGTTGCTCTTCCAGTGCAGTTTACAGAGCAAAGCATTGTTCACCTGGCACAGCCAAAAGCTGCACAGCCCTGCAATGTACAGCACACACTGCAAGGAAAAAACCCACACCAGCTCCCTTAAACTTCTTTATTTACAGGACTCCCTCTCTCATGCAGTAATGAACACTCTACTTGGCTGCAATATGGAACAACTTTAGCACTGCAACATAGATTTTCTAGTAAAAGTACTAAAAATCCAAGCATTTCAGCCCTTGGAAGGAGAACTATCCCATCCCTGCCTCCTCCACCCTCCATGTCTCCTGTTACCGTTGCAGGCTGTGCTTCAGATCCCTCAGTGTCTTCTTCTGCCGATGTATGGAGCTGCTGCAGGCTGTCTGCAAGCTGGTGACTTCTTCCAGTTTCTGCCTGTAAACTTTGTGTGTTTCCTGCAGGAGAAGAGGAGATGGTAGGTAGGAAGAGCCCTTCTAGGTTATTCATGGCATTTGGTCCTCACCTCCAAGGGAAACCAGGAAAATCCTGTTTTGTGGGATACAACAGGCACCCCTTTAACAAGGAAGGAGGGGGAGATGCCAAACGAGTACAGACACAATAGGGCTTAAATGGACACTAATGAAATTCCTGCAAGAGGAAAAGCATCCTCTACACTCATCTCATTGCCTCTTTAAAGAGCTTTCCCACTCAGGAGCTTCTCACTCCCATCCCACCCTGCAATGAAGCCCCTAATCCTTGAATCTCCTAATCCTACATTTGATCCTGATCCATGCCCATCAAATGGTGGCTAAATCACAGAGCAGGCACTCCAATTTCACAGCCAGATTATATCTTGGAGAAAATAAATGAGGACCTAACAGAGTGGGGGAGGGAGGGGAAAGACACAGCACCAGGCATAAATCCATGGCTGAGGGTTTAGGCACCTCTGGGCCATCACTGCCATCCCAACCCCACAGATACTCAATTCAAGCAACCTACTGTCCCATATTCAGGTTTAAAGAGCTGAACTGATGTCCCTGCCTGTGGCCTTGCATGCTCCCTGGGAGGAACTGCTTTATCACAGCTCATTGGTCCCCTGAAGCCCCCAATTAGTGTTCAGCCATGACGAGGACACGCTCACCAACTGCAAGCCCATCGAGAGGAGCCTCTGCTCTCACCCCTCCCTGTGCTCAGGGATACCTGGGCTCTGCTTTCCCACCCTTTGCAAGGATTTCACCCCTTTCCCCATGAGGGAGGTCTCAGGAAGGGCTCTCCAAGCATCAAGCAATGACCTCTGAGCCAATTTTAAGACCTGTAATAAGTTGGAAAACAGAGTTTGCAGAGTTAGTGCCAAGAGACAGTGTGGGTTACATGGCTGCTTCACCTACCAGCACACCAAGAACCACAGGAAATTCCCACCACTCTTCCCAGAGCATAAACATGGTGGTGAAACCACACAAACCAAATCTCTGCTCTCCTCCTCGCTAGGACCCACTTGGTAGCTGTTCTTTATTTACAAGAACAATCCAAAACAAGCTCCAGTGTCTGATTTAAAGACCTTAATAACCAAACTAACCCTGTACAGGCACTGCAGCTCTCACTGTTTGAGGCTCACTTTGGTTTTGCTGAGCACACCTCTACAGCACTAATCCTGACACCTCGACCACCAGAAGCTGCCACCCCACTGAAAAGTGTTTCTGCTTTCCTTTTCCAGGTGGGGAAACTGAGGCAGGGACAATCACTGACATTTACTGTGGTTTAGGTCACACTAAGGCAGGGAGCTTGTTGAGAAGGTGCACACAGCAAACAAGTGACCAACAAAACCATGCCAGCTGGTCTCCCCCAGCACCCAACCCTTGTTTCTGCTAATAGGAATACAACCTGAACTGAGTTTTAATTAAGAAACAAGCTAAATGTGGACATCACACTTTTTTTTTTTTTGCATGCACGTTCTGTTTAACAGTCTAAAAGAGGCCAAAACAGCCTCCAGAGTGAGAACAGCCCGTTGTACTTTAAAACTGGCTTTAAGATTTAAAGCACGTGTATAGGTGCGGCACTGACGACAAGCAGAGAAGGAAGGGAAGGTTTCTGGAAGTAAAAGCATCTCGTAGAACAGCTCTTGGCCCCCACTCCGAGGCCCTTCCATCCCTCAATGCACTTTTGCAAGACGGAAAAACAGCACTCGGAGCCGTCGTATCCCACCACGGGAAATCAAACTCCGCCAGGAGATGCTGGCGGGACAGGCGCTGCCCGCACTGCTCTCTGCAGCACGCTATGGATGCACAACCGCACCGCGTCCCCTTTTTCCATCCTTTCTCCAGCAACGGGATCCGAGGCACCACATCTTGGTGCATCCTCAGAGGGACCTGGGGCACGGCCGCGGCTCGGTCGGGGCTGTCCCGTGCGCTCGCACAGGGGGCAGCGGGGCACGGGCTGTTTTGGGGGGGGCCGTGCAGGGATGCACATCCTCGCTCCGTGCGGACACCCCGCGGCCGCAGCGAAGGCACCGAGCGCGCCCGGCCGCCCCCGGCGGGGCTGGGGGGAGCCCGCCCGCACCTCCCGCCGAGCCGCCCCGGTGATGCGGCCGGCGCTGGGGACCCCCGGTCCCGCTCCTGCCGGGCGGGGCGAGCCGGGGCCGGCCCCGCGTCACGATGCGAAGCAGAGCCGGCAAGGGCAGCGCGGGGGAAGCCGCGTCCGCGCAAGCGGAGGAGGCACCGCGAATGCCCCGCAGGGCCCCGCCGCCCCCCGCTCACCTGGAGCTGCCGGAACTCCTCCTCCAGCTCCCGCCACTCGCCCAGGCTCCGCTCCAGCTGGTCCCGCATGGCGCGGGGCCGCGCCAGCTCCCCGGGCCGCCGGCGCGCGCCCGCCGCCCGCTGCCCCGGGCCCGCGCGCCGCGTGCGCCGCTGACGTCATCGCGCGCGGTCATGGGCGGGCCCCCCGCCCGCCTCAGGGGAGGGACCCGGCAGGTGAGGGAACGCTCCGGTCTGTGCTCACCTCCGGCCAGAGCCCCTCGGGACGGAGATTCCCCTCAGGTCAAGGCTCCCCTCAGGTGCGGGATCCCCTCCTGTGATGGCCCCCTTCAGGCCCGGGATCCCCTCCCGTTATGGTCCCCTCAGGCACAGCACCTGTCAGGCCTGTGTTCTCCTCAGGCCAAAGCTCCCCTCAGATTGGGGGTCCCCTCGGCTGCTATCACCCACCCTGCCCCGGTCACCTCCTGGAGGCCCTGCACCTCTCCTGAGCCCCCTTGTGTTGTGGCAGCACCTGAAGTGCTCCGTGGTGTGACATGGAAGCATTTTCCTGCCCTTTCAGGGTGGTTCATCACGCGTGGAGCTGAGGGGAGATAAAACCCACCACTGCACAGGGCCGGCCCTCTCAGACAGAGCTGGTGGCTGAATCTGAGGCAGCTCAGCCCTGCTGCTGCCTGGACCTTCATCATGGGTCCTTGGTGTCACAGAAGACGACAAGAGGATTCCTGATGTCTTTTTTTTTACAATTACCCACTCAGCAGCTGGACTGGCCAGTTGTGAGCTGAGCCTGATGTTCTGGGGCAGGGTGGGAAGAGTTGTAAATGTTGACACCACATCCTGTGAACTTCTTGTGCAAGGGTAGAAATTGGCAAAGAGGAAGAAAAAGGGAAGGGGAAGGAAGCAATTGAAAATAAAAGGTACAAAGGAGAGGAGAGGGGAGGAGTGAAGCTAAAGTAAAAACACAAATGCAATGCTGTCTTTTCATGAGGAGTCTATGTAGGATCCCATTTCCTTGAGTTTCACATAAACAACCAAAAACATTGGGTGTGGAGACACTCCTCAGTGTTTTGCTGTCCCTGGTCCTTCTCTAGGTCCACTGTTTGGCTTTTTGCATGTTTTTTTCATACATTTGTGGGTGGACACCTGAAATGCCGTTGACGACCTTCTGCATTCAGTTTCCAGAGAAACCCTCTCAGAACTTGCAGTGGTTTGGGATTTCTGCTGGTTTAAGAACCACCAGCCCCAGGGATGTTGCATTGTCCCTGCTGCTTCTCCAGTGAGGCCATGATTGTCCAGAGATCAAACACGTGTGTTGTGGCAGGTCTTGGTAACCCTGAAGCAGAATAATAAATGAATCAACATAATAGAAATGTCACAGGAATTTGTTATATCTGTATTAAATTTTTCCTGGATTCTAGCATTTGTCCACAATCCTATGTAACAGGGTTGTTTGTTACAGGAGACCTGGATTTTGGATTACAGACTTTGGAAGAAGGAGGATCACGTCTCAGATCAGAGCATTAACTCTGCGCTGGACACGTGCCAAAACTTTCCAGTTCACCACAAGGTTGGAATACTCCCTGCCAGCAAAGTTATTTTTCCTTCCCACATGCAAACATTCCCTCACCTTTGCAGTTCTCTGTCAGCCCAGTTTACCACAGAGCCATCCCTGAGATGTGGCTGCATCTCACCCCTTGCTGTTGAGGCTGGGGTGCTGACACCCTCCTGCAGATCTGGGGGAATCCAGAAAGTAAAAACACTTCAACATTTGTAGGATTGCTTGTGTCAGTTCAGGAAAAGGTGCTTTTAGAAGACATCATAAACTGTCAATAGTCCTTAAAAGTATTCCTTTCACTTTTGATCTGTAAGCCTCAAAAGAGCAGAAGGAAACTCTTATCAGACATGAATATTTGTCCTGGGCTGGAATTCTGCAGGCTGATGACATTTAGTTAGGGCCATGGTTGGTGTTTCACATACAAAGGCAGGAAATGTGCATTTCCCACTCAGAGCCTGCTGTGCCAGCCCTAGAGCTCTCCCAGAACACCAAGGGATTTATCCCAAACTTTCCTACCTGTCCCCTACACCTCTTGACAAGGAACAATTCTTACACGTTTTGTGGCTGTGCATAATGATTACCCCAAAAGATTTCTTTCAACTTTATAACTAAGCCATGCTAATTAATATTCATTCAAGAGATCTGCATTTTCTTTCAAACAGAAACCACACAAACATAAGCACAAGCAATGGGGGTGTAGCAGGGCTGGCCTTACAGCTGGTTCTGCATTATTTAACCTTGCAGCATTACAAAATACTTCAGAATGACCTGTAAGCTCTCCCCAGCTCCTGGGAGGCTGTAGCTGTTTGTATAATCTCATTATTTGAATCACATCTTTGTGAATAAAACCAAAGCAAGCTGAGATAAGTGATCCCCTCAGCCCTGGATGGGGAGCAGGGCTCTGTGCAGCTGATGCTCAGGGCTCCCACACCTTGCCTGTCTTTCACTTGTGGCAACACATGAGGACTGGTGCTTTTCCTCTGAATTTCAATATTTTATTATCATTTTTCACAGTATCTTGCAAGTTTAATGGCTGTTTTCTGCTGCCAGAGATCACCTAAGGCCATTGCACAGCAAATTTACAAACGTGAAATCTCTGGTTTGCCTTTACCTTAATTAATCCCAACTCACCAACCTTTCACTGCCAGAAAACGTGTCTAAGAAATTGAGTTCATAAATCAAGTTAAGGATCACAGCGAAATTGTGACTATTTGTTCTCTGGGTGTTAGATTTTGTTTGAGTACACATAGTTATATATATATATATGTACAGCCACATGTGAGCTCCTTTCCTTCAACCTTTCCTTCCAGACTATTCCTGAATGCAAATTCCATTCATTCTTTCCTCTTAAGATAATTGAGGCTGTTTCCTTTGATGCTTTTCCCCTGTCCTAGAAATGCAGATTCTTTCCTGCAGAGCAAAGGAGAAAGGACAAAATATAAATGTAGATGAGTCCCTATTCTGACACCAGATGACAATAAGCCATGATAAATAAAATACTTGGCACATGTTTCAGCTGGAGATTCATACTGCTGATTCATCTTGTATTATCTGGATTTATCCCTCAATTAAGAAATAAAGTAAGGACTTAAAGTGAGGCATTAGCTCAAGTATGGTCAAATTTATCTGCCTCCAATGATATTAAAAGTCTTGCAAAGCACTCCATGGTCAGTAAATAATTCTCAGCTTTGGGTGACTTCAGGAATTAACACCATAACTTTACCTTTAAACCTCTACCTTATTGTGGGTAGTTAAGCAGAGACCAAGAACTGTAAATCGGCAGCAACAGGAACTCATGGGGAGAGGGTATCTGGTGTCAGCTTCCAGCACTTCAGCCTTTCAGTTTGCATGACTATCTAAGTGCCTGAACATTCCAGATAACCCAGGGGTTTAACTTCAGGTTGTTTTGATGTAAAACCAACATGGTTTTTATCTTGAGATAACTGCTCCCAACAAAAAGGGAAGAATTTTAAATGCTTTCCCACAAGGCTGCCTCTTAAGCCAGATGCAACCAGGTGAAGTTTACACCTCAAACCTTTCACTTCAATCCCTCCTAAATCCTGCTAATGACAATTCTTTAAAGCAGAGTGGTGGGGATGTTCCTTCAGCTCACCAAAACGGGCTTGGTTGGAGTCCAAGACCCTCCCACCTCTTCCCTGGCTTTTCTTTTGAATATAGCAGCAATAAAACACACATCTGAGCATCCCACTTCCACAGTATGTTGTTGTAACACTTTTCACCTTTAAAGAATTCCAACATATGTTTCCCTAAATGTTTTTTCTCTATTTATTCTACAAAGTTCCCAGAATAAATTTAATTTATTGATTCTGACAGTTTTCAGTTGGTTTGGACATTTCACTTGGGTAATTCCCCAAGTTTAGTGCAAGCAAACTCAGCTTGGAGCAGCTGTCTCCTTTCAGTGCAAAAATGATTGGTTTCAGATTTGGAATATTGAGGGCTTTGGGCTATATTTAATTTTTTTTTCTTTATTATTATTAATCCTGCCCTTAAAAGAGAAAAAAAATGGAAGTGCATCATATGTCACAGTGCATCATATGTCATATGCTGCAGAAGGGTGTTTCTGAGCATGTTTCCATGCACAAACTCCCAGTGCTTGGCTCTTCAGTGTGTCCAGCCTGCAAGTGGAGTTCATTGCAATGAACTGTGTTGGCAGAATAATGGGCTGAATTGCAGCATAATTTACATGGACAGATTTAAAAGCTTCCTTTCAGTCTTAATAAATGCAGGGTTTAATCAACTGCCAGACAACTAAAGCAGCAACAGTACAAGGAGCAGCAGAACTGCCGCCCTGCACTGCCTGGTGAAGGTTTTGCTGTTGTTCTTTGGTGTCAGTGGCCAGTGCCTGTCAGAGTGAAACAAGAAAAAGAAACCAAACAGCCAAGAAGAGTATTTGGGGCCAAATTTTGGCTGGCAAGCCTGGAACGAGAGGAATTGTGTCAAAGAAAACCCAAATTCTCCTCCTAGCACATCATAGTTTGAGTTTTTGACCCTACTTTTCATAATGGCCTCAATGTTGTGCCTGGAAACAACTGCCCTTGGGAGAGGAAGAGTTTGGTTAGGACATTTCTGGGTCAGTTTGAGTTATATCTCACTCTTAGACTGGGTTATATATTCTAGGTATATCTGAAACCCTTTACAAAAATTATCCCCACTTCCTACTTACTAAGGAGGTTCCTTCTCTCAAAATGGAATAACGATATTTTCTAAGTAAAATTTCATTTGAGTGAGTGAAAAGAACTTTCTGATAAAACTTCAAATATCACCACCTTCTCTTCAAGCTGGTCTAATTTTGTCTTTTTTTTATAAGAAGGATATGCTTATATTTTCCCACTCTGTACCCTTGTAATACAAAAAGGTACAGAATGATATTATCAAGTGACAGAATAATTAAGTATGATTCAAATGTTTATATCTGAACTAAGACAACTGTAGAGGGGAATCACACACAGCCTCTTCCTAGATAAATGTTTTTGTGAAGCCTCTTTGGAGGGGGCAGGAGTGTGTGTGAGGGTGCTGATAACCCACTCTGGGACTGCAGAAGTAAAATAACAAACACACAAAGACCAGGAGCAGAAGAATTTAAAATAAGCAACCCAGAAATGGAGGCAGCACTCTCCATCATATCCAGATACAGAGGTTTTTGCAGAGGCAGTTTTTGATCCCAATTTGTGAAGTTTAATTTGTTGCTAAAATATTTTTACTCTTTTAAAGTTTTTAGTGTTTTCAAATATATATTACTTTTCAAATATGTATGTAACTTTTGGTTAGCAGAAGCTGTGGTTAGGTGTGACATAGTTTGAACTTGCAGTTCAAAAACCTCAGGCAGCCCATGCCCTTTAAAAATAGACAGGTAAAATGGTCTGAATTAGCTAATTATTTTAATTGCCAATCTCTCAATTAAGTGCAGTGCTATATAGGGGCTGAAATAATAGTTAATACTTTTCCAGAGAAGGCTATTTCTGGTTGTAATTTCAAGCTGTAGATTTTGGGCTGCAATAAGCATTTTTTCTTCTCCCTCATGGGTTTCTTTATTTCCTCCCCAAACTTCTGTCCTCACTCCAGCCCTTACGCCTGGCCATGGTGGAACACAGGAATGATTGTCTTCTGTAATTCCTAGGCTCTGCCCCAAACCAGAACACTTTAATATGAGTGACTGTGAATAAATCCTTCCTGGATATCTTCATCTCATTTTTAATTACAGGAGACATTTTCTGTTGTATAAGTATTTCCTAACTTGGTCAGCTTCCATGGTTTTCTCTAATTTTCTTTTTTTTTTCCTGCTTAAAGAAGTCTTTAAGTTCTGCCTCTCCTACATCCCTGGAAATGCTTGCTAGCAGTTGCCATCTTCCCAGTTCATCTAATCTAACATAAGAAATTCCATGTGTGTATTTCCCTCAGTACAGATCTCCCTCCATCATTTCCACACCAGTTCATGTTGTCTGTGGAGAAGATCTTCCTTCCCTCCACTTCATTTTCCTACAACTGATTTCCCAGGCAGTGGCACTTTGGCTCCATGGCCCTTATACATGCCATGGGAAATGGAATATTTGCCTTCAGTCACACTCACGCTTGGAATAAATCCATTCTCTGTCCTATCTGAGCATGGACACAACGTTTAAGCCACATTCAATGCCTCAGATATGGAAGATGGCAAAGGAACACCCATCAGGGAAGGCTGATCTGTATCTCATCTTTACAGAGGCAGCTGCTTTGTTTCATCACAAGAGTTCCCACCTGCCTCAACATTTTTACCTTACAGCCTGCAGAGTTGTGCACAAAAAATGCAGTAAAAGGAAGAGAATCAAATGCATTTGGCTCATGGGAGTCATACCAGAGCTGTGGTGTGATACTAGAAATGTGCACAGTCAGTTACCCATTAGGGAAGATGATTACAGACACCCATAAGGCCAGAGTGGCAATCCCTGCTCACCATGGCTGTGGAAGAAATGTAATGGATGAGGGAATTAGTGTCAGGTTTATTCAGATTTCTCCTTTAAGACCGCTGATGTGCATTTTCAGGAGCTTTCTCCTATTTCTCCTGACATTTGCAAGGCTGATTTATTTGTTACTAATCGGTGCTGTAATCAGTGCTTTCATTTCCAGCCTTCTGCTGCTGGGCGTATGAAAAACCAACCAGAGGTGAAACACTCGTTGCTTATTAGCACTTCATATTCTGCTGGAACATCCCGAGCTCAGGGCACGTAGCTGCACGGCGCTGTGTGTGCCCGGTGGCTCCGGCTCCATCCCCGGTGCTCAGCGAGGGCAGCAGCGCCTGGTGCCGTGTCCCGGCACATCCCTGTCCGCCCGGGGCCGCTGCCGTGGCCCTCAGCGCTGGAGTTTGGCACGTTGCTATGGTGACCCCGCCGCCGCAGGCAGCACCGAGCCGCCACCAGCACAGGTCGGTGTCCGCGGTTCGGCCCTCGCCATCGGGGGCGGCGGGAGAGCGGCGGCCGCGCTCCAGGCTGCTCTGCAAACCGAGCTGGGCGCTTTCCCTGTCGGCCGCTCGCACCGCTGCCCTCCTGCCCGGCTCCCGCTGGGGAGGAGCAGCAGCAGGAGCAGCCCTGGCCATTCCGCTCGCAGACAGCGCCCTGGGGGCCAGGAGGGGAGGGGGTGACTCCGCTCCGCTGGTGGGTGCTGGCAAAGGGACCCCGCTGCTGGGCAGTGTCGTGTGCTGGGTCACGGCAAGGGCTGAGCTCTGCTGGGCCTCGGGGCCGGGAGCAGTCAGGCACGGGGCACGGCGTGCGGTGCCCGGCAGGGTTCTGCCAGGGAGTCTGTAGCCGCTTCTCTGCGGCCAGGTGTGCTTCCCTCCTTGCTCTTCATTAAGTTAAGATGTAAAAAAGTAGCTACACTGCATTGCTCTGAAAAAAAATGGGCTTCCAGTAGCGCCGTGCAGACTAAAGCTGCATTTTACCAGAGACCCGGCCAAAGTCGCAGAGCAGCGTCTGGGGGGGGACGCGGGGGTCTGTACGAGCCTCATCCCCAAACGCCGCGGCAGAGGCGCACGGGAGCATCAGCGTCTCGCCCTCGTACCGAGAGCTGCAACCGGAACGACTCTGCACCGCCTGCCTCCCGCTGCCAGCCTCCCCGCGCCCTGGGAGTGGGCGGCTGAAAACATGCAGGGAGGCGAATACCGACTGCGTTATCACTTACGCAAACCTGGCATCGCTGACGTAAATTTAGAAGGGGATTCAGCAAATAAAGGCGGCTCCCGGCAGCCCGCATTACCTCGGGTACTCTGCGCGGGCTGTGCCTCGCAGGACACGGCGAGCAGATGGGGCTGCCCCCGCAGCTGGGAATCCTCCCTGGGGTTTGTAAATCCTAAGCTTTGAGTTAAAGAAGTGGTGGGATGTGTTGGTGGGAAAGCGAGGCTCCCATCTGGCAGGGGTAGAGAGGAGGCTTCTTGTCTCAGGCATAAGCTGCTCAGAGGTCATGGCCAGTGTCACGGTGGGTACAGATTGCTGTAGCTTGGCTCTTCTGCTTCCCCAGTGAGGGCAGGACAGGCTCAAGCCAGCAAAGAGCAGCACAGTGTCCCGAAAAAACCCAGCCATTGGCAAATATTGGCAAGACCTCCTTCTCCAGGAGCTGCAGTACTCAAAAGTGAGGGAGGAACTCAGCAGTTGTAGTGTATCCTGTGTTTGCATTGCTGGAGAAACATCCTCTGTGGTGGGCTGTGACTCCACCATACCGAGGGACAGACCTGTCCTCGGTGTCCTCTAACCAAGACTCATTCTGGACCCATAAGTATTTTTATTTAGTAGTGCTATCCTTCTAAATCGTTGTTGACCATTTCCCACAGCTGGAAAATGCAGAACTGAGGTTGAACTCTTAACAGTATTTTCTTAGTTAGAATTTCTAGCTTTTATTTCCTAGCAAGGACCTAAAGAACCTTTCTTTCTCCCTCTCCTCCCAAGGCTCAGTTTTTCTCCCCTGCCGGGCTCCCTGGCACCCACAGCACAGCAGGAACCAGAGCTTTGCTCTGCCGCGAAGGGAGAGACGCAGCAAAATCATTCGAAATGGCTCAGTCCAGCGGATCAGGACAGAAGGGGGAGCCCAGGAGACAAAATCGGAGAGCATCCCACCCCGCCGGGCTCCAGCCGAGCTCTGGATGTTAACGGCATTCATAGAAACTTGCTTTTGTTTCTACAGCCACCTTTTGGCTTTTGTTTATGGTTTATAGGAGACCACTCTCACCTCCAAATCTGTGCCGAATTCCCACTGTGCTGAAGAGCAGTTCTATTGGCAATGCTCAGAAATTGCCACTATGCTGCACTCCACCATTGTCCTCTGTATTTATGAGGCAAAAAACGTCTCCTTTTCTCTCCTCTTCCTCCACACTGACCCTTTCCCTCCAGGCCTCCAACGCCCGAGCCACCCCCACTGTGCCCACCATGCCCTGCCTGCTGTTCCTGCTTTAAACCCACCTCACCTGTGAAGTCACCTCAGAAGTCACCTCCTTGGAGCTTGGTGGGCTGGCGAGCACTTGGCCTGCCCTGGCCAAGCCCACAGCCTCCTGGGAGAGGGAAACGTTGTGGTTTCAAGTCCTTTCAACAAGGCAGCTGGAGATTGATGTTTTTAGCAGCAAAGGAGCCTGAGCTGCATTACTGCTGGGGGTATGAAGTGTCCCAGCTGCAGGTGGGCCTCAGGGACACTGGACAACTCCCTGACCCATTCCATCAGCTGTATGGAGGAGATGCCTTTCCCTGCACTCCCCAAGATCTCTGGCAGATGCAGAGATCAATGCCTGCCACAAACCTAAGCTGCTGAGATTTATTTAACATTTCCTAGCAGGCCAGGCTATGCTATGAGCCCATTTTCACATAGTGCTGGTTTGTACTTCAGTATCTTTAGTTGCCTCCTGTTTGTTGTATCTCTGTGCATGGCTCACAAATACTGTTCTGCCTGTACCTGCCTCAGTACTTTCTAATTTATTGCTGATAATAATTTGTTTTCTTCTCCAGATACCAGCAATATGCCTGTCATAAAGTATCCGAGGGCTAGAGATCCTCTCTTTTATGAATGGGACAGGAAAGCCCAGAAATGTGGATTAAGACACACAATTTATGCTGTAAATGGGGATCAGTATACTGGAGAATGGCTGGACAACTTGAAACATGGTAAGATAGATAATTTTGAGACAAAATAGCAACTTAGATGTTCTTACAAAGTTTCCTAGGGGGAAGTGGTCAGTGGTTCTATGTGCTCTTTATGCTCCTGGAAGAGCATTCATGTAGGACTATATGTACACACACACACACACACATATTTGATATATGTAATGCAAAAATGCAGAAACATTTCTAATAGGTAACTTGAAGATCTTTTGCATGCGCTCAGGGGCAACTACCCAAAATATCTCTATTATAGATGTTTAAAAATCCTTCCCAAATAACAGCAAACTGCAGTCAGCTCCATGCACTGGGATGTGCCCTGGCTGCACAGTCCCTGGAGCTTTCTTAGCTCCTGACTTGGTTCCAGGAATCTTAATTTATTCCCAAGATGTGGCAGGGGTTGCAGGGGACAGAGCAGGAGGAGACCCTGTCCAAGCCAGGAGCAGCCAGAGCAGGAGAGACTTGTTTACAAGCAGTAAACTGAGGTTTGGAAAGATTTCAGTGCATTCAGCTGAGGCCACACAGGAAGACCCTGATCAAGATTA
Source organism: Pyrgilauda ruficollis (assembly GCF_017590135.1). Lineage (NCBI taxonomy): Eukaryota > Metazoa > Chordata > Aves > Passeriformes > Passeridae > Pyrgilauda > Pyrgilauda ruficollis. The sequence goes on from NW_024531043.1 coordinate 10,890,059, forward strand.
ATGATGGTTCCAACTGGGAAGCTAAACTGAATCCCAGACATGAGCCTGACTTTGTGCAGGGAGTGCTGCCCTGCCTGGGATGGAGCAGGAAGGGCAGCCCTGTGCACCCTTCTCCTAACCATGATGGTCTCCCTGTCTTTCCTCTTGTTTGTTAAACAGGTAAAGGCACCCAGATTTGGAAAAGCACAGGAGCTATTTACAGCGGTGACTGGAAGTTTGGGAAGCGGGACGGTTATGGCTCATACAGCATTCTTGACCCAGTGACCAAGGAATACAAGAGGGTGTACACAGGCTGGTGGGAAAATGACAGAAGAAGTGTAAGTGAGATTTTCTGTCAGCAGTGAGGCAGTGGGACCCAAAACACGGGGAAGGGTTGGGCGCACATGTGCAAGAAGATTACTTAAAATGCTAATTTGTGCAATGCTGAGGCTGAATTGAATGATCAAGACTAAAAATCCAAGATTTGTATGGGAGTGCCATCTCCTTCCTGGAGAGGGAGTCATCCCTACCCATCTGCTGGTTACCAGGCTAGAGCCCTGAGCTCCCACCAGCTGCCACAGAGCAGTGGTTACTGCTCAGACTCACCTGCAGCTGGCCAAGCATGATGGGAGGTTTCACATCCTGTCTCTTAATCCTCCCCACCCATCCCTTTCATTACTCTTGTCCTTGAACAAGTCAGAGGAACCTGTATTATAAGCACTGCCAGAAAATGCACCTTCTTCTGGGAGTTTTACAGCATAATAGGCAAATAACTTGAGTTCTTTTGGAAATTAAGCCTGTCACATTAATCAGTTTTTCCTAAAAGGAACATAATGAGAAAGTCATCTGGTAGACGTGACTGCAATGCAATGTGCAAAATCCTTGTAGGAACGTTTTTGGATCTGCCAATGGAAACCTTGTGTTTGTCTGTGTGTCTGCTCTTAAATTAAACTCATCTCCACCAACGCTTTTAATGGGCGTGTGGCTCCATGGCTTCTGTCTCTTGGAGGGAGCTTCCCTTCCTGTTCTTTAAGGTTAGATTTTCCATAATTGAGCTTTGCTGAAAGATTTATAATGACATCCAAATATCACTAGGGTTGGGTTTTCTTCTTAAAAAGCTTCTCCCTTACATCCATGCAGTTTAATGAAATTAATACTCAGAAAAATCCGTTGTTTCCAGAACTGGTTTTATTATTTGCTCAGAAAAAAGAAAACACTTTATTCCTATGGGAAAATGTGTTAGTGATATGGAAATATGTCTTATTGGTATCACTCCCTGGCATAGGGGGTACCTCTGGACTTTTCTTAATGGCAAACATACATGTAAAACAAACAAGAGGTGGAGTTGCCCAGGCTGGGACACACTGAGCTGGAAACGTCGTCAGGGTTGATAGATATGAAATCCCCGTGTTGAGAGACACATCCTTTAATGCTGCCTATCTCCAGGCAGGTTTATATACTTGTAAAACCCGCTTTTAGCTAAATATTAGCAGCAATCATGCCAATAATAACACACTGAGATATAAACCCAAGGTTTTGTCAAGGGAATAAAACTGTTTGCCAAAAATGTACTACCACATCTCATTCCCTTCAACACGAGGACACCCACGGAGCTGGGCTGCCAGCAGCCACGTGTAAGAGTAATAAACAAAGGAATATTCTATCAAAGTGATGTTCCAAAATTGAACACTGACCCCTTTCAATAGAGCAGCTCCTAACCAGCCATCTCTGTGCTGCTGTCCAGGGCCGGGGGATGTTCTTTTACCCCAACGGGGAGCTCTACGAGGGCGAGTGGAGCAATGGCTTGCGCAGCGGCTGGGGAAAGATGCACTACAAGGACGGCTCCACCTACGAGGGACAGTGGCTGACAGATCAGCCCAATGGGCAGGGCCTGCTGCAGCTCCGTAAGTACCGAGCACCCTCACCCTGCCCCCTCCAAGCTGTTTGGTGTCGTGCTGCTCTCCGGGTGTCTCTGCCACCCAGATGTCTCTGCTGTGCTGCGGCCTTGCAGCAGGACTGCGGCTGCTCCGTGTCATCCCTCCCCTCCTGGTCTGGAGCGGGAGGCAGCACAGGCTGAGCAAGGGCCGGCACTGCACTGCTCAAGCCCATAAGCCCACACGCATGAAAGCTTACTTTTGCTGTGATTTACATTTAAATGACTGGGACGGTTCGGGTTAGAGATAATATACTGTTGGGTCAGAGAAGAGCAAATCTCTCTTTTCAAGGCAGGCGCTTTGCCAGACAGGCTTTCTAGCTCTGAATACCAAAGAAGAGTTCAGTTTCGAGCACAGGGAAAAAACCACAACAACATAGTTTTCTTTCTGAGTTTGCTCCATCCCCTCTGTCTACTTCCGACAGTGGCTTGTGTTGAGTGAACACAGGGGTTTCATTAGTACACAATCCTTTTCCATAAATAACCCCAAGTACATAATGGATTTGGAATGTTAGGGCCAATCTCAGCATAAATACAGAAATTTAATTTTTTTTTCCTTATTTTCCTTGGAGTTTAACACATTTTCCCCCAAAGCAAACAATCCCAACCATCTCTGCAATACCAGGCATGGCATTCCAAGAACATCTGAATAAATATTATCTCAATATTATTATTCATCTATTCTATCTTTTTTTGCTTGAAAGTTATCTCAAGGCTAGTAATTAGCTAAGCAAAGCAGCTGGGAGGAATGAGCCTGACCTTCTCTGCACACCACATGCATGACTGTGCTCCCTCCGCTGACTGTGAATTCGCTTTGGACTGATGGCTCATCTGGATGAAATCAGCACCTGCTTCCAGGGGGAATCTTGCACTGATCTGCTGTGCTCTGTCAAAGGCCCTGTTAGTTCTAAACTAACAACCCCTGCAGGCTGAGCTGTGGCTGATACACCATTTCAGAGCTCAGTTGCCTCCAGCCTAGCCTGCAACTGATTGTTAGCTGGATTCCTTTTGGTTAAAATTAGCCGGAGCAATTATTTCATACCCACAAGCTTAATGCATTCAGCTCAGCTGCTGGAAGTGCGCCCACGTGCCGGCAGCTTTGCCATGTGAAAGAAAAGGAGTTCTTCAGTGGAGGTCATGATGAGCTGCAGCTCAAGATTAAATTGCTTGTAGTGGCAGCGTGCCCGGTGAGGGTGAGCTTGGCTGAGAGCACCGCACTGATCTGCTGCCTCTGCTACATCCATTCCCCAACAGCTTTGTACCAGAGCACTTCACATCCACAGGGACTGTGGTTGTGAGCAACACAGCCTTGGTGCTCTGGGAGGAGAGCAGATGGGAACAGCCAGGTACCACAGTGCAGTCAGGATGTTCATTGCCCCCTCCTTGCAGCCAGGATTGTGGTTTCGGTGGTTTCTCACTTGGTGGCTTGAGTGCAGAAGCCAAGCTGCTCCCAGCCATGGACAAGGCAGCTTGGTGTTGCAGATAAGCACAAAAGCAGATCAAAGTTGTAGATAACCATCACCATGGCTCCAGCAGGTTAACCAGACCTTGCCTGAGCATCCCAGCAGCCACATTCTCTGGAAGCCTTTTGGTTTTCCCCTCTTCCCTTACAGCATCCTGGCAGGTCCCAGCTATCTCTGCACCACTGTGTGGGGTGCCCTGGTATTTCTGCCACTTCTTGTGATGAAGAATGGCAGAGTTCAGCTGAGACTCAAAGGTATTTCCACTAACATGGTTAGAAATCCCCATGGGTTTGGGCTTAGAAAGACTGTATGTAGGAAAAGGGGTGAGCAGAGGACACTCCTAGTGACAGCAGGGTGGTCTGGATTTATCCCAACCCCTAGCATCACCATGGGTATGATGCCCTTTCTCAACCAGCATCCATGGATGAGGCTGCTCTCTTCCTCTTGCAGCTCTGCTTTCCCTGTTAGTGATGGATGGGTGGATTCCTGGAGAGCAGCAGAGAGCCCAAAAAAAGCCTCTCTCAACTTGCAGAAAAATGCCAAGAGAAGCAGTACAGCTGGAAAAACAGCCTGTAACTGACTGCCAGAACCGTTCAGACTCTTGCAGCAATTCTCACCCCGTAATTCACCGAGGAAAAACTTAACTAAAAGTATTCTTTGAAATCAAGATTATTTTGACTGGACAGCAATCAGTGCTCTGTTCCTTGCCCAGACAAGCAAACCTCTTCAAGCCAGAGATCCTGTGTGATTTGTTGCAGTGACAAATCTGAAACTTGTGTCCTGTAATTTTTCATGTTGTGAAGAGTGACTCAGGGACCAGTCCCTTACCTTGAGCATACTGGCTCCTTGTGTCAGCAAAAAATGAGTATCACTGTGAGAACACAGCTGGTGAGCAGAGTCCTGGTTCCAAGTGAGCAAGTGTGGGCTCCTTCTGCAGCATTTTCTCCCTCTGTGGCACAGCAAATGGAGCACTGCAAAATCAAAATGACACACAGTACCACAGCCACCTTGAAATTACTAAGAGGAGCCAAACACATCATCTTTTCCTCTGCTGGTTTGCTCTGCTGATTGATTTGTAACCCCTTAACACAATGGTGCAAATTTCAAGGTCTGTTCATGTATTCAATTGCAGCAAATGGAAATCGGTACGAAGGAGGTTGGAAAGATGGCAAGAAGCATGGCCCAGGAAAATACTTCTACCTAGATAAGGGACAGCTGTTAGAAGGCATCTGGGTAGCAGATATACCAAAGTGTGGAGTTCTGGTTGACTTTGGCAGAGACAACGCTCCAGCCCCTTCTGAGCTTCCCCTCCCAGAGGTAATTGCTTGGAAATGTTAGTGTTTGTATTCATCAGTGCTCGGGTCAGCTCTCCAGGTAGCATTTCACTTCTCAAGAGATTTCCCCCATGGGGTGTGTGCTCAGAGTCTTTTGGCCAGCAGCATCCTAAATGGCCCCATAGGGACTAACAGCTCATGCAGCCTCTGCTGGAGCCTCCCAATTGCCTACATCTGAAAAAATGCAGTTCTCATGCACCAGAACTGCTCAGAGACCTGATGCAGCACAAAGGAAATGGGGACAATAGAGGCACAGACAATAGTGGGATTTGTGTCAAGACCAAATGATTTCACCAAGCCCAGCTGCTGAGGCTGAGCAGACCCTGCAGGGCCAACAGCAGCTCTTTCCTCCAAGTCAGGGGCTCACCACTGTGCCCAGCAGCCCCAGGGGCAGAGGGGTGTGTGCAGCTTCCCACCTGGGCCCAAGGAGGGCAGATGGTGTCCTAGAGCCCACATCCTCTGCTCCTCTTTTCCCTTGACTGATACACACTGCAGAGGAAGAGCCAGGCCCTATGCCAAAGATTTGGTGAGACACAAAGCCACACTGGGCCATCAGCCTGGCAGCCACTGGGTCCTTGCACGACACTTTGGTGGACAGGAGAGCCTGTCCCCAGCTCTGTGCTCTTGGAGGAAAAGGAAATGGGAATCAGCAGCGAACAGATGTGACTCCAAGTGAGAGCTGGCCCTAAGAGTCTCAGCTTGAACCCTCATGGGCTGCAAACCACAGATGTGAAACAAAATGGTCAGTGCAGGATGGGCTGGGGAAGCTCCCCTTCAGTTAGAGCCAAGCAGAACCTCCCTGGATAATCACAGCTCACCACTCTGCTCCAGTAACACAGGGAACAGCACAGCCCCATGGCAGGTAAGGCCACCCACCTTCCTCTGGCCCAGGGACAGGACTGTTCAAAGTGACACCAGGCACATGCAGCCTTCCAAAGCTCACAGCTCACATCTTCATTGCCCCTATCTTTTCAAATCTGCTTTCTATAGCCAAAGGCCCTTTGAGCACAATTTTGACGAGTCACTTAATCCTCTAAGTACCAAGCACACCTACAGCAGTGCAGAATAATAAACCCCAAATACCCACCAGAGAAAAGCAATCTCTATTTTGCAAAAAGAGTGAAAGGAGCAGCACTTCTGTGGCTAAAAATATTTACTATATGTGGTTTGTCAAAGGTCACTGAGAAGAGCCTCAACAATCCAACAGCCTGGGATGAACTACTGGTACCCTAAGGCAGGATGTGCAAGTCTGGCTGTTTATTTAACTCCCTGAAAACCAAGTGATGATCCAATCCTCTTCTGCTCTATAAGCAAAAACAAAGCATAAACTTTCACTGCTGTTATTGTGCTTTCAATGGGTAGAGATCTGTTGATCTTCGAATATGAAGTAATTGATAAAAGGAGAAAAACTGAATTCAAGTTTTCATAAATTTTTGTCACCACCACCCCCTTTATTAAAATTATAGGTGAGGCCTAACAGGCTACAAATCAAAGGCACTTTTGCCCAAGAGTGTGTTTTGTTAAAGTCACCCACACAGAGCTGTTTCAAGGAGATAAAGTGATGTTCAGCACACTAATAAAATTAGGGGAGTGTAGTTGTTTCTAAATAATTAAAAGGCTGCAATATGAGCTGAAGTCCTGATACGTGGGACTCTCCAATAATGCTGAAGAAATTAAGATCTATAAAACCTTAAGCTTCTTCAATTACACTGCATAACTGATTTGTATTCTTTTTATTTAGATTAAACTACATGATCCAGCTGCTGTTTTAGCAGAGGCCCGGGCAATGTTTGATGACAGCCATAATTAATAACCAGATGAAGAAAAAAAAATTCAAGAACACGATCCTGGGTTATTTATTCCTTCGAGTGTGAAACCCACACCGTGGTTTTTGTGTTGCAGTCGGCCTCATCCTTCCCTCAAGGCTCTGCAGGTATACTTCCCTCTGCAGGTGGCTTTGCTCAGTAGCCTCCTCCCACCCCCATTATTTTGGAAAAGAAAGGAAAAAAAATTAATGGGGAAAAACCCAAAAGACAAGCACCAACAGGATGGAAGAGAGGCAGAGTGACTCTTTGCTCAGCTCCTCTTATTCCTCCTGCTAAGAAATCACACTCCTGGTGGTTTCAAGGCCTTTGCTTTAGAGAAGGAGGGTTTCTACTATGTGTTTTAAAAGCACATAGAAAAATACAATCAAGTAATTGTGTCCTCCCCTCTGCCCAAATATAGCCCAATACATACCTGTGACCCCAAATGCCTTTTGAAGTTACAACAGATCATGTTTCAGTTAATATTTTAAGCCTCTAGATAAAAAATAATCCACAACAATTGAGTATATTTTATTTCATGAAAGTATTTTATACCCAAATAAGTGATATACAATAACCAATGTTTAAAATGATTGAGGTAAATGCCTAACACCGTTAGTATAAATAAGGGACAAAAAATTTTAAGTGCACTCAATGTTTAGATCCATGTGTTTGTGTCTGGTTACTGCCTGGGTACACAGTGACAAAGGTACCCAAGGAGTAACTTTGATGACCATTTCCACAGGTTGAAAATGACAAAAAACATACTTGATATCATGGCTTAAAGTGCAGAAAATAGTCAGAAAATTAGCTGTAATAACAGTGCCATTAGCTCAGAGCCTACCAGCTTGAGAAAACTAAAAATAACCATGTCTCACTAGCTTCTCATTCCGTGCACCAGAAACAACAAGAAAATCCCACACTTCTCAGTCACTTTGTAAAAGATCCACAAATCAAAGAAAAATTCTGCTACTTATCCAGAACAGCAAGGAATTTTACAGAATAAATTCGGAAAACTGATCTTCTGGACTTCCATTCAAAACCATATAACTTCTAAATACAGAATTTACAGACAGAAGTAAAATTTTTACACCTGACCACACCCTTCCAATCAATTGTTCTGGTGTGAATACCAGGTCAGGTTTTCTTCCTTTAGTGGGAGATTTTAGGGGCCTGCTTCCCCAAGACAGAACTGGTAAAGTTCTGTCTTGGATGGGAAAATACATGTTGTGCCTACTACCAACATTTTGTCGTTTGGAATGCTGCTTTCTTATTGCCTTTACTAAAGCAATGCTTCCAGTGCTCCATGAACAAACACCTGTGAGTCTGTAGTTACAATCCTCACCATCAGATTTACATCAGGAATAGAATATATTTGAAGCATGTAATGGCAGAGCTGAGAAAATCCAGTTTGACCTCTGTATGCCAGGACTTTCACTTCACAGGTGAAAACACCAAGCTGTTTGCTGCTTGTGAACCACAACTGCTGCTGAAAAAAACACAGAGACCAGCAGGTTGGTTTTTGTGGGTTTTTTTTATAGTTATGTTTTTAGAATACAAAGGCACCCCAGCTGACCTTGTCAACACTTCGCACTGCAGTGCTGCTGACAGGAGAGATCAGTTCCCATCTGCTTCAGTGGTGACCACACTCTGCACCTGAACTCCACAGGCACTTGGTGCAGATTGCAAGTATGTTGGAATATCCTGAGATGGAGGTTGGTGTAAGAGCCCATGTTCAGCCCAGGCTGTCAGGCACGGCTCCACTGGACTGTCACAGTCCCTCCTGTCTCATGGCAAAATCCCAGGTTTCTATTCCACAGGGATAGCTATGACTCGGGATAGCTGGTTTGTTTTTTTTCCCTTTGGCTTGAAACTTGTCTCAATTTGTGTTCAAAAAACAGCTTTTACCCATTAAAGCCCAAAGTTGCTCTACAGAAGAACTGTGCTCCAAAAAATTCAACTCCTAGACATAGCCAGAATTACTGAAGCAGCCCAGGACAACTGCTGGAATCTTTCTTGGCCAAACCTCTTATCTAGGAGACCAAATGGAGGTTTTTGCTTAGAGGAAATGAACAACACAGTAGCCTTGCTGTCACAGAGGTGTCTGAAAGAAAGCAGCAGTATTAATTACAAATAACCTACTTTCATACATAAATATACATCAAGAAAAGTTGTCTTCCAGATCCTTTGGAAGCAAAAATGTATAATGAGTTATTAAATACAACACTTCAGCAAGGAGAACACTTTTCTAAACAAGGAAGACCAATGCATAGCTAATTACTTGGGAATCCAACACAGAGAAAGCACCTTTTGCTGCTTGCTTCTGAGGATTTATTAAAAATATATTTTCAATATAAAAGTATAAAATAATTACTACTTTGGCTTGGAAAAAAACAGCAGTGGTTCTGATTTTCAAGCAAAAAAAAATCCAGTGATAATTTCCATCTAGTTCCTTCTTTTTAAAAAAGGATTCTTAAAAGAGAAACAGGCAAATCTATCTCTCTGGATAGCATGTGCCAGCTCATGAGAACTTTAAAACAGTTATTGCTTTTATTTTCTTCCATGGAAGAGAAAAGTCGAGTCTCGTTCCTACTCCTGTGGCCACACCACATCGCAGTAAGTCTAGTCCTGTGTGTTTAGCAAGTTACAAAATGTGTAAGTGCCACGGGAAAAAGGCACTGGAGAAATCAGCAAAGTAATAATTACTTGGCAGCAAAACATACTGGGGAAAGTGCTGGGAAAGCTTTCACTCCTACCATCTGTCAGGCTTTCCAGGGAGAGCAGCACTAGCACTGAAACCGAGCGCTAATTGCTGCATGTCCCAAGTAATTTGTATCATGCCATGCAATATGGATAGGACAAGCAGTATCTTCTAGTAAATGCCAACATCAGATAAACAGAGAAAAAAAATCCACAACTTCTCTACCCATTCCTAACAAATACCCAAATGTACAATGTTATTTTCCATGTATTTATACAGCCACCATTCAGCGTTAACGAGAAAGATGTGAGACAGTGTTCACAGGAGGAGGGCTGCACACACAGTGCAGTCACACCCCACCATCCATTCCTTCAGATAGCAAAACTTGTATGAAAGGAACATTTTTCCCCTCTCTAAAGGGTTAGAACAATATTTATAATTATTCTTTAAACGGTAATCAGCAGTTCAACCAGTTCATCCACAGGGAGTCACCATAAGGCAGAAGCAGAATAGTGGGTTTATTTTCTTAAGCACAGGTTTACACAAAATTGGTGACAGCTGAGGTGACAGCATCACCTCTGTGATCCAGCTGATCCTGGAGCCGTGCAAATTCAGCAAGTTCATTGAGTTCCTGAAATTGCCTGTCTGTTTTGTGGCTCACCAGTGACCTGTAGAAGTGGACTGCAAACACAATGAAAATCAATCCAAAGGGCACCATAATGGACGTCGATGCAATGGCTGCTGCCTGTCCTGATGTGATGGTAGAACTGTTGCTCTGCGGGGTGTTGTCAGTTTTCTTCTTTAAAGGAAGGAACTTCACCCAGCATAGTAACACCACTTCTGCAAGAAAGAGCAAAGTCCCAATGACAGTGGAAAACGCCCAGGCGAGCTCAATGTGCCGGTGCATGCGCTCGTGAGGAGATTCCTTGACGGAATTGAGGTTATGCACATTGCTAACAGCCTCTATGTTTGGAAGGATGCAGGTACTTATCATGAGTGCAAAAAGATGAACTGCAACAAGCACAGTAGTGCAGGCACTGAAGGCAATCAAGAGCCCCTGAGGATAGTCGTGGTCTGGGTCAAGCTGAACTTCCACCATAGCCACCTAAAAAGGAAGGGAGAGGGAGATGCAGTTACCTACATCTTATATTATTTGATTATAGGTTATTCAAAGTTTGCACCATGTTTCTGGAAGATCATCTGATCCAAACAAAGTAAGTCTGTATTACGTTTCTCTTCATGTCAATCTGCACCCTCTTCATTAGGTCCAAATTTAGGACCTAATGAGCTAGCAAGCAAAGGCCACTGTTTTCACACTTATTGTTCTGTTGTAGAGCAGACCCACAACCACCTTGCCACCTCCAGCTCATGCCAGCAAAACAGCTGACCCTTATGAACAGCATCCTTGGACTCCTTAAGTTAAATATTTCTTCTTTTGTGTTATATTGAAGACACAGCTTTTGATCTTTACTTATGAAGTCTTTTGAAGTATCTGTGAAAGGCTGCGAACGCAGGGGACTGCCTGAAACAACCTCGGTGGTCCTTTCTCCTTGGCTGTTTGGGTTTAAGTTCTAAAGTGCAGAAATCTTTCATGAGAAAGATCACCTTTCCATGGGGCTCTCAGCTATATTCTTTCACTCAAGTATTTAAGTAGACTCTGGAACACAGATTCAAAATGTGAGTCTCCACAATACCCATGGCAGCTGAGCAAGCCTGTTGGAGGCTGGAGGAAAGACAACGTCTCCAGAAAAGATAACACAGTGCTTCCAGACATCACTGCTCCCCCAAAGATGGGGCTACTCATGAAGATGTTCCAGCCCTCCATTAACACATGCAGCCATGACCTTCTTGTAACCTTAGATCTCCAAGCATGCCTGTGCCTAAGGAGTAAAAAAAAATCAGATTAAATACCAGTCCTAGGAAACTCACAAAACCAGCTGGAATAATTCTGACAAATAAAATTAATTAGAATGCCTTTTAGCTGGTTTTAAAACTGCCAGGTGGTTTTGTGCATATGTGCAATTGATGAGTGACATTAATCCCAACAGCTCTCCTGAAATGATCTTTCCTGATAAATTTGCCTTTCAGACAAAGGGTAGTTCCAAAGAGGGAATAATGCACAAAGGTCTCTACGTTCAGTGCTCTTTCTCAAATGAACTCATTAAATAGGCAAAATGCAGAGGAAAAAACCTGACAGTAATCTGAAATATAAGCACATAAAGCTGATAGGAAGAAAGATTCATGGGTAATACAGGTGCAGGGAGGCATGGAAATCAGGGCTCAAAGACAGCTGCAAAAGCAGCAGGAACATTCAACCCTCACTATTTTGCAAGGGCTGAGCCAAGCTAACCTGGATCCCATCTTCTTACGCATGTTCCAGGACACCAGAACTCTTAATCACTAATGCACCCAATACATTAAGGCAACCCAGAGCTTTGCTCAGACATGTTTCAACAGGCTTTCGAGGCCATTTGCCAATTGTTTAATTCCTTTATTGAAAGCTTTTATTGTCATAAGCCTAATAACCCAGCCAACTAGCAAACAGTTTCCCAGTGTTCTGAGAAACTCAACAAGGAATTATATTAATGCATATACAGTCCTTGCTCAAGGATTTAAAAATACCATTTTTCAGCTGTGGGAAACTTCATGATTGAGAGGATAAACATTTGCTTGTCAGGTCTCTCTTCTGCAGGATTGCTTGTTAAGTCACAATGTACTCGAGGGATGTTGGGCTTCCTGCATTTTTCACAGAACAATTGCAATCCTTCACCACTGAGGATTCATTTTCATACTTAAAGATTTTTCTTGTAAGTCTTCTGCTGTGCCTAGACTCAAAGCCATCCAGCATGACAAGGCACTTTAATCCTTTATCCTAGTTCTTAGTATGATAACATAAGCATGGCACTAAAGAGCTTCACAAGATGAAGAGTTTATTTTAAGAACTGATTGAGTTTAGTTTGCCAAACATTGAAGACATTTTATATTTCCATTTATCAACGCCTCCATACTAATGATACCAAGCATCTGATTTTGAGCTCCTTGTTTCATGTCTGGCAGAGTAACCCCAGCCTAAGGAAAAAATCAGTTCATGTTTTCTGTCTCCTCAAACTCTCAGCAAAGCTAATTTGGGAACTCTTTCAATGTAAACTAGCAGAAAAACTGCCAACTCTTTTCAACTCCGAGTTTCCTTCCTGGGCCAAGCTTGAGCCAGGCACCTAAAACAAAAAGTTTCATTTTTCACCAGGCCTGTGCCTGTTTTCTAACAGAGACACAAAGTGTCAGAAGTTCTTCCCTCCTTTGCTCATGCTGCAATTTCAAAAGAAACAGATCACAACTGCTCTTGTAAAGTAATACCTGCAAGAACAGGGCCCTGATGAGGTCACCTGATATGATCCAAATTCATACAAAGCCTGAACTCACAGGTACATGCCAGCGTTCCAGGCAGGATATGTTCCTGCTCTACTCGTTCAGAAGAGCTGCTCAGAGCAGGAACTGTCGTCAGTGGCTGCACACTTTCCAATACAACACTTTTAGCTCCTTATCCTTCACCACCTTCAAAGCTCCTCTGAACACTTGCTGCATGATTTGACCGTGCAGCTGCCATGCTGCAAGTGCCCTTCCTTGCTGCGTAATCACAGTGTAACGTGGGCTGGAGGACACCTCAAGAGATCATCTGGGCTAATCCCTGGTTCAAAGAAGAGCTAACTTTAACTTCAGGTCATCCTACAGATATGACTGACAGATTTACTATGGCTCTTGACAAAGCTGTACATCTGAAGTACAGCTTCTTGACAAAACTAAAGGACTCGTGACATTAGGACACAAGACTGAAGCTCTCATAAGCCTAAAAATGGTGGGCATTCAGATGCTTTTAGAAGATAACTGAATTTTGGCACATAACAGTGTTAAGCCTTCAACAGTCCTGGATTTTAAAGTCACAGCAACCTGATTACAACCATATTGTAAAGGAATGGAAATTTAACAACTTGCCCTCTAGAAAAATCTGCACTTCAACTTCTTTTTAAGTTCAGTATACTGACCAAGTTTATTTCAGTTACTTATTCATAAGGCTCCCATGTCTTATTAGACCAGAGAGGCTTAAATAAAGCCCCTGCTCATAAATTAAAATCACAGGCTTACATCTTTTTCAGATCAGTAGACAGTGCTGTAGAGAAAAGGAAACAAAATGCTTTATCTCAAGTAAATCTGTATTATTTATGAGCTATTATTTATTATTTACTTCCTCTCCTCCCCTTCCCTACAAAGATGTCTCTGAGCTCAGGCTGGTGGGAATATAACCTTGTACTGGGACTGCATCTTGTACAGTCTAGCACATCAGGAATGGCAAAAAAGAAAGCTGTGTTGTTCAAACATCACAACTGCATTTTTGAGGGCCCATCCATCATTGCTTGTCTATGGGTGGGACCACAGAGGAAACTCAATAATGAGCTGAGTGTCAGAGCATCACTGGGAATCAGCTCCTCTGGCTGGCTCCCTGTTTTCCTGACAGTACAATTCACTCCAGAGACAGAGGCACAGAGCCAGGCTCTCACAGACTGTCTGCACCATTCATAAAGAGTTATAAACAACTCATACAGAGGCTCTGTATGAGCCAGAATAACTCACCGGAAATTAAAAACAGATAAGTCAAAATAATGATCTTATTTACTGGTTTCATACAGAAGGGAAACTAAGCATCATTCATCCATTAGTCCAGGATTTTTACTCTGCAGATTATTGTTTGCAGCAGAATGGCAAAACACATTAATATTTGCTGATGCTGACACTGGAATACAAATACAGGATCTCATATTATTTTGCCAGGAAACATGAAAAGGCAATACCCATGTGATTGGAGGAAATGCATCTTAAGGAGGTAATACCCTTCTACACAGAATAACTTACAGCAAATCCATTGAGTAAGCACAAGTTCAGATTATCCAGAGGCTCCTCTTTACATCCTCCAAACTACAGCAGCCACCCACAGCTGCTCCAAGACAGAACAGCAGGAGCCCCCAACACTCCACACTGCCTGCCTTGCTCTCAATAACAGAGACAGGGATGCTAAAGGAGGCACAAAACTTTCCTTTTGTGACTGAAATAGAAGAAACTTTTTGCATGGGGGAAGATTCTCCAGCACAGCTGTAACCTGTAAGTGCAGCAGCATTACAGAAGGCTAAGTGGAAGCAGAAGCCACAAAACTGGGCCTGTAACTCTTTCCTGCAGGTTACAAACTGCCACTGTTTAATGCTATTCTACCAGCAACCCAGCTAAATATCACTTAAAAACTTCTGCAGAGACTGTTTTGGTATTTAGAGCATCCAAGTGACCTTTACTAGACAAAGACACCTGTACAGCTGACACCAGTGGCCCCAGGTCCCACCTAACCTTATCTCAGCACCAACTGTTATCATGGAAATCAATTTCATAAATATTTATCTCGGCAGTCAGTCTTCTGCAGAACATAACTGAAGCTGTCTTCAGGAGACCACACTGGCCAGATTTCAAAGGCAAGAGTTGACAGTTCTTTGACGATATTCAATATTTGAAGCTTACATACCCCATCTAGACAAAGCCCAGCCAGCTTGGACCACTAGAGGTATTTAAAAGAAAACAGCTGGCTGGTAAATATCAACCTCTGAATCCTACATGTAAGGAAGCCAACCACAGTGTACAATTCAGACCCATAGTTCTGACTGAGTTCTTTTCACAAAACTGTTAATTGGTGGCAGGAGGAGATGTTGAATCTTCTGGTCTTACAACTAGTGGCATTTAACAACTTTCCTATGGTTTCTGACTCCCATATTGTAAAATTGTCATGCTACTGTGTTATGCATCCCTGGTGACAAAATGATGCCAACAAGTCAGAATAATTGTTCAGACAAAAATAACCTGCCAGCAGCCTATTCACTGCAAAAAAATAAAAACAGATAAAGCCAAGCATGAGAAGGAAGATCATGCAACAATATCCAGGCTATAATACAGAAGTGAGAAATATCTGATGCCCCCACCAGAATATGGAATGAATCCTCCATTCTTTAATGCACTACACATCCCCTACAATCTACAATTTCTTTCCCCACCTCTAACAATTTGGGGGATTCATACTACTGGCTGGTTCCATAAACTAGAAAAGTGTACTAAATGAGGTTATAAACTTCACGGATTTTCCCTCAGACATATGGCACTGATGATAGCATCCATGGAAACCTGAGTGAAGGAAATGCTCAGGTTTACTGGGGTGAGCTCAGCTCTCACATCAGTTGCCATCACCAGTCCCTGCAACTGTTTCTGAAGCCCACACACGGTAGCAAATCCCGACGTGGAGCTCTGAAACAAAACTAACTGTAAAACAGGTTTTTAATCTTCTCTGAGGAAACATAACACTTCAGGGTTTGAAACCTGGCTGAGTGTTTCATACTCCACCCCACTGACCCGAGCAATGCCTTGCCTTTGGCATGCCTCATTCCACCAGGGTACATCACCAATCCTGAGGGAATCAACTCTGCAAAATAGCTGCAACTAGACATAAAAATATTCCCTGAAAAGGGAGCAGTTCAACGGGGATAAACTTAGCTTCTACTAGAGGATGCAAGCACTCTTTAATCAAAGAGCAAGGATCACTGGGGCTGGCATGGAAACCAGCACATTCCACTCCTGACAATTCCCATCAATTCACTGGGTGGTCCTGGATCTGTCACTTCAGCTCTTTCTTCCTTGCCTGATAAGGAAAAGAGAGGAACAATGACCCTTCATTGCTGTTGCCAGCTTTGATCCAAGACTAGAATGTACTTCAGCAGCGTTTTGTTCGAGTATCAGGTGCCAAAGAACTGCAGCCAGTAAACAACGCACAGGCGTGACAGAACAGCCCAGCTTTTCAAGGCAGAGGAACAACTCTAAAAGATCAGCAAAGTTTTTAAAAGACATCTAAAAATACTCGAAAGTTAACTCAGCTCTTCTGAACCAAGATTAGGAAGTGTAAGTTAGAAGACTAGGACTAGGTCTGTCACTGCAAAAGGAAAGAGACTACGGGTGGATTTCCATGCTGAACTTGTTAAAGGAAGAAGAAAAAAAAAAAAAAAAGTGGATTTTTTTCTTTGGAAATACTTAAATATGAATGTTCACATGTAACATTCATGGCAATTAGAGATTTTCTCAATTGGAACGAAGTGGCTTTTTCCTGAAATACCCTAGCAACAAATTCAAAAGCAGCAGTTTTCAACAGCAGGAGACTGAACCCCTAGAACTCTAGGGAATTAAGAAACAAATAGAAGCCTTATACATCCACGGATTTTGAGTCCATGTACCATATATTTAGAGAAAAACCAAGGAATTCAAGACGTTAAGTACAACCTTAAAACAACAGCATTTACATTGAGATGCAACCTCCCTTAGAAAATTTATAAACCCCGAGAAACTACATTTTTTCCTACGTTCTCTCTCAATGTAAAGGGCTGACTCCAGCAGGCACAAACTGCTCTGAGAGGCACAACGGGTGCTGAACAAGGAAAAGTCATGATCAGAGGCGGCGTGTGAGCTCCAGCCGGGTGCGATACCCAAGGAGAAGCGACACAGCCGCCTGTCAGTCACCCGGGCAGCGCTCCGCCACCTCCCCGAGAGCTGTGGTCTGTTTTTAGCCATTGAAGGAGGACAGTGACATTTATTTGACCGTCAGGAGGCTGTTGTGTTTTCCAACAGCATCATTGGAACAATGGCTCTGGAAAGGAGCAGATTCAACGGCTGAAAATACTCAGTTTGTTAAAAGCGAGGCAAAAAAAAATCAAAATAAAGCAAGTCAGAGGAGTGAAATTGCGAATTTATAAACCGTGAAGCATTTTTACCAGCTGCATAAAGGGGCTGAGGGCAGAGTTTGCAGCTTTACATGTCAGATGTCTGGGCAGATGAGGAAGTCTGTGAGTTACTGTATTTCAAATTATATGGAACTTCCATATACGACATAATTCGGGTAACTAGAGTGCGCTTCACATCAAACTCGAAAGAAAACACACACGAATAAAAAAGGGTTCTAAACTACGCACAAAATTTTAAACCAAGTAACATTCAAGTTTTCCTTAAATAAAAACTAGAAACCTCGCAACTGCAAAGACTCATGATGGATGAGCCTGAGCGGCACCACAAACTTTAATCGGCTGCATTTCTTGGTTTATTTAAAAGCAGCTGCAGCGCAACAGCTGCCCTCGCCCTCGCTGCTCCAGGCGTGCGGTCTGAGAGGAGCGGGATGGAAACCCCGCAAGCCGGGAAGCGCCGCGGGGCTCCGTGCGCGGCACCCGCACCGCGACGCGGTGACCCCGCACCCCGCGGAGCTGCCCACGGCACACGCGGCAGGCACCGCGGCTTCTGCCCGAGCATCCTCCACGGGGAAAATACGTAACAATCAAACAAATCTTGAATTATCTGGCGGAGATAAAAGCCGAGAGGCGGCTCTGAACTCGTGCCACGAAGCGCTCCAAAACAAACGAGCTACCGAAGCGCGCTGCCGGGAGCGCTGCCCGGGGCGGGCCGGGCGCTCCGGG
>NW_024531043.1:10907822-10914452 GCF_017590135.1 Pyrgilauda ruficollis
TCCCCGCCGCCCCAGGTGCCGCACGCCGCGCCGGGGGCAGCGCCCGGGCCGGGCCCGGCCCCCCCGTCCTCACCGCAGCAGGCTCCGGCGGGAGAAGCAGAAGCGGCGGCAGCGCTCCCGGCCCCGTGCCACCCCCCGCCCGCCGGGCCAGGCCGGGGCTCACCATGGCGAAGCCGGAGAGCAGCGCGGAGGTGCGGCTGGAGGCTTTCAGCTTGGCTCGGCTCAGGTAGAGCTTCCGCCAGGACAGCGCCTGCATCGAGTGCTCGTTCAGGCTCATGGGCTCGGGGCGGAGGAGCGGAGCGAGGCGAGGCGGAGCGGGGCCGGCGGGCGGTGGCGGCTCTTTCCGGCGGAGCGGGCCCGGCCGCGCTAACACCCCATGGCGGCAGCGCGGCTCGCTGAGGGCGCTGAGGGCCCGGCGGGGCCGGGGGGCCGAGCCCCGGGCCCCGAGCCCCGGGCCCCGAGCCCCGAGCCGAGCCCCCGCCGCGTTCCCCGGGTGAGCAGCTCAGCCCGAGTGCAGCTGACGGGAATCTGTAGTTTCCGGTGGGTTTGTGCCCCTGAGCCCCGTACGGGAGCCTCTGCGCTGCCCAGGGCCGACAGGATGGGGTGTACCTCTAACACGTCCCTCAGAACGAAACACAAAACCGGGCCTCAGCCTCTTCCTTCTGTAGTCCCCCATCCTAAAATGCTTAAACATCTAACCTACACCTGTCCAGACTGGACAGAAGACGTGGATCCAGACCGGTTAGAACACCCACCCTCTCTTCTAATTAAAACTGACCGAGCTCAGTCACTACTTTGTCACGTAGTTCAGGTTTTTCACAACATTTCGTAGGCCCAGAGCTCTTGATAAACCCTCCTTTATCAGCAAGCACTTGATAAGGTTGATTAAGCAGAACATTTCAACATCTACACATGCCAGTGTTGAAAGACTTTTTATTACCAGGTTCATATACACCCTTTAAACTGTAATTCATTTTTTCTGTGTTTTACAGAGGGAAAAGTGAGGTGTAGAGCAGAACTCCCTAGGGAATACTTGGCAGAGTTTGAAGGTGATTTCTGAAAAGGTGAGGTAATACACTGCTTGTGCCACATCAAATTTGTGCATCAGGAGACTTAAGGGATGTGTGAGAAGCAAACCTGTTGCTATCAATTTGTAGTTAAGAAAAATAGGATTTTAACAATACAAATAATACTCAACAAGGATACTTTTACTATTAACAGGCATATGGATGGTCACCTAGGAGATGAATCCATGCTAGTTCCATGAGCAATCAAAAGCATCGTTAGTTTGTATTGTTTTGACATTTCCCACCTTATTTACAAGTAGGAAAATCACAGCAGATTGTCTTTAACATTTTTGTTTTGTTCTTCACACCTTTGTGATTTGCAAGATTCTTCACTTCTTAAGCACAACAAAGGGAACGACAATCGATTCCAACAAGGTCACTTGATGCTTTTCATGTACAAGGCATTCTTTTTAAAAAGATGTAGTGAAAACATCCAAGAAAAATAATCTTAAGGATTTGAAGTCTTCAGAGGCATTCCCTGTACCATGTAGATTTGATCTCATTCCCTTCTCAGGAAATAAACACAGTCCTCTTGTTATAAACAACTTCGGGTGAGATTTTTATCTACGGGGCATTAAAACACCTCGGCAGAAGAATGAGTTTGACTGTCTTTCCATAAAAGCCTCTGCTGTTCTATCACCTACTCCACGGAATTTTGGCCACAATCTTTCTCTTTTTTGGGTGGCAGTACTGCTTTGTAGGATCCATTTGAGTTGAAGTCCAGAGGTGGATTTGGCAGTGTTAGGTTTGTGGTTAGACTTGATCATCCTAAAGGTTTTTCCCAACTTAAATGAATCTGCGATTACAAAACACTATTCTTTCTTTCAAAAAAAAAAAAAAAAAAAAAAAAAAAAAAAAAAAAAAAAAAAAAAAAAAAAAAAAAAAAAAAAAAACAAACCCAAAAAAAACAAAACCCACCCAGAACAGAAGATCTCTGTCTCCCACTGGTGCCTGAGGCTAAGAGCAAACCAATTGTGATTTATCACTTTTTTCTTGGAAGATATGATAACCATCAAAAACAGTAACTAGAACTTCCTCCACATCTCAGAAAAACATTTAAGTCCCTGTCCTGTGGAATTACATATTTTAAGATATTTTGCATTGCTGCTCATAAGCTATGACAAATGTTTATGTACAAGTACATAACCAGTGCGGATTGTTCACTGTTTCTTCTTGTTTCTGTGCAAAATTATGGTTGAACTGTAACATCGTGAGGGAGTACTACTGCACTAGGTCTTGACCTGTTCCCTAAAATCAGATTTCTCTAAATAAAAGAACCACCTGCAAGAGACATACATCTGACAAGGACTTCAAGAGTTTTTCTAAATAATTGTATTAAAATAGACTATTTCAACTCACTGTTCCTCTATTTTCCTGTCCATCACTCTTATTCCTGTTTATTGGAAAGGGCTTTGAAAGATACAACATTAAACACTGAGGTTCTGCTGAGTTTGTATTTCATTCAGAGAAACAACATGAAAAAGGACCTGGAGAATGAGCAAAGGCATTTCATCTCATGCCCTTTTCCAAATCAGACCCATGTGTCATTTTGAGATTCCAAGCCTCAGTGTTGTAGCTTTGAAAGAAACATTCCCTTCCTGTAAGAAAGAAAAGAAAAATCTGTTTGTTAAACAGAAAAAATGCAGTAAGGATCAACATGAGGACCACAGCAGTTCACCCTTTCCCCTTTCTGTCCATTTTACAGCTCCATCTGAGGTACAAACTAAACAGGATAGATTATTTCCAACTCTATTACTCATTATGACACACCTCTACACTGCCACTCTAGAGTGAGCTGAAACTAAAAGAGTCAGCCATGCTTAATTAACTCTTAGAAATGCTTCAGGGAGTTCTTCTGAAGTCACGCTGGGGCTCAGGGCCCGGGTTTGCTGTCACCTGTGACCCGTGCAATTGCGGAAGGCCACCAAAAGGGTGTATCCTGCCCTCTCCCTTCATCTCAGCCCTCTCCAGCCCGTGGATCACACCGATCAAATGGCTGCAGAGCTTCGATGGATTGACCTAATGAATTTTTTTTTATTTTCTTAATGGCTGAGTTTTCTGCCGGATTGGGTCACTGAACTGACTCTCCCCGTGGCTGCACCACCACCAGACCTAATGCAGGAAAAGTGAGGGATGTACATGCAAGAGAAAGGGAACGGGCCCTTTCAGCAGCAGGCTGTTATTACCCCTAATTAGAGGTAATGTCAACCCGTTCTCTGGATCATTTATGCATGAACACAATCGGAGCAGGTGGCAGAAGTCCAAGTTTCTTTCCAGAAAGCCCTGAGAAATCTGTACACTGTCACAAGGATACTCACAGTTCTTTTTTTTTCTGCTAAAAATGTACTTCTGTATTTTCTGTAGGAGGCTGAATAGGTTCGCTGAGTACCCTGTGATTAATGTGATCCGGTGCTGAGCACACCGAGGTGCTGCCCTGGCAGAGCAGCTTTGCTAAAACGGATCTCCAGCTTCACATGCAAATCAGCACTTCCATTTGTTCCTGTTACTGCACCCAACCCGAATCAAGCCAGCACAAAGTGGAAGTCATGGTAGATCTGCATTAAAAACAACACATTTGAACTTGCAAAGGCAAATACAGGTTTGCCAGCAGTCCCAGGGAGGTTAAGGGAAACATCTTTGCAAATCTCATCTTGAGTAGAGCTTAACGTTTAGTTAATGGAATTTCTGCAGAGGAAAGATTTTGATCTACCATGTCTAGAAAAACTGTATTTCAGCTTCCTTCATAAAACAGAGAAATACTTAAATATCTCATCTTCCATCCTAACCCAAGGTAAAGAAAGTATAGAGTAGTAGATCTTACAGGAGAAACAGTATTTTAAAAAATGCTTTAAGATTAGTCCAGTCCATTCTGTGCAATGGGAACTTTTAAAGCTCAGTGGGGTGAAATGATCCCATGTCTTCATAGAGGCTTCCCCAGCAGAGAACTTCAGCTCTGGTTTCAGCATGAGCCCCGCAGTACAACATTAATTAAATGACAGCTCCCAGTTCCAAGCTAACGAGGTCAGGATCCAGTGCCTTGGCATGATTAGATCTTAAATAATTTAAGCTACATTAACATCCAGCAAAAAAGTTTTAGTGTTTTTTTCAGAGTTCAACCCAGCCACTTTCCCAATAATCACCACCCCCTTTCCACAGTAGATGCTGTGGTTTTGACACTATATCACAGTGCCAAAAAAGCACAGCATTTTGATGTGTTTTTCCCTTATTTTTGACTGTGAAGAAGGCCAGTCTTGTGTCAGCCCTGGGATGTCCCATCCAAGCACTGCTGGATGGGGCCCAGCTCTGGGCACTGTTGGAAAACTGTGCCATGATCTGCCCAGAGGGAAAACCAGCCTCAACCCTCATCAGCCAGCACAAAGCATAGGAATTTAATATTGCTTCTAAATGTTTTTATCCTGTCTAATGCAGCTGTGGATATGGACATTCTCATCATCCACAACCTACACATTCCCCCTCCCCATTTTTTCTCCCAGTTATTTTAAGTTTGGGATAGGTTTTTTGTTACTGACACACAGATTATTTCCATGGTATAATGAACTGTAGTTGAATAGGTATAATTTCTGTCTTAAAACAAGCTTTAAAAGGTGTCTTCTATTTTTGGACATCTATAGATAGAAACTGTGTTGTTTCTGAAACATTTACTTCCACACTTCCATAATGTGCTCTGATGTTTCCAGGTGTATGTGATGGATACAGTCTTGGTGGGTTTGCTTGATACACCAAGAGTCTCAGATTGTCCATGTCCAAAAAAAAAATATTTAGAAAAATGAGTTTATTTTCTTTTATGTCTCTGTTCTGTCTCTTTTGGTAGACTTTTGCAGCATGGATGGATGATGTGTTTTTTGTCTGATGATTCTCTAGTAACATCCATTTATCTTGTATTCTGACCTCAATCCTACAGATGTACACATGTATTTAATTTTAAGATTGAGTAATCTTGGCTGAAAGGTCGAGATATGTATATATCTCCTCAGGATTATGGATTAATAACGCACTTGCTCCAACAGACATCTGGAATCCACACTTCAATATATAGCCTATAAAACACTTCCATACCATAATAAAGTTCAATCATCTGCAAACAGGGAGATGTTAGAGAAAGATTACATGATTTTTCAAGATTCTGCAAACAGTTATTGGCAGAATCAGAAGGAGAAGCTCGCTGCCTTAAATCCTGTTAGAACTCCGTCCTCTCCTCCTTTATCCACGGATCATTAAAATAGGGATTGTTCCAAAGAGATCAACGGCAAGGCCTGCAAAGTTGAATTTTAATGTGTTTTAAATTTTGCATTAACACTTAATATATTTCATATAATACCGAGGATGCTTAACTGATTGCAAAAAGCAAACCAGAGGAGCACTGCCAAAGCCATCAGCCCCGACCCTCGTTTGGGTATCCTTTGATGTTCCCTTTCTTGGGGGATGTGGAGGGGAAGTAAAGGATGTCACTTCAGAGAGGAGCCACGCTGTGGAACCTGGGGGCTGTTCAAAACCTGCACTCTGACCCTGCTATTGCAATCAGATGGTCCCAATACTTGCTCAGCATCAATTTAGAGTAGATGTTAGGGGGTGTTGTAGAAATGAGACCCGCCGATAGTTTTAGGAACTGCAGGATCTCCATCCTGCACATTTTTTGTATCAGCAGCTACTTTATAGCATTTTTTTCTTCTTTTTTCATGCGATTTCTAACTACCTGTTGTACATGCAAATTGCAAAAGCAATTGTGGTTTATTTAACACCTGTTTAGCACTATTTACAATACATTCTAGATTTTATGGCCGGTTCTCACAGGGCACGTGGGTGCAGTGCCGGGAGCGGTGCCGGCACCAGCCGGGGGTGCGCGTTCCGCGCCGAGCTGCACCGCACGTGTGGCAGAGGCACGGAGCGAAGCCACCACCACAATTAACCCCAAGTCCGTGTATTATAAGATTATTTTCAAATGTTTGCTGCGTTAATTCGCCACTCCTCACCCCGGCGTTAAGCCATTGGGGTCGGGGCATACTCGCGGAGCTAAATTACCCCCGGTTAAGCAGAACCGCTCAACTCTTCGGGCGCATCCCGGGAGCTGCGGTACCAACCCAGGGACCGTCCGCGCCTTTGTGGGGCCCCGTCCCCGTCCCCCCGCTGCCGCTCAGCGCCTGCGTGCCGCGCACTCGTGACCGAACACCGCACGGCGGGGCCGGCGGCCAGCACAGCGCCGGTACCGCCCCGGTACCCCGGCCAGCAGAGCGCCGGTACCGCTCCGGTATCCCACCCAGCCTCCCATCCTGGCCAGCCCAGCGCCGGTGCTGCCCCGGTACCCCGGCGAGCCCCCCATCCCGACCAGCACAGCGCCGGTACCGCCCCGGTATCCCACCCAGCCCCCATCCCGGCCAGCCCAGCGCCGGTACCGCCTCGGTACCCCGGGCGTTCCCCCCATCCTGGCCAGCCCAGCCCCGGTCCTGTGCCGTGCCCCCGGACATCAACCCCGCCCGCCCCGGCCAGCCCAGCCGGTACCGCGCCGTGTCCCCGGTCCGCCCCCCCCCCATCCCCCCGGCCCCCC
>NW_024531043.1:10914477-10948358 GCF_017590135.1 Pyrgilauda ruficollis
TCCATCCCAGCCCCATTTCTCATCCCCCAAAAAAAAAAAAAGTCCTGGTGCAAAATTGCAAAACTTTAGCGAGCCCTGGATGGCTTTTGTTTTGCCTCCTCCCCATTTGGGCCAAATATGCAGGACAGCAACTGTTGACAAATAAGTGATGAAACTCTCAAAAAAAATGGAGGCAAAGAAAGACTCTGGAAGAAGATTGGTGTGTAGCTGGCTTCGGTCTCTTTCCTATTCGTGCCTTTTAATTGATTTTGCTTAATTGTTTGCAAAGGGAGAAATGCATGTGGGACGTAGGCAGCGGAGCGGCTTAGTTTGCAAGAGCGCGGCTGAGGCAGCGGGGAAGGGGCGGAATGGAACCGAGGGACGGGCAGGGTGGGACGATCATGGATCATTATTTTTTCCGGTGCGTGCGGGTTTGCGCTGATCCACCGCGCGTGTCCGCGGGGCTGCGGGGCGGGTTCGCAGGGCGAGAGCTGCCGGGAGAGGGGCAGAGCCGCCGGCGGCAACCGCTGCACCGGGCTCCCCCCGTTCCTCCGGGGACCTACCTTGTGCGCGGCCGGTCCCCGCCGCCTCCAGCCCAGTCTCCGCGCCCGCCGCAGCTTCCCCGGGGCAGCGTCACCGGCCTCGGCCGGGCCTACCCTGCATCCCCCCGCACTGAACTCGTTGCTGCCCCTCGGCCGCGGACCCCCGCGCTTTCGGCGTTGTCGAGCGTGCGGGGCGGCGGGGGGAGCGCGCGGGGGCTGCGCATCCATCGCGGCGTTACATAAAGCGATCTGGTTTTTAAATCGCCGCTTCCGGTGTGACTATGGAAACACTCGGATTATGTAAATACCGAAACCTGGATGCTGGGCATCAGATGCGAAGATTCGCCCCCCTGCCCTTCACCGGGGAATTAGCTCGTGTTCACGTACAATAATAATAATAATAATTAAAAGAATGATCCGGTCGTTAACGAGCGTTTACCGCCGTTCAAAGGTTTTTACGGGATCGCAAAACGCTTCGGTGCTGTAGCTTGTGAATTGTCGGCGAGTTACGCGTCCCCCGCTCGCCTTCCAGCGCCAGCCCCTGCTCAGCAGCCCAAGTTTGAGTTTTCCTGAAGCCAAGCACCTGTTATTCCTGCCGAGTTCCGTGTCACGGGATGGAAAAGGTGCATGCAGCCGGTTGGAGCTTGTTTGGGTTCAGGTTTTGTTCAGTTTGTGCCTTGCCATCTTAATTATTTCCCCTAGGATGTGTTTATCAAACCGTTGTGCACGATCCATGTGCTTTCCTCGATTTTTTCTTTTCCGGACAATGTGTTTTATTTTGTTTTTTGTGTATTTTCTAGCGCTGCATCGGCCGAAGGCGGTACGATGAGAACGAGGACCTCTCGGACGTGGAGGAAATTGTCAGCATCAGGAGTTTCAATTTGGAAGAGAAATTAAAGAGTAAAATGTACCACGGGGATTTCGTGCATGCCATGGACGGCAAAGGTAACACTGCCGGGCCGGGGCTGTCCGGCCGCGCTCGCCGCCGCCTCCACGTGCGGCTCCGCTCCGGCTTCGGATTTCGCGCCCGCGCCCCTGCTCGGGGATCCGGTGACGCTGCCGGCCCGAGGGGAGCCGGGGGGCGGCTGCTGGTGGGGCCCTGCAGCCCGTCCCGTCCCAGGGGGGCTGCTCCGGCCCGTCCCCCGCACCCGGAGGGAGGCTTTTGCCCCGGCGCGGTGCCGGGATGAGCGCTGTGATCCATGGCAGCGCCCAGCGCTCCCCCCGCCGTGCCCCCACCACCGTGACCCCAGCGCAGCACCGGGCTGGTCAGGAATCAGGTCCTGGCACGGGAGAGGCCGAAACCCCAGCCCCCATTTAGCCAGAGGTGATTCCTGCTCCCCCTCCACCCCCTCTTGAATCCAGGATCCTTTTTGAGAAAGAGTGCGATTGATGAGCCTGTTCGCCAGGCTCGGAGACTTTAAAGTCAATAACTTCTTTGTGTGTCTATCATATATTAAATTACAGCGCTCCCCTCTCCAAAGTTACTCGCTTTGCTTAGGTGACTCGAATTCCGGAGCGGTAAGCAGAGCCAGACAGCCCAGCTCTGCCGCACGCTGCCTGGCAGGAAGGGAAACGGGAGAGGTTTGCCCGGGAATCCAGCGGGCCGGGGGGGTTGCAGGTCACCTTTATTTACCGCTGTGCTGTTGACACGGATCCCTAATCCCAGATGGCTATCACCAAAACTCGGCCTGACTGAGGAGCCTGTTTAGGATGGCTTTCTCAGGAAAGAGAAGTTTGGGCTGTAATCCTCCTGAAATTGCTCTAGCTCTGTGGAGCCACTAATTGAGTTTAGAAAATTTCCTTTTCTTCCCTTGGCTTAATTTTGCATGAGCATTTTAAGCTCCTTTTAGAAAAGTTGATGCAGTGGAGATATTAAATACCTTTCTTACTTAGGAAGGTATTTGTTTAGGAGATAAGCTCAACCCTGACCCCTCTTCCTCCAAACAAAACACAAGCAACTATTTTTTAGCTGGAAAATGTTAATTAATTTTCCAGAAAATGATTTCATTCTACCCTCAGCTTCCAAACACTCCAATGGTTGCCACTGCTCCATGCTAAGGATAGTACAATCCACATCTTCCCTGGCTTGGCAGCTCCAAAATCTCTGGGCAGCTCTCTCCTTTCTAGGGAACTTGAAAATAAATGAGTGTCTTTTGTTATTTTGTTGTGGTCTGTGTCGGCTTTGTTCAACCCCACAAGGGATTTAAATGCTTTGTTGGGGCATTAGGAAGAAAGGATCTGCCTTGCTATTTGCTCTGGTTTTATTTTTACTATTGGTTTACTTTTTTTCTTTATAAACCTAAGCCTTGAATTGAATCTGGTCGAAACAATGACAGTAGTATGGAAGAATAAAACAATTTATACGAACACATGGAATTAGTTGAGCAATTTTTTTTTTCTTTCCCATGTCCTTGTTTTTATATTTAATGATAACTCATCTTGAAGTGGTGCGGTTTTTGGCTTGAATGCAGTTTGAATGTCATAGCTACTTGTTCTCCAGTCTGCAAGGCTACATAGCTGTCTCTGCTTCTTCCACCAATATTACTCCTGATGTTTGTTGATTTTCTGACTTGGATCAGTGTCTGTAAAAAGTCTCTGTGGTTTATCTGTTTGCTTACCAAAAGGCAATACCTTTAATGGGGATGCCTATGGGGAAGGATGACTTATTTAGCACAGAAATATTTACTTGGTAACCTTAGTTAAATGGAGTGTTCATTACACTTACTTTGACACTAGTGGCAATAAAGTTTCTGTAGTTTTAATGTTTCTGTAAATGGATAATTACAGTGCTCTGATTTGGTAACTCTTAAGTAGGAACATTACATCCCTACTTGTCATAATTACTAACTGAATACAGCAAAGAAAAAGTAAAAATAGAGGCAAGTACATGTGCAGGCATGGGAGTTTGGCCTCTGGCTCCCCTCTTGCTTTCAGTGTAGGTTTTAGAGCAGAGAAACATCAGGAATAGAAGCTCAGGCTGAGGTGCTTGTGCTGGCCCAGGAAGCCTGGACAGCTGGAAGAATCTTGGAGTTAAGCTGCTCGTGTGTACCTGAATAAACTGCAGGGAGTGGGCTCTGGGTTTGGCAGTGCAGGGCATTTTGTAGTGCTGGACAGTCAAGCAATGCTTTCCATTTCAAGGCAGTGTATGGAAAGGCTTTCTAAAAGTCATTTTTTCCTGTAAAATGGGGGAATAGCAGAGCCATAGAAACAGTCCATGACTGCTGCAGGAATTCCTCTGCTCTCTGTGGCAGAAGGCTCCAAACTGAGTGTGGGGGTTTTGTAGCCATGGCTCACCCAAATCGCTGCCTTGTAACTTCCTCTCTAATCCCCAAATCACTGCTATTGTGTCAGACCATGCATAGAGAAATCCCCAGGAAAGGCCAGTCCTGTGTAATCCTCAGAGAGGAGCAACAAGGTAATTCTGGCCAGTGTTAACGTGACAAATTTATGTTTAATTTTCACTTTGATTGTGTATTATGCTGTGACTCCCCACTATTCATTTTTCACAGACTTCCTGAGTGCTGGAGCTGTATAAAATCTGACTATCAGCACCTGGAGTTACATTGCTGATTAACTAAAAGAAAAGTTGTTCTGTTGAAACCAAGAGTAACCCCCACATAAAAAGAATTACGTGTTCATGGAATCAGAGCTCTCTGCTAGAATCAGATAACGCTCACAAGAAAACATGTATTTATCTAAGTAGAAATGTGTAACTTAGAAAATCTAAACTTACACATATATTTTAAACTACACATTTGCCCAAAAAATACCTGACTGATTTGCAGTATTTGGTCAGGATTATCTTTTAACTGTTAATTTGGTATTTCATTACAGCCTGGGTGTTTCAACACAGACCTTAATTGACAAACTGACTGGCTCCTATTTTATGTGCATCAGTGAACAGGAAAAATAGGGAGCAGCTGGGACAGCATTGTCTGTCACTGGGTTTCCGGTTTGGATCTAAAATATGCATTCTCTTTCTATTTCTCTTTAGGTGATAGGGAGTTCTTTGGTGAGAAAAGGGAAATGGGGAGAGTCTGAGAAATGTAACTGTGAGGTGCCAACACCATTGTAATTGCTTTTGGATGTTGTTCTTATTCATTTCCACAGATTTTACTTTTGAGTATGTGCAAAGAGAAGCTCTCAGAGTTCCCCTCATCTTCAGAAATAAGGATGGACTGGGAATTAAGTAAGTTACAACCAAATTTTGGTGATTAATAAATGCTTTTATAAAATAACCATTATGCTTTCTACTTGTATCTGATATTTCTTTTGATGATCTCAAAATGGATTGCAATTAGTAAGACTGTCAGCACCCTTGAGAGGAGGAATGATTATTTTCCGCTTATAAACAAGCAGATAATGAAGTCTATAAAAGTTAAGTGTAAACAGTATGGTATTACACAGTCAAAAATATGTCAGCCGTAAAAGTTAGGAATGAAATCCAAAGGTTTTTGCACCCAATCCATGCTGTAATGACAGAACAAACTCCCTTCAATTTCTGACTTCTCAATTCTTTCATTCATTGCAGGTGGAATTATAATGATGCCTGTCGTTTTCCATTATAATTATGTGTCTTCAGAATGTTACAGCTTTGTAAATATTTAATAATGTCTAGTTAGGTATGAGATTACTGGAGCCTTTTTGAGGCTGAATTTTGTTAATATCCAGTATAAAGGATTTTGTATTTTAATAAGAGAATCCTGCAACTTTGTTTGTGAAAGTGACATTGTCTAAAAGAGAAGTATTAAAAGCATTATCAGTCTTTAATCCACAGTTTAGATGAATGTTCCTTGATACTTTTGGAAATTAGGATCATGCAACTGACTATTGCTGAAAGAAAGAAAAATAATTTTTTGAAAGCATCATTACTTTGCTCAGTTTCATCTTAGTTTCCAGCTGTGCAACACCTCCCAGTTTAGGGGACCAAGGACTCCCAATTGTTAATAAAAAGGAATCAAGCTACCCCAGTATAATTTAAAGAGAGAAAGAGATGAAGCAGAGTTTGGGATATTTGACAACCATGCATCCTTTTACTCTAAGAGCAAACAGGAACTGCTGTGATGCTTCTGGTGATGTAGTAAAATAGTTTTATATGTTGAACTCTGAACAAGAAGTGCTCAGTAGGTTCTCTCTGTATGCATTGATTTTAAACTTCTGCTCCTGAGGGGCAAGTGGTAAAAGCTTCAAGAAGTTCTTCCTGAAGAAGCCATGAACTGTTCAGTGAGGCTGGGGAGTGCTTAGGAGCCAGAGCAACACCTTCCCAGCATCCAGATCCTCCTCCTGTGGCTGGGGAAGTTCACAGGAAATTCCCTTCAGTCCAAGAAGAAAGCTGGGAAGATGTTTCAGCTCCCACTGCTGTGCAAACGGTACCAGTTCAGCTCGTGCTCCAGAGTGAAGATGTGTGGAAATCAGAGCTCATCCTGCAGACACAAACATTCCTAGGCTTCAGATCACAGGAGGCTGTGAACATCATGATGTGGTGGATTGGGCGATCCAGATATATGCAGGGTGACTTTTGAGATACAATGGTCCACAAAGTACCTGATATAAGATGATTTTTTGACTTCTGACGTTTTGAATATCTGCTGATACAAGCTTCCACTTTTGCATGTGCTGAGCAGTCAGCCTGCATGTCTGTGCCTGGCAGATGTGCAGAGCTGAATAGTTTGGTTACTGTGCTTGGAGGTACTCTGAAATGGCAAGGAATGAGAGGAATGAGGAAAAATCCTTACAATGAAACTCTGCAAATTGCTTTCCTCTGTACTTCTGACCATCATGAACTGCTACTTGTATGTCTGAGAGCAGGAAAGCCCCGCTGTGATCTCTTTGCAGAGGAGAAGCTGTTTTTCTTGGAGGGCTGTTTCCAAGATTCTAACTCAGGGAGAGAATGCTCTTTGGAGAGGTGTTATCTCTTATCTGAACAGCAGTCATCTTGCATTGTTTTGTAGTTAATCAGATACCTGTGCTGGCCAGAGCTCATCCTCATTAGGATTTGAATAGGTTCTCCAGCAAATCTTTAAACATTTGCAGAAATGCACCCAGTGCAGACTGAGGCGTTTGCATTTCTCTTCTGGCTGAGGAAACCAGCAACACAATTTGTTTATTACAGACTGCTGAACATCTTCAGTGTAGTCAGTCATATTTCGGAATTAAGTCACCCTGCTGTACTATTCTTCACCACTTTTTATGATATTTGAAATCTTTGGGAGCATTCATGGTGGTTTGACACAAGATGCATTTGTCTGAAAATTGCATAACATCAAGGGAAAAACATTTCTGCACAGTTCTTGCATAGCCGCTGTTCTGGATTTATAAACGGAAAACCAAATGGCTGGTGACATTCAAGAAAACAGTTGGTTTTGGGATTTTTGCTATCACAGTTTTGCAGCAAACCAGCACTAATTGTGTAAGAGGGAGTGTGGCAGTTGATTTTTATTTTGATTTCTAGAAATATGAAAAAGATTGCCTATCTAATTGTTGGACATTTCTGACACCAAATACAAGCAAGCTCTGTCATTTGCAGACAAGCCTGGCATGTTCTTGTTGCCCACAAATGGTTCCTGTTTCCCCTACTTCTGACTTTCTAGTGCTTGGAAAGAAAAGATGAGCTCTGAATGAACCCTGAAGGTCAGTAGATTCAGGCTGTTTCATTCCAGAGAGGGAGTGAATTCCAAAGCTGTGAGGCCCTCACAGCCAAATGCAAAGATGTGAGGGTTGGCAGAGAACTAACAAAAGATACTGTCCAGCCTCTGCATCCCACCAGAGGAAGGTGATAAGGGTAAAAGAAAGTGGACAAAGAGAATTTGGCAAATAGTTCTCAAGATATGTGCATGCCAGGAAATGCAGTTTTTAACTTTACCTTTAGGCGTTTTCCTAATAGTAAAAATTAGTGTTTTGCATGTTTGTCCATGGGCTGGATTATTCTAATTTTCAACTAGATAATGTCAAAAGTCCAGAAAAAAATCGTTTGTCTTCAACGTGGGGCAGTACAAGAGGGGCAGAGCACTGAGCTGGCACTTCCCACTGGGCTGTTTTTCATTACAATTCCTTAGTCAGCTTTTGTGCAATGTGAAGTGTGAAATATTGTCAGTAAAATGAAGTCAATCACCCTTAAAACCTCAGTACTGTTTTTGTTTTCTTTTTCCATCCAGTTTCTATGCTGCAGAATTTTACTCTCTCCCTGACATGTAAAACTCACTTGCTGGACCAGGCTACTCTCTAATTACATTATGCCCTAAAACATTGCCTGTGTTAGAAGTGATCCTGTAAATGATCAACATCCCTGAACCAATTAAGCTACCATTTAATTTAGCTCTGAATTAGCTCAAATTGAATTGAACAATTTCCCAACCCACCAAATACAGCCGGGATGTCTTCTGTCAGACAAGGAGGTTTGGAACAGTCATTAAAACAAAGGGGCTTTATTTTGTTTTAAATTTTTAAAAATATATTTTGTTTCCAAGCCATGATTCCAACCTGTGATGATGTGGCTTTGAGCAGGTTGTTTTACTGCTCTGTGCCTCAGTTTGGCAAGTGTGGTAATGCTCACCTTGGGGAACAGACATGAGGCACCACGAGTTGCTTAACAAGCTGTAAACATTTAGGATTTTATTGAAATCACTCCCAACCCCTTCCCTTCTCTCCCACTCTGGTGCTGATAAAAAGTGCTCAAAAAGACACCTCTTCTCTTTCATTGTGAGTAGAAAAACTGTTGTACACTTGCCAATGCTAAGATGTCATGTGTGTCATTAAAACTTGCACTGTCCACACTTCAGAGGGGCCTTGCTTGATTCCACCTCCTGCACTATGGACAAAGAGCACCATACATTTATTTCTCCTTTATTATGGTAACGAGAGTGTACCCATACTTATCTTGACAGTATTTAACTTTGCTTTCTTTGCTAATTACAGAATGCCTGACCCGGATTTCACCGTTAGAGATGTGAAGCTATTAGTGGGTGAGTTATTTTGAATGCACTGGATTAACTCTATACAGAACAGAATTGCTTTTAAATACTTGTCCAGTTGTGTTTGTAGACATTTGTGATAACTCTCAGAATCTGGGAGAAGGCATGGAGAAGCAATTTGTAAATTAAAAAGGCTGGGAGAACCCTAATTAGTAGTTGTGCTGACCGGACTCCGATCTCATGCTGGATAATTGGCCATTTGGAAGGGAGGGAATGCTTTTGCTCTTAACAGGTGTCCTACAAGCACTTTTGTGATCCTGGAAAGCAGCAGCTCTATTGATCAAGTTCCTATTTTTTTTTTTTTAATCTGTTGTAGAGCATCTGTTTGTAAAAGGTGTGACTGGAGCTGTATCACCTTTTGCCTGTGTTCTCCCCACAGTATTTATCAGTGTCAGCCCAGGTTGGTGCTTTGAGGGAAGGTTGTAAAGAGAGGCTGAGCACAAAGCCTTGCAAACTGCCTGGCTTTTGATGAGACACAAACCAGAGAAGTGGTGACTGTCATCAAATGTTTCCTAGCAATCTTTGCAAAATTAATGTTTTTTTTAACTCTAAGAAAAGCTACATCTTGAGTAGGAGATTATACTGCATGTTTCTTTGAAATCTGTTTTTACTGAAGATGGGTGTGTTATTTATTGTTATCTGAAATTGTTACTAAATAGTGATCCTGCACTCCATGAAGTCATCACTGTGGAGCAAGCTGGATGTTGGATGTGTTGGCTGCAGTTCTTGGAGATTTTTAACTGCATTCCTGCTAGTTAAAATTAACTCACTTTATTTACCTGTCTTATGGCAGCATTTGTCTTTAAAATTAGCTCAAATGCTGCATTCTGAAAGAGAAGTGTTTTTAAAAATTACTCTTTGAGTTTTATAGTCAATAGGAATATCAAGTCTGGAAAAGATGTGGCTAAAAAAACAAAGGAGAGGAACTTGTGCCTCATTTCTGCTCACTTGGGGTTATCAGTGAGAGAGGGGTTATCTCTGATAACCTTCCTTCACAAACAACTCAGCAATGTTGCTTAATTTATGACCACTTATAAGCTCAGGAAAAAAGCCCCGAATATCTGGCAGAAAATGTTTGGGAAGTAGGGTGGGAAGTGTTATTTGGTGGTCAGTCTGCATTAAATTAGAAAATAAACTCCTAAATTTTATGGATTTCCTAAATACCTGCATGTGCA
This sequence comes from Pyrgilauda ruficollis, assembly GCF_017590135.1. Taxonomy (NCBI): domain Eukaryota; kingdom Metazoa; phylum Chordata; class Aves; order Passeriformes; family Passeridae; genus Pyrgilauda; species Pyrgilauda ruficollis. Next base: position 10,924,144 of record NW_024531043.1, read on the forward strand.
CATTTGCAGAAAGAAACCCCTTTTTGCTGTGGAGGAGCCTTGTGCATAAACCCTGTAATTATGTGGACCCTGTTGCAGTTTTCTGAACTTGTTCCATGGCTGACAAACTGCCATTTCTGTCTCTGAGGCTGCTGGAGCTGAGGGTCTGACGTTGAGATGTTTTGGAACAGCGTAGTGTTGCATAACAACAGTGTTTTTCCTGTATAACAGTCAAAGTGTGGGAGTTGCATTTCCTCAAGATTGATGTCCTTTGAAGTATTAGGGGGTGGAGATTCCTGTGTACATGGCCAGCAAAGCGGGAGGATATTTATAAATAAAATTGCATTTATGAAACAATAGAGCAGAAATAACATTTGTAATTAACTTTGACATTAAGCTGAATGTAAGAGTGTGCCTGCTCACAGCTGGATCAGCAATGCCTGTCCCTGCTCTTGGCCAGATATCACCTCATGGGTCCTTTTATATCATGTTTGGGCAAAATCTCTTTGGAGTCATTGTGCTGGACCATAATGTGGTCCAGAACATTGTCACCTGCCCTTTTTATAATACAGCTGATGATTTTTGTCATCACAGGTGGAAACTTTGATTCAAAAGATCTACAATATCTGGGAAGTGAACTATAAGTTGTACCTGAAAAATCACAGGTCTTGTGGCAAATCGTTTTTCTCGCTGTGGAATTTGTGCTGGGTGGAACAGCCACATTGACACTGAGAGCACATGGGGAAATTCCTGTCTCCATGCCAAATTTTAAAATTATCTACTCATTATTTCTGGAAACACTAGTGAGCATCTTCTTATAGCATGTTATTGCTGATATTTTTTTCTAGTTTTATGTTGCATGTGCTACACTCACTATCTAATGTTCAAATGAAGACATAAAAAGTCTTGTTTTATTAACATCTCCTGTCACTGGAGATGTTGATATGTCGTAGCAGATCCCTCAGATCTTCCTGAACCTCCAGGTTTGCATTTCCAATGCGTGCTATTTTGAAAACTTATTCAATCCTTTGCTGAACCTGGGGAGGGAAGGATGTTTGGTGAATGTGAAATGGAATGATCATAACTCTCTGCATCTGATTGTGTGTGGGAGTCAATAGAGAGAGAACACAGTCTGGAAAATGTTGGCTTTTTAAATGCTCATCATCATAGTTTGCTGGTGCTTTTTAAGCCTCTCATTTCTTCTCTTTTCTTCTTTGAATCAGGGGAAGCACATTTGTTACAGAACCCTTTAAGGACATGGTGCTGGCTTGTTCCAAAGTACATAAATTCCATGGGAAGTTAATGAGCCTTTGGTCCCAAACTCTGCTGAATTCTTACTTTCTATTTCTAATGTGACTGTTGTACCATCTTCATAGGGGAGAACCTAAAAGTCACAGGGAAATAACAACAAGCTTTTAAATCTCCCTTTGAAAACTCGTCTCTGTGGCAATAATGAGAATTAAAAAAGGATGGGTTGAATGTTGTTTTTGTTTGCTTGAGCTTAGGTGTCTATTTTTTAATCTTTTGTCAGACTTCCAAAGAAACATTGACATTGCTTGATGGATTTTTCTGTTTTCCTGGCTTAAAAAATGCAGCAACCAGCTGTAATTCAATTTGGTGATGTTCATGACCTCCTGTTTCTGGCACGAGTGCCTGATTGTGCACCCATGTGCAATGTGTGTGCATGAAACACTGCCCTACAGTAGCTTTACTTTCCAGAGGCAGACTCCCACCTCCATACAAACCTTATCCTGGATGTCTGTAAAACCTGAGCTGATGGATTAATTTCAGCAGTTGGAAATGTCTCATCTCTGAAATGGCTGTGAGCCAAGAATACAAATGGAGAAGTGGAAAGGAATTCCTGGCCTGCTCAGGAACTTGAGACAACTCTTGAAAGATGTAAAGCTCTGTTGTAATTTAATAACTCTTAAGCTTTGTAATTTCATTGCATAAGGTAGATTTGATTGCTAATTCTGAAGGGCAGAATGTCACTGTCACCTCTTCATAAGCTGATTTAAAATTTGATTGAGGGTCATTGGCTCTCGTAGAGTGTCCTTGAACATCTGCCACATCTGCACAAAAGCTTTGGTGTCATTTCTGCAGGGGTGCCTGTCATAGATGGGCAGAACAGCAAAAGTGTATTTTCTCAGATTGTCAGCTCCACTCTCTGCACATAAGTACCTGTGGGAGAGTTTTATGCCAAGTGCTCTGCAGAAAAAAGGGAACTGCTTGCCTGGGGCTGAGCAAGGAGAAAGGTGACTGCCTTGCTCAGCAAGTTGCTGAAAGCCAGGGCTTCCCTGGTCACTGTGGACCCTCTCCAGCCTTTGCCACTCCTGAATTCAAGGACTGAAAGCAGTCGTTTGTTTCAGTCTTTGATGTCAGAAAACCAAAGCATTCCATTTTGTCATTTGTTTGAATTTTGTCTTTATATTGTCCTTCATGGACGTCACACAGTCTGAAGCTGGCAGCCCTGAATACTTTGGGAAGCTGTGAACCATGTAAGGGAGAGAGAAAGAGGAAGTGCTCATGGATATGTGCCTCAGTCTATCACTGAGCTCCTTGCTCTTTCTCTGATTACTTCTTTTTATTGGGTTTTTTTTCGTGGTTTTCTTGGGTCACCATGGGTTGAATTTAGAGGAGTATCTGCTTTTCTGTGGCATCTGCAGTGCCTCCCCCTGTGACTCTGCATTGCCTTTGTCTCCCTGGGTTGTCCCAGTCTGCCCAGGAGCTCTATGGGTAGGTGTGCAGGCCTTGCATGAGCACGGTGTCCCTCTCTAAACAGTAGTGGCCAGTCTGGATGTATTTGCATTTATTTCCAATTTTTAGCTGACCTATCTTCAGTTTGCTTGCCACAGGCCCACAGTCTAAGGCTATTGAATCCCAGCTTTTGCACTCACACCTAAGTAAAGTAAATAAAAAACTAAATGAATGGAAGTGGTGCTGGGTCTGTGATGTGCATCACCTCTTCCCTCTCTGGGCTGGTGTAGCTGTGTGTGCCAGGGTAGGAATTTGTTGTGAACCCCCAAAGTGGAGCTTGCAATCCCAGCAGGTGGCAAAAGGGGAGATTTCAAACATGCTGAGGATTGTAAGAAAGAAAAGAGACTTTGGGTTATTGTGATCTCTGGGCTGAAGAGGTTAAAGTTGTGACCACAGCGGTCACTTCTGTAGGATCAGCAGCATTGTCCTATGGAATTCACCGTGCCCAGCCAGGCATTGTATCAGTGGGAACAGTGCAAGTACAGGACTTAGACTATTCATGGGGTGGTCTAACAACTGACATCAACTCGCTGATTGATTTTATTTAACTAACTCACTATGGATTTATTTATAGAATTAAAAAAAAAAAAAGTGTAGGAGCAGCAGAGGATGTGTCATCAGTCATGCAATTTGCTGTTAAAATCTGATGCTGTAGACTGGACTGGGACCTGATGCTCGTAAGTGTAGGAAATATTTGGTTGCTGTGTTCACAAACTGCATTGAAAGACTTTGATGTATAAAGAATCCAAGAAAAGTTGAAAGCAGCAAAGCTTTTAATTGTGATACAATTTGTGCATTGAGGTATGGCAGTAAAGAGCAAATATAAGCAAGCTCCAGTAACTGTTGCAAAGACCAATCTTCATCTGCCCAAGGAGATGATGCACAAGATGTGACCTAATAGATCATTTCAATATTTGATTCCTGTGATTCTGTCAAATCCCTAAAGACCTGGCAGCAGGCTTTGATCTCAAGACAAAGGGTGAAAGGAATACCAAGGCTCTACATATCCTGTTGCTTTCTTTGGTGGGAGTAGCTGAAGAAATACTTGATTATTGCTGGGATTTGCCTTCTCATTAGAAACACCAAAAGAACAGGAGCTGAGCCAAAAATTTCAGTTGCAAATTGACTGTTTAAAGAAATATGTGTGAAGGTCTCTGCCTCAACTATGAGTTTTATAATCACGATGTCAGTGGGGCAAGATAATAGAATAAGTTACATCATTAAATCCCTGATATTTTCAAGGGAAAAGTCCTATAAATAGGGGGTGGGGGCTTGTCACTGCAAGTGCAGGTCAGCCTCCCTCATCCTGCTGACAATTTCTGGAGGAGATGCTGTGTGCTGTTACACATCTGCTCATGGTTTATTCACTAAGTGCATCATAGTGCACTGAAGTGAGGATCTGAACTTTCATTAACATCAGTGGATGAAATCAGGCCTGCAAAGGAGTATTTCCCTGCTGTTTAGATTTATTTTTTTTCCCACAGGGGAGAGCCTTAAGCAAGATTTGTGAAGTTCAGTACTATAACTATAACTATAACATCAGTACTTTCAGTACTATAACATTTTCCTCATTCTAGGAGGAACTGCAATTGTGCAGTGTGGTGGTGCACAGTGAGAAGTGTGGCCTTGTTTTCCTAGGTGGGAACCAGGCAGAAAAGTGAAATGATCTGCTACAATCAGAATTTAGGGAGTCTCAGTTTCTAGTGTTCCTGTAAACTGTAAATTATGTAGTGAATGTAGGAAGCCATGGCCTCTTTGTGCAGAGACTGTGGTGGGGAGGAACAAGTTCCCTGACTAGTTAATGTCAGCAGGCTGATGTAAATAATTTAAATTCAGTTGGGACAGAAAGGATTACTGCCCATCAAATGTACCTAACAGCTATAAGCTATGTGAGGCTCTGCATCTTCCATCCAGCCATTTTTGTTCTCTTAAATACACACACTGCTGTAGTCCCCAGGAATTCCAGTTAAAATGGGAATATGCATGCCAGGTACTTCACAGAGAGACAAGAACCCCTCCCCTAACCCATGCTTCTGGAAGCAGGTTATATTGAAAAAGGAATAGAAAAAGATATAAACATTGTAGGTAATAATTATTCTGGCTCTATAAAATGTTTTATATACCTATTAAAATCTGTACACACGTTTATAGATGTGTACACATACACATGTGTACATTTCATCCAGTACTGAATCAAGAATCCTAAGCAGTGTTTCCATGGAAGAGAAAATTGTGGTGCTGGTGGTGACTGCAGGTCAGGTGGGTAAAGGCAGGAGGGAGGGCAGAGACTGTGTAAAACACTCCTTTTGCATTAGCATACATTTCTTGTGGTGTGTCTGCACAATGGTCCCCCAGCTGGCTGTGCAAACCTTCAGCTTTTTGTTAGCAGCTACTCAAAAAAGCTGAAAGCAAATCAGAGAAGTGTCCCTGAGTAGCTGCTTCCTAGTGATTTTTTGGTTCATTCCTCCTGCGTGTTTGCTGCTCCTCTCAAATTGATCTGTTCTGAAAATTGTATCATGGTTGAATTCACATCCAACTACAAAGCAAGTCGAGAGGCTCGTAGTGTGGTCTGCGGGCAAGTAGGGGAAATTTTGTCTTAATCAATGTACAGTTCTCCATCCTGTGAAAGAAAATTAGCCTTGTAGATACAAAAGAAGGACAAAGCAGCCACACACTGCAGCTCAGAAAACTTTCCATCATTTCTGCTGAATAGGGACCCAGTGTTGCTTTTTCTATAGAGCAACGCTCCATTTGTTTCAAGGAAGTTGTGAAATTGGAGACCGAGAGGAGTTAGGAGGGAGGCTCATTAGAGAGGCTCTGTTGTAAGGAGCACTTCCCAAAATTAAACTGGCTGCTCAAAGGAAGTGCAAAAGTCTGCCCCCAGACTTGCATCTAAGTCTTGATTAAGATGTATGGTTCTCCCCTGGTGTGGGGATTTGTCCTGTGAATGGGAATGCCACGTTGGGAAGAGCAGAAGAGCTGAGTCAGGAGTCATTAACTGCTGTGTCTCCAGGAGTCTTGTGTGGAGGGACAAGGAGGAAGCAGTGAGGTCTGTGCTCTGCTCCTGGACCCAAATAATGCATTTTTTAAAACACACTGGACCAGGCTCTTCTAGGGGAGAGGAGTCATCACTGATCTCATGGGAGGGGAGGTACTTGGATGAACTATTTCCATTCATTGCAAGTCTTCTCCTCTTATTTCTCACTGGGGTTTTGTGCCTCACTGGGTGATCTCTGAGTTCTGCTTTTTTGCTTTTCATGTGAGTGGGACTGTTGGAATATTAAGAAAACTAAGTTAAAGAAACATCTGTAGTTTGGAAGGCCAATGTCTGTGTAGTTTTATACCAACTTGTGAACCTGTTCCTCAGGCTGTGAGAATTCCAACTGAGGGTACCTCAGCCTCTGGACCCTGCAGGTCACACCCTGAGTTTATCAAGGGACTCAGATCCACAAGAGACCCACGTGTGTCTGACAGCTGAGAGGAGCAGGGGAGCCAAGAGCACCTTGAAGCAGGAGATAAGGATGGCTCCCTGCAGGAGGAGGCTGAACTTGGATGTTCCTCACAAGTGATTGTGAAATAATTACATGTCACTGCTATTCCCATTGATCTGAGGCTAAAAACCCAAAACGTGTGTTATGTACCTGCCTACAAACTTTCCAAAGGGAAAAATGGAGAATCAGAAAGCAACTTTCATCAGGGCCCCACTGATTTGTCTCACATGTTATTCAGAAACATGTGTTTGAGGTCCAGTCCATAAAAATAAATTGTTTCCTCCATCATGTTGTTTTGTGACCAAAGCTTGTTTTTAAAACTTGCACTATTTTTAAAAAATGCTTAGTTTTTAAAGTCAAGTTCCAAATTGCTCACAGTCATGCTGTCGGGCCTGTCAGCAGGCTAAACTGGGTAAACTGGAAAATGTGCTAAGTCAGGCCTAAAATCAGCAAATAAATATTACCACTGAAAATGATAATTTCCCAGTAGTCTGTAAGCTCAGATGGAGTCAAACCAATGGTCTGTCAACAGAGGGGTTTAGAAGTACTGTTGGTATGAACTGGACAGACTCCTAGCTGCTGCATTTATTTTTAAATTTGAGTACTGCAAAAAGGAAACATCTGGACAATAAAAGTAAAATAAAACAAAATATAATGTGCTATTTCATTGAAATGATTGATTCCAATTCTGTCTAGCAGGTTTCTCTTTCCAAAGTACAGCACTGGAGGTTTATTGGCTCATCCCTTTGTCTTTGTGCTTTTTTCTTTCTTTTCCCTTGAGCGACCTCTCCTGTTTTCTCTGTATCCCTCTTTCCTTGAGGAGTGCTGTACTGTACAGAACTTGTTTCACCCCCTAATTCCATAGAAGTTTGTGAGGAAGTACAGGTAAATCCTTCCAGACTGGAGCAGATGTTCTTAGGATACTCTTTCCAGCCATGAACCAATAGTGATAGAGAGAGCAGCACACTTTGCTGTAAACAGGACCAGTAGGACTTGACAGGTGGGGTTTTTTGTTTCCCATGGAATCTTTCCCTTCTTTGTGGGACACCAGCAGTCCCATATGTCAATCAGACAGCCTAATGTGATTTCTGACCTCCTCCACGTTAGCCCAGGGCTAGGAAGAATTACAAAGTTGTGGAGCTGCACTGTGTTCTCTCCTGGGCAGAATTAAAATTAGTAACTAGGCAGCAAAGTTTCTGAATGGATTTTTTTCAAGTGAAGGTTCCATTAGTGATTTTCCTACAGTCTGAGGGCTCTAATTTGTTGAAAATTGAAGTGGTTTGTAGCAGCTCTGAAGGAGCCCTTTGGGACTTTGGCATCCACCAGTGTTAAGGTGGAGAAGTGCATAAATAAAATGGAAATCTCTGTCTATTAAAGTGTTGCATTGCAGACTTTCAGAGGATGTTGCTTCATTTAACACTCACTGGTTTTGTGCCTCTTAAACAGCTCATTGTTTAAGAAGAAAAGCTGCAGTCTGTAATAGCAGGAGGGAGCTGGGGCTGTGGTTGGTGTCACTGTGGGTTTTCCCCCAGTGCTGGTGCTGGCTGCACATCCTTCCCCTGATCTTTGTGGAACTGTGCTGGGAAGTAGGCAGGGAGCTGACCCCGCTTAAAAAAAAATAAATTATTTAAGCCTCATCAGTTTCTTGAGTATTGGTGAACAGTTTGTATCATGAAACCAGGACCTAGGGCAGACAGAGGTTAAAACTTACCCAGTGTTCCTGATAGACTGGAAATAGAAACTTCTCCCTCTAATACCAATACCAGGCTCTGGTGCCAGACCATCTCTGTCATCTAAACTGGCCTCTAGCTTTGCTGCTGCTGCCTGTTATGTGACATGGGGGTGTCTCTGCTCCTTGTACTCCCTGTTGCAGCCAACAATTTGCTTTTTTTGCCATACCAATTAAGCAACTCTAAATTGGCATCCTGCTCATTCTCTTCCTTCTCTCCTCACTTCTGGCGTTGCTCTCCCATCCCCTCCTGTGTGCTGGCACAGGCTTTCCTCTTTCTCATAGTGAGGTGGTTCAGGAAGTTGAACCAGCAGAAAACTCATGCTGTCTTTCTCCCTTGCAGAAAGGTGGAGGAATATATATACATTTATTATTTTTATATTATTTTGGTGCTTGTTTAGCTGTCAGCACAAACCAGTGCTGGGCTAAGCTGTAATGGACATAGCCTTCCACCTCTGTCATAACCTTCCTCTGGGGCTCTGTGCATCAGAAGTGCCAGGTGAGTGAACTTTGAACTATGATTAGGGCTTCTGTGTAATAAAATAAATAAAAAGAAGGCATTTGATGCTCTCTCATCATGCCTTTTTTATTTTTCTTTCTCCTAGAAGTAAAAATGAAATATTATAACACTCACTTGCCTATGTTTAGCACGTCCGCTGACTTGTCATTTTGGAAGTAGAACCAGTTCTATTTTTAGAGCTGAACTTCCTGTTTGAGCTCTCTTTAACTTTGTCCTTTGCCTAACACAGGCAAACTCTTTAAAAAAAATCTTAGTTAAACTGGGACAGTTTTGCTAAAACAGTCATGTTCATGTCCAGATATAAACAGCAATAAACCTGCTTTGAATGAACATCACAACAAAAATACATCCTCCAAGAGAATGTATTTCCATGATGTCAGGGCATGAAAGTGAAGTTGAAGTGATGTGTTGGTGTGGTCGGGCACCTCAAAGCCTCAGTCTACAGGTGGATTTAAAGATGAATTGTCCATGTGGAAAAATCAAGCAGAACAGCTGTTTTAGAGTAACACCCCATAGTCACACTGTGTTTCTGCAATAAGCATCTTCTGCTTTAGCTCATCCAGACTAGAAATGAGCTGTCTTATTTTGGAGTGATCCCACCCAAAATCCTAAATATTTTATGGTAGTTGTTATGCTTTACTGCAATAATATACCTTAGTTCACAACTACCTTCAAGTGTTGTGCCTTTACCTAAAATATATATTAATACCTACCTTTGACACCTTCAGAAACCCTTCTAGACCAGAGGGGAGCTGCAGGATTGCTGGTGTAGTCACATGCTGATTGGTAATGTGAGAGTAGTTGAAGGTCTTCTTCCATTTCCTAATTGCAAGGTATGAGGGGAATCAAGTTTTCCTCATTATGGGCTGATGATGAGGCTTCAGAGGGCTGAAAGGTTATAATTTTTATAACATTTTTCTGTATTGTTACTGTTAGATATATTTTATGTTGAGACATTTTAGGAGATGATTAATGGTCTTAAAATAAATCTGATAGATAAATAAACCATAAGATTTTCACTAAAGTTATATCCCCTCCACTTTTCTTGGACCTTGTGTTATTTTTCTTTCGATAATTGTAATTTGTGTGCTCAGTGTTTTCAGCCACCTGGAGTTTGCTTATACTACAGGTTAATGCATTGGAATACTGTATAAAAATTAGAAGTAAAATGCTTCTTTGTATAAGGAATTTTTTCACTGTCTGAAGCTTCAAAGAATCACTAAAAACGATGGCTTGGGTAGGTGTAAGGATACTGCTTAATTCCACAGAGTGCCACTAAAACACCTGATCTGCCTGGGCCCCTTTCTCCAGCCCCGTCCTGCAGCATCGAGGCCGAAGGGGCTCACAGGCTGCTCCTGCACGCATTTTGTTGTGTGCAAACAGCTCCTCCCGCGGATTATCGCAATTCGGCCCTTTGATATCAAATGATGAAGCTGCAGAGGGGCCCGAGGGGAAGGGTCGTGTCAGGGCAGTTTCACCCCTCCGTGAGGAGGAGATGCTGTGACCCCGCTGAGAGAGCTCCTGCTGCACGGCCGGACTGGCGCCGGGGACAGAGAGCGGCCGAGGGGAGGATGGAGTCAGCTCTGCACAGGGGTGCCCTGGGGCTCCCTGGGGCTCCCTGGGGAAGGGCTGGGCGGGGAGCTGTGGGCAGAGCTGTGTGCGATGGCCGGGCTCGCTTCCCTTTGTTCTTCTGTGCCCTCTGGTGGCACTCAGAGCGATGGGATCGGGACGCGCCTCTTCATTTGTTCGTACCCTCGCTCTGAAATGCAGGGAATGTCGGGAATAGCTCCACTTGAGTAAGGACTTTCTGCTCGGATTCACATCCCTCCCAGTTAGCAGGGGATATCATAATAGTCTCCCGTGGGCAGCAGAAGAATACGTGCTTCCAGCTCCAGGAGCTCCGGGGGGATTAACTGGGATGCAAGTCAAAGCCTCAGTCTTTAGGTACAATTAACCCGCTAGCGAGGCTGGCAGATTTCCTGAGGCTCTGCCAAAAATCCTGCTTTACAAACCAAGGATTTTTTCCTCATAAGAAGCATAAAGATTAGGCAGGACCAGCGGGCCGGTCCCTCGGCGTTGGAGGTTTCTGGTTGTCAGCTCTATAATGTACCTTCAGCACAGATCTCAATTCAGCCACAGAGGGTTAAAATAATTCCCCAAGGTAGCTTTATCCTCTTAATGGACAGGCTTGATAATCATTCTTACAGAAAGGACATTTCCTCTTTCCTCTGCTGTGGGGGAGTTGCACCTTTTCCTGCTGGTGCTGTGCTGGAGAGGAGACCACAGCCTAGAAAACTCTGGTGTCATTTGCAGCTCTGATTCACACCTCCTGTGCATTTCTCATACTCTGCTGTGTGGTTCATGTTTGCATTGCTTCCACTGCTCCAAATATCCATGCTAAATCCACATCATGGAAGAGGATGGGCCATGCTGAAGTCTGGCAGCTTGGATAACCTGAAGCTCAGACAGGGGAAGGCAGTGCTTCACTTGTTAGAAATAAAACATGGCAGCTGTTGGACAACAGAGGATATGATTATAGTCCCAGCATTTCCCATTCCCTGTTTCCTCTCTGGAAAATTGTTAAAATATTTTATACATGAAGGGAAGTGTGGGTGCAAACTCTGCAGGGGAGATCAACGAGAACTTTGCTGAATGACTTCAGAGCTGGAGCCCATCATTCCATCATTCCCAAAGTGTTTGGGGTGGGCTTGGTGAGCTGTGATTTGGGAAATTATTTGCTGGTGCAGGGAAGATGCCTGTGTAGCCTTCATTCTTGGAGCACAGCTCTCTCTCTGACAAGGAAACAAGGTTTGCTTCCCTGATGCTCTTGTTTTACCAAGAAGCCCAGAAGACCCACTCTCTGTACCAAACCACCTTGTCCAGGGTGGGCAGTGGGAGGCAGGAACCCTGCACAAGTCGTTTTTTCCTCCAGATGTTCATTTCTGTGTGAAAAAGAAATTACATTACAGCATATAGAAACGCTGTACAATTTAATCTATGAGAATCTTTACAGTGTCTTGGTCATTAGGCCTCTAAATAAAGGAAACTGATATTATATATGCTATTGTCACCTTAATTCTAATGGGGATTTTACTAATACATGGGCTGGAGTAACTTGATATGTTTTTAAGGTTTTAAGCAAAGCGTAGTTCTCCTGTAGCTCATACTGATAGATTTTTTTTCCCCACCTTACATCCCTGCAATTGATTCTTCTGTCTCCTTCTTGCTGTTGTCTGTTCCTCTTGTCAGAGATGGCACTAGCTTGTTTCTTAGTTACTGTCTTTGTCATCCTTTGGGGATTCACTTGTGCTCCATGAGCAAGCAGCAGGAGAGGAAGATGTTTCTTTAGGCTGTAAAATCCCCCAGCATCACCACTCCGCCTCTGAATCACATCTGCTGCCAGAGAGGAAGCAGTGCCTCTTAATCCCACATTGCCCAGTCCAGAGCTCTACTGGAAAAACATCCAGGGAAGTCAAGGGTGAAGTGGTGCACAGCACACTGAGGCTTCCCCTGTCAGCAGAGAGAGACTCTGCCAGGGCTCCAGGTGCCTGTTAATCCATGTCCAGTGGGTGATGAGCTGAAGTGAGGGACAGGTGGGAAAGAGGGTGAGAGGCTGCCAGGGTCACTGAGGTCCTGCTGGGATCTGCTGGGCTGCCCCAGGCTTGGCTGAAGGGGGTCCCTTCTTTGAGAACACAGAGAGGGTGAGGTAAGGCCATGCCTAGGAAGTGGTTAACAGAAATGGATCATGGTAAAATGTGTGTGGAGCTGCTCAGAAATCCAGCCTGACCTGAGATCTCTCAGCCTGCCATCGCTTTTTGGAGCCTCTGTGTGCTTCTTTCCCCTGCTCTTTACTCTCCTAGATGACATTTTTTCACCTTGTACTAGGAACAGGAGATAGAAGAAAGAGCTGAATTTTTTCAGGACAGAAGAGATAAAGCTGGCAGGGAGCCAGAGCTGCTGTGCAGTGGGCAGTGAACACCAGGATGTGAACCTCTAATTATACATCTCAAATTCTGTGAGCAGTACTCCAAGAATCATTATGTATAGGCTTGTTTGACAGTACTGTGGCTTAAGAGAAAAACATCCCCTCAAATTACTCTTTAATTTGGAAGTCAAGAGATTATCAATTCAAATCTTAAGCTCTTCTGCCTGTAATTGATAATCGTGTTCATTTAACAAACCTGCTATTGAACTGCTCCTCATACTCTTAATTCATCAGGTAACTGCTGATTTTTCTTTTGGAAAGGATAATTGAGAGGCTCTACAAGGTTGCTTCCAGCAAAGCTGAGATCAGACCTAAACTAAAATGTGGCAGATCCCAGGCTCAGCCACGCAGCCCTTCAAATGCAATCTTTCAGTATCTGTGTCCTCAGCCCCTCTGGGCTGTAGCCATTGCTTTGATCCCAGGCTCTGGAAGCAGAGATCAGGATGGCTTTCATTAGGGGCCTGTTTAACAGGACTCCACCCCAAGCTGCTAACCTGTGGAATTGAAAAAAGAACATTCCCCTAGATAGTAAAGCTTACAGTTAAAAAAAAAAACAAACCAAAACCACCACAACAAAACCCTCCAACCCATAACTAGATTTTATATATGTTGTTTCAAACATGCAGATGCCAAATTTAAGGACTCTTGTGGTTTTTCACACATAACTAAACTCTCCCCATCCTGCCTCAAGGTGGCAACACTCCAGACAGTCCCAAGCCCAGCCCAAGGATGGGCTCCTGTTCCTTGCCCTTGGAATGAGGAGTTTGACTGACAGGCTGGTGGGACTATTCTAGATTTACACTATATAAATTTTTCTTTTTGATTTCAAAGCTTTATGGTCTTGAGCTCCTTTGCAGAGTCATTATCACATCTGTCACTGTCATTGCTATCAGGGGCTAAGGATGTTTGTAATGGAGAGCAGCAATCCAGGCTATTACTCCTGCTGAAATACTGCTCCCAAGCACATGATAGACCAGGTGCTGTAATTATTAATAATTCCCTCTGATGGTGCATCGCAGCCCTACATTTTGTATTAATGCAATTTATTTTGAATTATTTCTTTGGCGGTGGAAATTGTTTTGGAGAGATTTTTTGGAAGCACTGCGAGTTTGTTTGCTGGAATCCTCTCCTGGAAATGAGGCATGTCTCTCATGGGCTCCTGTTCGCTCACACACAAACGAACTGCTAATTAGGATGATGAAATTGCTGGGAGAGGTGAAACCTTCCAGTTGGCCGAAGAGAAGATTGTGGATTAATCTGTGTAAAGCTGAAGGCTCGACTAAAACTGCTGCTCAACATTCTGGTGCTAATGAGACTTGTATGTCTGCCACTCGAGGAGCTGAAAGTAAGGCTTGTGGTTTTTGTTGAGAGATCCAAAGTGGGGGCTCACTCCTCTATGGCATTTAGTGCTTTCATCCACTGGAATTGGGAATGTTCAGCAGTTTACAGTATCCAGTGATGCAAGGCAGTTTTTGCTCTTTGTGGATAGTTTTTGCACATGAGTAAAAGCATCTTGAGAGACATATGGATGTTTAGAAAATTGCAGTATGATTTGGAGAGCAATTTGTCTTGCCTGCCCCCTGCTACCATATTGTATTACTTCTTCGTAGTTTTTAATGTACTTCTGCTCACATCAATTCACATGAAGAAGAAAACTGCTCTCTCCATCTCTGTGAAGAACCAGGTGACCTGTTCAGTGTCACATTGGGCAAAAAGTCTAGTTCTAAGTTACTTCCTTGCTCACTGTTTGAGCTTCTTAGGAGCCATGGAAGGGTACTGGTCTCATCCTCTTTTCCTGCAGTTTCCCTGCAGTCACTGAGAACTGATATATATAGATATATAAAATAACACACACACCTGTATGTATATATACATAAATGAAGGCAAGGCAGATGTTGTGAGACTGCTGCTGTGCTTGCAGGAAGCCGCCGGATCGTGGATGTGATGGATGTGAACACACAGAGGGGAGTTGAGATGAGCATGTCTCAGTTTGTCAGGTACTACGAGACCCCAGAGGCCCAGAGGGAGAAGCTCTACAACGTCATCAGCCTGGAGTTCAGTCACACCAAGCTGGAGAACATTGTCAAGCGCCCCAACGTGGTAAGGCAGCCTCTGGTGATGGGCTTTATTGCAGCTTCTTCCCAGAAATAAATCAGGGAGTTTAAACAAGGTGATGGGAAGTGCCCGGAACTCCTGCTCGTTTAGTGTCAGGATCTCATTTTTAGCCAAGTAGAAAGCTGGTCTCCTTGACAGTGGAACTTAATTTACAGGAATTAGGTACCTGATGAGCTGTTAATCATGCAATTTGCACTGATACACAGTTCCTCTCAAGATATTTAGGGGAAACTTCATCCAAAATTAAATACCTATCTAGTATTTTTCCTCCTCTAAAGAAGCTTAAACTCTCAGAAAGCTTGGGCTCATTATATATGAACACTCCTTTTATCCAAAAAAATGTTCAGGGTGTTCCAAAGCAAAAAAAGTTGGGAACACAATTGTTAAATGTAGAAATGTTTACATAATTAAATCAGCATAATCACTGCTATGTCAGAATTAGCAGTAGTGGAAGGGGATAGATTTGTACATACTTTTTAAAGGTAGAGGGCTCTTGTGATTTTATTCCCGATGGAGTCACTGGCATGAAACTGTGATCTTCTTAGGAAAGATTATTTCATTTATCACTGAAATGTAGCCATGCGTGCTATGCTAGCATGTAGCTGGGGGTAAAACTACAGCTCTATGATGTTTTGTTTTCAAACACTTCTTACCTGATTTCTAAGTCCTCTTCTAGGTACAGCAGCAGGTTTTTCTCCTGCTGGGGACATCTCTTACCCGAGAAGACAACAGAAACACCACACTGCTGCCTGAACGGGTCACAAATAGATGGCAGCTCTAATTGCTGATTTGTAGAAGTAATTCTTAACTAGACTCCTTTGTTCTTTTACACATAGATCACAAATTTGAATATTAAACACGTATTTAGAAGTTCATTCAGATTTTTGCTGTCATTCAGACACTTAGCGGGCAATTTGAAGGTGCTCTGGGGAATTTCTTGTGTTCAATTGATCCCGGTTTTCCCAAACACATTGTGCTCAGCGAGCTTTTAAAACATCTGCGCAAATTTCCTGGGTGCTTAGAAATGAAATACACAGTTAGGTACCTGTTATCACGTGTAAATGGTTATTTCATAGCTGTTTAAAATAGCCTGAGTGCACAGTTGTTTGTAAAACCAGGAATATTTAGATCTCATTGAAAGAGAGATTTGCATTCCCATGGGAGTAGAAGAGAGGGTGTTGTGGAAGTCCAGTACCTAAAGTCAGCTCCTATATATTTGTATAAGATATTCCCTTGAATCTTGCAGAGTTTTGATACCGTGTAAGGCAGAAATACCTGATTTAGGTTCCCTGCTGTGCAAACTCTGGGTTGCAATATCAGAATGTGGGAATTATTTCAGAATCAGGGCAGTAAGCAAGTTTTGTTTTCACATACAGTTGTGATATTGATGGAATCAGTCCTATTTCCTCCTTGAAATACAAGATATTAGCATAGTATAATCACTTTTATGTTTGCATTTTCATGTTCATAAATGCAATTTCTAGGCTGTTGGCTACAAACATGCCACAGACAGTACAAGAGAAGGTGCTCACAGGTGCTCATGAGACAGAATTTGCACTCAGGTAAACTGACTGTAAAACTCTGCTTCCCCTGTGTTTTAAGGGGTTGAATTGTGGTGATAAAATGCTGCACCTTAACAAGTTGAGTGCACAGGACTTTTGCTGAACAGCAATGTTCTCCCTGTCTGTGAGCATCTGCTGCTGTCACTGGAAGAGTTTTAGCCAACAAGAATATGTCCTACCATGTGTTCAGGAGCTAACAGTTGATTCTGGTGGCCTTTCAGGTGGACTTAGTCGACTGGGTGGATAATATGTGGCCACAGCACTTGAAGGAGAGACAGACGGATGCTACCAATGCTATTTCAGAGATGAAATACCCCAAAGTGAAAAAGTAAGTCTTTAAAAAGCTCTGCTCTTGACTGCCTTAAATAATTTTAACTTTGATGAATACAGTCTTTGAAAAGTGCATTTTTATTTTTCAATTTTGAGCAACTCTTTTTTGAAAATGGCAGACTGACCTTAAGTAGTAAATTCTCTGGAAGTGCTGCCCAAAGAAATCACATCACACAGATATGTCACACAGTGTAGTCAGAGTCCTGCTGTAGGCTGGGCTCAGATCCTGCCCGGGTTCTAAACTGCTAATGACAGACATTATTAGCTGAGAAATGTTTTGTGAAATGAGCTTGAAGTCCATTTTTAATGGGTGTGTGTGACTTCCTAGATACTCTGTCACTGCCCTTCCTGTCAGTTTGGCTTTCCATTCAGTTTTTCAAGGGCAAGGTCAAAGATTGGACTGACTGTCCAGGCTCAGGACTTGCTCAGGGCAGGTTTGAGACTGAACACAAGAGCAGTTTGTCCTGGTTCTGCCAATCTCAGCTCTAGGTTCTGGGCAAGCATTGGCTCACTTTGCTTTTTCTTCTGCTTTAATGTCTTCCTTGAAACTTTTTATGTGGTGATTGGAAAAAGGAACTATTTGGGGGCCTCAAAATGTGCACTGCAAGTTTCATGGGAATGAGTACAGCTGAGACAGGGGTTCCTTTAATGATGTAATGACCTGTATGGCTGATGAACACCAGGTAATCCTGGAAGCCCTTCACTGCTGTTTCTGTTTTATTGGCCAGACTGAATGCTGGCAGCATCCCAGGCTCTGCTGTTGAATCAACCTCTGGTGTTCTGCAAATCACTCAGAACTCCTTCCAAACTGTAAAATAGATTGGTACTAACAGATACAAAGGAGTGTGCAGTCAGGAAGTGATATGTAGCATTTACTCTTGTTCTGTAAAAATAAACATTTTGGAAGGTAAAGGTCTTCATAAAAGAAGAGACTCTGTGACAAGCATTGGGGATTAGGCTCAGCACCACTGATTTCAGTGGAAGTTAAAGATACTCCTACATTTTGAAAAGATCAAACTGCTCATTAAGGTAACTGGATGTGGATTGGAGTCTCCATGCATTTGGAAATGTCCCAAGTGACTTGCCTGAGGTCACACAATAAACCAGCAGCAGAGCAGCACTTGCTTCTCAAGTGGTTAGTCAACTAAATAACATTATTTATAATTTGCCATAGCTAAGAAACTGAATCATGATTCAGGGCCTAAGGATTCATGGATGGTACAAGGTAAGAAGTGAAGGAAACTATTCCTCTCCTAGAGCAGGCACACTCCAGATGCTGAAAAAGATGTAGCAAGTAAACAGAGCAAGGTTTGATGAGTTTGAAGGATAAGGTAGCAACATGACTAACAGAATTTAGCAGAAAAAGCAGAGAATATACTTGCAGTTCACTACTTGCATCATGAAATGCCAGATGGTAGGTTTCAAAGGGATTTTAGAGACGTACCAAATCAACAGATTTTGACATGGAGTTTTTCCCATTTGTGGAGCGTGGCCTGGTAGGAGATGCCTGATGAAGAAGCAGACACGGAGCCTTGGAGGTTGCTGTCACTGGCAAAGGGAAGGTGGAGGTTGACAGCTTGATAAACTAGTAGATGTGATAGGTACAGGGAAGCTAAACACTGAAAGACTGTGAATGCTTGAAATGTGACAATAGAGTTTGATGTTGGAAAAAGGAGTTACCAGGCATGAGTGTTAAAGGCGAGGGTGATGCAGCTGGAGTGATGAGGATGTTGCTACTGAGTGTCATCTCACAGAAAGACTAGAGAAGGATGATTTACAGCACTGTTGGCACAAACCCCTCATCAGTCTGAAGAAGCCACAAAGACAAAACCAGTAACAAACAGTGACAGTCTGTGAGCACAAGAGAAGCTGTACCAGATCAGGATGAAGATCTGTGGCTCTCAGTAACCTGCTAGGCACTGGCATTGATGCCCTGGCAGGAGTGTAAGAATGGTGTGAGTGTAAAATGATGCTGCTCCTAAAAGTTACCTTCTGAACTTTGACTGTCTGCAGTTCAGGCAGGGGCTGTCCTGAGGTAGAAGTGGTTTCTGTGTGCCCAGTGACTCTCAAAGAAATTGCTCTTCCATGAGCTTGTCTGGTTTAAAGATGAACTCCTCAAGAGATTGCCTTTCTCCATCTTTGGGAATTCAACTTGACCCTTTCCTGTAGACCCTTTCCTGGTCCCAGCTACTGCTGTGAGTATCCAGAGGGTTTGAGCCCTTATTAAGGATATCACGTTCAGTTGTGGAGCCACAAGTCAGTGCTGTTACTTGTTTCACACTGCCCATTCTTTTATGTGAATCATCTATATTCATATGCTTTATTAATGACTGTTGTTGCTCAGAAATGGGATCGATTCATTCCTTTCTCGTTCCGAGCATTCCCATAATTCTGAGTTTGCAGTATGCCATCCCCACCATTAACGTGTTCCCTACAAACAAAAAGCACTCCAGCGAGAGCGCTGCAGTTTCGCAGACACAGATGGCATTACCAGACACAAATGTCTGTCTTGGCTCCTGCACGTCGAGTTCCGTGCTGGGAGTGAAGTTAGAGAACGCTCCATCTGCTGCTTCGGTTACCAGGAGCGCCGCGCGCGCTGGAGACCACCCTGCCCTGCGCTTGGACTTGCACCATTAACTTCTTCAAAATATTCTGGGTAATGAAGTTATTTTTCTGCCTGTAGGTAAATGGCTGCTTACCTCACAGCAGCCTTAGAGGACGGTATTAAGTGGGGCAATAGTTTATGTCCCCTCTTTCACATCCCAGGGTGCAAGTTCCTGAGAAAAGTCCCGCAGACGTGGGATCCTGGATGAGAGTGGGAAGATGCTGTGTAACCAACAGCCAACAGAAAAAGGCAATGATATTTTAACATCAGCTTTTAGGGGCAGAAGCTTGTTATATCACCAACATCATTTTCAGGTAGCTCAAGACAAGCTGAGATTTGTTTTTCTGTTTAAATTCCTCCAGAACTGAAGCAATCTGGATACAGCTGAGTCAACAAAAAAACCCCAAAAAAACAAAAAACCAAAAAAAACCCAAACTAATTTGATTTTTCATTTATCAAAAGAGATAGCCCTGCTGAAATTATTATCCTCTTTATTAGGTTTTGTGTTTATAGCCTTGCAAAATTATTTGCAATGCAGTGGCAGTGAATAGCTACAGTTCAGGACATGAAACAGTACCAGAAATTTCTAATTTTTAGAAATTTCTAAAACTTGGTAATATTTGTGTTGTGGAACAAATGAAAATGAAAGCTTTGGTCACTGCAAACTCCTTTTTACCTTCAAAATTCTTTCTATTACTTTAAATATCTAAGCATTGCTATAATGATGCTGGACTTCAGTTAAGGATGGGATATGTTGTGTGAAACATCTACCTGTTCACAAAGGAATGCTGCTCTGTTAGCATGTCCTCAGCCCTATTCTCCCTCTCCCAGGCTGTTGTTCAGCCATCCGTTCCTTTCTATTCATTCCTTTACTAAGTAGGGATGGATTTAAACAGATGCTAAAATGCTCTGCTGAGCTGTGGTCTAATTAGAAGCTGAGGGTGCCTCTGGAGACAGGGAATCCAGGGAGCTCGCAGGTCCCACAAGGCAACCTGGCACTGGTTTGTACATGGGAGAGACTTGTCTGCACTTTGTATGCCATTTGTGGATTGCTTTTGAACAAAACCTCTATAAATAGAATGCAGCAAAAAAATTTACACCAATGCATGTTTGTTAAGACTTTCCAAGCTAGGAAAGTAAATAAAATGTGATGTCTTCAGATCAGTGCATGAGTCTCAAATCCTCCTTCAGGTAGAACTTGGAGGAGCAGCATCACACATGTAACTCCAATAACCACCAGTGTTTACAACAGTTTGTGGTGGCCCTGGAGCTGAACAGCCTTGTCACAGGATGAAGAAATGAGTTGTGCTCTCACAGACACCAAACTGCTGTTCCAGGGGCAGACAGGCCTGGCTCTCAGTGGGTTTTTGGCTTGGTTCAGTTCACTGCGGTGGGAAAAAAGAATAAAAAATCCGAGCCCACCCCGTATACCCTTGGTGTTCCACCGGGGCTGGGACGGGCAAGGGTGCGACGAGGGAAGCGTTGTCGCTCGCTTTGGTGCCAGTGTGGTCAGAGAGTGTGATTTGCAGGCACTTCACAAACTCTCCGGTGCATGGCAGAAAACTGGTTTCTCTTATCTCGGGTGTTGTTTCTGTGTGCGACTGCCTCGGACCGTAACCCCCTCGGGGCAGGAGCCGGGCCTTTCATGTGCGTTTGAAGTGCGCGGGGTGTGGTGACCGCGGTGTGCGACGATTTGGTTCGTTCCCTCGGGCTGGGAGCGCTCGGTACCGCTCTCCAGGAGGGGGACGGGGCGAAGGTTGGTCCCGGCAGGGCAGGGGCACAGGGCCCGCTCCGAGCGGCCTTCCACGGGCACGGCTGGCCCGGTACTGGGGGTCCGGCGGAGCGCGGGGAGCCGGGGTTCGTCATCCCTAACGGGGGAGCGGGGGTCATCCTTGAGGAAAGCCGGGTTCATCCCCGCAGGAGCAGCCAGGGCTCACCCCTAGGGAAGCCGGGGCCCTCCGTGAGGAGATGCTGGGGCTCATCCCTCATCCCCGCGGGGCAGCCGGGCCCTCCCCGCAGCGGCGGGGCCGGTCGCTGCCCGGTGAGGCGAGCGCGGGGGCGGCAGCCGGGCCGGTGCCTCCCGGGTGACAATGGTTTCTTTTGTCTTGCGGCGCAATTCGTGGCTTCCAGTTGCAGGGCCCCAGTGTGGGAGCGCTGTCGGTGCGGGCCGAGGCGCCCCGAGGTAGCCTTTGTTCCCCGCTCGCAGGCCCGGCAGAAGGGCCCCCGCGGTGCCGGGATGCTGCCGGGGGCCGCTCTCCCCCGACACCCGGAGCGGCGCTCCCGCCCGGGGATGGGGAGCGAGGCCCGCGCCTTTCCCCGCGCTGGCACTTGCAGTTGGCTCATGGGTCTGTGGTATTCGGTTTCAGGCTCAGGGATTTCAACCAGCCGGCGCTGCTCCTGGGAGGAAGGAAGAGTGAGCTATACTTTTCTCATTGGCCCGAACAAAAAACAGAAGCCTCTGCTGGGGTTTGGGAGTGGTTTATGGGCTGAGCTCAGTGGCAGGGGAGCCCTCGCAATGCCAGAGGGAATAGAGCCGTATGGTGCGCGGTGCCTATTGCGGGAGAGAAGGAGCTGAGCTCAGGGTAATGCTGCTGCTGCCTGTGCGTCCGCTCGCGTCTCGCCGGGCCCATGTGCATGAACGCCGCCGCTGCCTGCCCTGCCCGCCGCTGCCTTCGCATCCCGGCGCGGCTCTCGCTGTCTTTGTTTCTCTGTTTGCTTGCGGGTTTGTAGCGATGCGTGGCGAGTGCATTGTGGGTTTGCCTGGGAGTGTGGGCTCTGCGCTGGTTTATGGAGAGGTGTCTGTGTTGTTCCTGTGTTCCCAGCTCGCTGTGTTTGCTTAGTGGTTTAGCTTCATTTGTATCATCTCCCTCTCTTTTTTTTGGATCTCTGTGTTTGTTCTTCCTCGTGAGTTTGCAGGTTACTCCATATTTCTTTGCATCATTTCTCAAAGAAATTTCCCCAGATGTTTGTGAGGTTATTTTGTTGTTTGTTTGGGATTTTTTTTAATTTTTAATTTTTTTTTTTTTGGGGGGGTGGTGGGAGGGGGAAGTTTCCCCTTTTTCCACATCACAAATCTTTCCTCCAAAATAACAATATATTAACTGGACAAATTTCAGGCTTGTGGAGAACACAAACCAAACTCTTCAATCGGGAAGGGAAGCTCCCCCCAACCGATTACAAGCAGCTGCGTGTTTTAAAACCCTGACTGAGGCTGTGCAGGGAGATAAAGTGGAGTGTGCAGGGGTTGGATGTGGTAGCAGTTGTGAAAATATTCAACTTGGGGCATCTTTTGGGTCGCTTGTGTTTTCAGGGTGTAACTCTGTTCAGGTTGTCTCCCCATGCCTGATGTGGGATTGTGTTCCTGGAACCGCTGTACCTGCCCTGGCCCAGAGCGCTGTGGCCACAGCACACAGTGGGATGGATGTATTTCCTAGATTTCTTCCAGCGTGGATGCTGTGTTAGGACTCCCCCCACTGTTGTTATGAAAACCACTGAAAAGTTGAGTGGGTCCCCAAATTAGCAGCTGTTGGCGATGAGAAGCCGCTGGCTGAGGCTGGAGCCGAGCGGTGCCTGCGATTAGCAGTGGCATGGAGTGTGCTGGGACCATGTGACTGCGGTGTACATTGGAAGAGGAAGCTGTAGAGGTCAATGCAAAGGCATTGTGCCAGACTCTGGCAACCAGGGAGCGAGCTGGATGGCGGAAGATCCTCCCGCAGGCTCCTGAGCCGGCCGGGAGCTGTTGGGCTTGGACAAAAGCAGGCCTGGGAGATTAACAGCATAAATTAAGGCATGGCTTGTTTGTGGATGGAAGGAAAAACACTTTATTTTCCAAATGCTTTGCAGGTTTTTATTAATCGCCATAAGTGACACTTTCACTAAAACCACCTTTATTGGAGTGGAAATTGTGTTTAGAGGAGTTTCAAGGAAACAGAAGGGAAAATGGGGAAAGCAAGGAAAAGAGTTGCGTGTTCACAGTTATACCTGCTTTGGTGTTTTCTCACAAAACTAAATTTTAAGTGCTTTGATTTGACAGGATTCCATCCTGTTATTACCCTTCTGAACATAAACAGTTTGCCTGCTTCAGGTTTAGATTATTGGCTACTGAGGAATAGCTAAAACCAGCTAATGCCCAGGCCGTTTTTGCTCTTCCAGAATATCTTAATTCAGGGGGTGATTGTTGGTAGGTAGCACTGTCTAGAAAATTTTTGTTGTTAGTGTGATGTATTTTATATCTGGTCTTTTGGAAACTGAAAATAATTGACTCCATAAGGATTTGAATTTTTTACTTTAAAACAACATGAACCTCTAATGCTCAGCACTGCTTACAAGCTGAGAATTTCTATGCTGATTTTTTTTCCTAATGAGCAATAATTATTCAATCTGTGACTTTTTGCAGTTTGGCTGGAAGAAAGGCAACTTCCTTTCTGGGCTTCTTTTATTGTTTTTAAATTCTATCTGACTTGTAATCAACAACATCTTGGTAGAGAAAACATAAAAGGAGAATTTTTTAAAAAAAGTGTTTGGGAGGGAAGGACTCATATTTTGAAATGGAGCATATTGAGAGTGTAGACAGCTTCTTGGCTAGCTGTGATTTTTGAAGCATCTGAAATACCCCAGGGGCAGCAAAAGCTTCTTCCTGCTTCTGAAGGATTAAAAAAAAAATTTCAAAAATTCCAGAGTGGGCAAGAGGAGAGACGTGTAATTGCACAAGGAGAGGTTTTAATTGTGAGATGAAGGCGCAGGACCTTTTTTGAAGCCCACAAATTGACTGTCTTCATGACAGCATTGCGTATCATTCTGTCAACTCCGGCTCGGGATGTGGTTGCTAGGCAGCGGCTCTTATGGACCCAGAGTGGCTCTGATTTGCCAGCCTTCTGCAGACACATGGTAAGGTCCTTCCCAGCCTATCATCTACAGGGACTTCTGCACGCCGGCTGCATACTGCTGAGCTTCTCCTACCTGAATGTGAGCAGAAAAAGACACACTTAATCAAACCTTTTTTTTTTTTTCCTTTCCTTTTTTTTTTTTTTCTTTTTTTAAAAAAAACTCCAAATCTCCTTCCGGTAGTGTTTCCATAACTCCCGTTAAAAACCAAACCAAACCAAAAAAAAAAAAAAAAAAAAAACAAAAAAGGGAACCGCA
>NW_024531043.1:10948375-11231080 GCF_017590135.1 Pyrgilauda ruficollis
TTT
Organism: Pyrgilauda ruficollis; assembly: GCF_017590135.1. NCBI lineage: Eukaryota > Metazoa > Chordata > Aves > Passeriformes > Passeridae > Pyrgilauda > Pyrgilauda ruficollis. Next base: position 10,948,379 of record NW_024531043.1, read on the forward strand.
TCCCAACACCCCCAAAAAAAAAAAAAAAAAAAAAAAAAAAAAAAAAAAAAAAAAAAAGCCATGAAACGGAGACCGGAACAAGGAAAAGAGGTTAGTGGGTTAAGTGGTGTGTGTTTCCTGCGTTTGCAAAGGTGCCTACAGTGAGGAGGGAGGCTGTGATTCGGCCATTAGTTACAGATGGTGGCTGCAGGCTGGAGATTCCTGCAGCCAGACCACAGCTCTTGTGTCTTTTCCAGCAATGCAGACTTTAAACTGCTCAAATCCTGTATCAAGACGGCGTAAAAAATAGTGGATTTGATAGTTAGTGTGGCTGCCAGCTGGGTCCTTTATGTGTTTTGATGCAGAATGCCTAGAAATGTGAACAAAAAGGAGTTAGTTTGCCAAATGAGGTTTCTGTCCCCTAATCTTTGCAAAAATGGCATGAGTGGCAAGTAGGTAAAGAACATTCAGGAGGATTTATAAGCAAATTAGATTTTTCAAAACTTTGCAGCAATTTGTGTACAACTTCTGGTGAAGGCTCTGTCTCTGAAGCGATGAAGGAGAGCATTAAACAGATCACCCCAGGGACTGGCAGTGCCATAAGAAATATTTCTGAGCAGCCTAACTTTTAATGTTTTTCTATTCCCTAACTCTGGAAGCTTTAATTCCTCTTGTATGAGCAGCAAACTCAGACATGGAGATACGCAGTTTTCAGCAGAAACCTTGTTACCTTCATGAGACAAATTCCTGTCTTGTAAATGCAGAAACTTAATTGGTGGAAGCAGCATTGCACAGGCAGTTAACCTCTGCAAATTAAGATGTGAAAAATACTGTTTCAGACTGATTCATTTTTGTCCTTCACTCTACTTGCAGGTACTGTTTGATGAGTGTGAAAGGATGCTTCACTGATTTTCATATTGATTTTGGTGGCACTTCAGTGTGGTATCACGTTTTCCGTGGGGGGAAGGTAGGTGAACCTTTTTTGATATTTGATTTTATTTCTCTGTGCCGTTTACAGAGCGGAGGGGTTGCTTTTTTTCTTTTTTTCCCTTTCTTTCTCTGTTTTTTTTTTTTTTTTCCCTTGAGGGGATCAGCCAGTGATCAGACTGTTTCAGCAGCTTTGTTGATACACACAGAGTTTACTGAACTAGAAGGACACCGGTCACCGTTATGAAACAAACACGTGATTTATTTGAAATACCAAATGTGTTATTTGCTGGTGCTGGTGCTTCTAGGCTCGTTGTTGCTGTGTGGTCCAGAAGTATCTTGCAGTGAGATGTGGCTGGCTGTGTGTACCCTTGTTGGGTCAGAGTGCCCTCACAAGCCTCTGGAGCTAAAGCTTCTGTTCCTTTTAGAGATTTCACGTTTCTTTGGTGTGTACAGCATAGTAAGCCAGAACTGAAACATTAAAGGATACAGAAGCCTTAAAATACACAGCATGTAGAGCTGTATTACCATCTTTCCTGGTTTAGGATGTTTTTCCCAGTTGGAGTGTGGCCAGTGTGTGGTGGGAACTGAAGTCAGTCAGTGGTACAGATCCTGTTCCTCTCTGTACCAACATGCAGTTCTGAACTGCAGGTAAACCACAGGCAGCTTCTGAGTAAGATATTTCTGGAAGAGAGATGACAAGTGACAGTTACCCAGGCACTTCCAGCACGTGGGCTAATTGCTGCTGCTGTCTGTGTGTGCCTCTGTGTACAACACCTGGAAAACAAGTGTTTCATGCAGAAAGCAGCTCATTTGCCTAATACACTGTAACCTTGGTGGAGTCTCTCAGCTGTTTCTTTTTGTTGACTGTTGGTAATAATTAAATCTTCATTTTGTTTTTAGATCTTCTGGCTGATTCCACCTACTCTGCAGAATCTAGAACTTTATGAAGAATGGGTTCTCTCAGGAAAGCAAAGTGATATCTTTCTGGGAGACAGGGTGGAACGGTGCCAAAGAATTGAGCTGAAACAAGGCTACACGTTCTTCATTCCTTCAGGTATCCCTGTTAACTAACCTGGAATGACTGGGATTGTGCTTTGCTAACAGTTCTGTGTAAAACAATTCTTCACACCTAAACCCCATACTGACCTCTTTATTTGCTGTGGCAGATGAAAGGCCAGGGACTAAATGTGCTTCATTTTCCAGAAATTAAGACTGATGGAAAATGTACTGTGAGGAAGTGTGTACAGTGATCACGTGTGTGTACTGGGAGAAAGAAGAGAGGAGTTGGGCCTCTGGAGCTGTCAGTTCACCACTTCTCATCAGAGCTGTACTGACTGCTGCTGTTAGCTTTCTGGGAAAGACAGTTTTCTCTTTTTGTGATCTCTTCTGGCAGGTTTCACCTGCAGTTCAGTAACTTGCTCCTTTGCCTCTATCTGTAGCCAGAGGTGGGTCTTGGTGGAACTCCAGAGAGATTCCAGTGCATGGGAGAGCAGGTGCTGTGCTCCCTCAGGTTGCTTCTTGAGGAAACAGCTTCATTGTTACAACTGGTCAGATGGTGCTGAATCTGGACATCTTCCAGCAGCCCAGCCACACTCAGTTTTACACTGCTGCCCACCTCAGAAGCTGTGTTGCATGATCCAGGTTCACCTTGCAAAGCCACCAAATATTTGTAGCTTTGAAGGCTGATGCTTCAGCCCTTTCAGCTCCTGCCTAAACTGGATTAAGGGTGGTGGAATGTGTAACAGCCCTCATTTAAGATGATATCAGACTTTGCTTTCCGTGACTGTTATGGGACTGTAAGTTTGTTTATAATAATTTAACACATTGCCTCTGCCTATTGGATCTTACCAGGGAAATAAATATAGGTAGACTTTCTACATATCAGAAAGGCAGGATGGTAGCTTTTCAGCTCTGGAATTAATTACTCTGTGGAGATAAAATTATTATTTTTTAACCTAGAGACAGAGAGAATGCAGGTCATGCAGAGACAGGGACAATGTTCTTCTCATCTGGGGAGTGTTGTTAGGATCAATTGAAGGCCACAAATGTGCACATTTGTAAGTATTTGTTAAGAATCAGCCTGGGAGATGACAGGCAAAATGACTTTGAGGGTGGGGGAGTTAATCTGTAGAGGAATTAGATCTTGGCTTGAAAGAGGTCAGAATGTGCCGTTACTGTTTGAGCTGGGTGTTTGAGTGTGGCTCTGCTGTTTGCTTAGATCCCATTACTGCATCTTCTATTTATCTCCATCCTCCTGTGAAAAGCCTCCTACAAGTAAGACTTTCTGTATGTCAGTTCAGTCATGTTCAGCAGCTGGAACACTGCAGGTTGTGGGAGCTTGGACAGGACACAGCTGTAACATGGTGGCTGACACAAAGTGATTCCAAATGGGTTTTTGACTGTAGTTTCTGTTTTCTTAGGAAAGCCCCAAGTACAGAAATGCCAATACCTCAGACATTTTAGGCTCCGTGCCAGATTTGAAAGGCATTTATGAATAATTTCTCTGTAAGCACCTCATAGATTCAAAGATTTTTGCTCTGCTCTGTGTTGTTTGGAAAACTTACTTGCAAATCTCTTATTTGTGTGAAAGGGCATTATTTCTGCCTTTGTTTTAAGAGTATGGAAATGCCTAATTAAAGGCTGTTCCAGGTCAGTGAATTGAGCACAGCTGTGTAAAACAGGTCAATTCCTGTGACCTCTTTGCTCTGGTTTGAGCACATATCATGTTAGTTAATGTTTGAAAGTGGTTTTTATGTGCTTTAGAAGTGTTCTTAGTGTTTAGATTCTGTTTATGGATGTCTGTAAAAGCAGCGTGTCCTGTATTTTCAATTGAGCCTGATAAACCCTTGACCAGCCTCAACTCATCCATGAGGAAATACCTTCTAATTACAGGTTTGCTCACAGAAAGTGTAGAGGAATTAATGCTCAGCTGGGCTGTGAATGGGGAACATTTCAGCACGGGACCTTTCCCATAAAATATCCTGCTCTTCTTCTGCTTTCGAGTAATTTTTGGGAGTAGTCCTAGAAATTCTGTTATACCATAGCACTGTGAGAGTGAAGTAGGTAGAGAAGACTGTAAGAAGACAAGTGAGGGAGTGAAATCACAGTCTGCTGAGAAATGGAAGGTTTGCCTGAGAATCTGGAATCAGCAGTAGATCCAGTAAATCCCCAAAAGTACAAACCACTTGGAGAAGAATGGGGATCATTCTTCAGGAAGGCATAATTATAGTGCTCACCAGGGCCTCAGGGTATTTTCCTCTCCATCACTGCCATCATCCTTTCAGGATTAAGTTTAAACCAGTAGATTTCTGCTGGTGTTTGTAACCCTGCAGAGCCCTGAGAGCACGACCCCAGCTGTGGTATCAAGGAGGAATTGAGCCCAGTATTGTCAGCACAGTGAGTTGTTAGGGACCAAGGTGCATTTTTCAGCATTTTAGGAGTTCCTCCTAAATATGGGGAGGGGGGAGCAAGCTGGGATTCTGAGGGATACCCTTGCAGGAGCCCAGCTGTGCCCTGGTGGCCCCAGGGGGCTGCTCCACACGAGCCATGCACAGTTACAAGTTCTCATCTCCCACTTTAGTGATTCCCTTTGGTGAGTCAAGGGTGATAACTCTGCTAAAGTCTGTGGAAAAGTGATAAAATCAACTAGGAACCTGGCCTTTTCCACTAATGCAACTGGTGTTAGCATAATTGTTGATTGAGAAAGACACACATTGTGCCATTCTGAGGTTTATGGCCAGATTAGATTCAAGATGTTAGACCAGCTGAAGGTTCAAGAGGGGAGGAAGCCATAACTGCTTCCAGTGTCAAGGAATCATTTTAAATTTTTTTTTCTGTAGAACTCAAACTATTGTTTCCCCAGGATGGGAGCAAACTTTTCCTTATACAGGAAAAGTTTGTGTTGCAGCCCCAGGATATTTACACTGTGTATGTTACCATGGGCAGAGTTTGATATGTACAGTTTCCATATGGTAAACATTCACCACAGATGAAATCTAGTCAAGGTAATACATCTCCTTCTGGAATAGTGGACAGGGGATGCTGCCTATCTGACTCACATGCCAAATAAAAGGGAAATTCTTTATAAAGTGTGCTTCAGGTGGAAACTGTGATGATCCAGAACAGAAAAAGGATCATTTCAGTTCTCAGTTATTGTCTCAGTAGGGAAACAACAAAATTTTACCAGCCACAGTCAAATCTAGAGCTTGTCCAGTACTATTTTTGCTGTAGTTTTCTTCTGCACCATGTGATGACTTTTCAGGGAGGATGTGTCAAGTGTTTGGAGTCTGTTGCAATGGTGTTAATGGGGTAGTAATTAAGGTATCTCCCATCACTGTGCTGGGACACACAGAATCAGTGTTTGGGCAGCATCCCTCGGATTTCTACAGCTCAGGATTTCTGTGGACACGTGTTTTTGGCTTCTACAGGCCAGTTGCTCTGTTATATCCTGACTTCCTCTACAGCCTTTTTGAAATACCCCTCACTAAGCTAATGCCAGTTAACCAGGTTTTTTACCTTCAGTGCTTCTCCCTTTATAAGTATTTCCTCCTTTTACATCACTGCGTAACTTCACTGGAACCTTTCTCTCTCCTTCTCTTGCCCTTCACCCTCCACTCCAGTCTTTATTCTCTGTAAACTGTCTTTCACTTCTCTCCTTGCACTTGTTTTCTCAAGTGGTGCATCCATTGATTTCCCTCTCTCTTGGCCTCTGGACACCACATTAGTTCCTCTCATGTCCTCCTAAACATCACTGGTGTTACCTAAACCCAAGCTCAAAATTAAGCATGCACAAAAATTCATCTTTTTTTTTCAATCCACTTGCTCTTTTAAGTCTTAGTCTTGCTGAATATGTAATTTTGATTGTGAGTGATGGACCTCTGACATGGATATTGTCTTTCTCCTCCTGCTTGTTGTCCTCTACAAGCAGGATTTTGGCCATAATTTGAAATATGTTAAACTTGCTTTTCTCTCAGTTTTTTGGAAGGCCTCTCTTTCAAAGAATGACCTTTTCTTTCATGCATGTCTATATATGTCTGGTGCAGACACTTGCACTTCAAATTCAGGGGAGTTCACCCATGTAAAATTGGTACAGACAAAAGCAGCCAGCTTGTAGTATCCTGTGGAAAATGTGTCTTGCGATGTTTTTGCCTGTTAATGTTGTGAAGTCAGAGAGCAATCAGTGTCTTGAAAAGGTGAACTCCAGCCAGTTTTGGATTGTCACTGATGTGTGTGTCAGAATATGGATAAACTTGGATTTTCTTTTCTTTTTTTTTTTTTTTTTTTGAAGACCAGTTTTGCTGACCTCTGAGGTAGTTGCCCCACTTGTTGTGGATACAGGTTGATTCCAGGGTTTGCAGTGTGATTGGTCTCAGAGAATGTGCAAACATCCTCGTTTTGGTTCCTGTGGGAGGAGATGGCTGATGCTGCCAGGGGTTGCTCTATCATCCTCTCTTTCTTACAGCCTTTTTCTGAGCGTCTGTCACTGGGCAGAGGCAGTGGGCTTGGGTTGGGTCTTCTGATCTTACTGTAGGCTTTTCAAAGCTGTAGCTTTAATGTGAGTCCATGGAAGAGGTGAGATGTTGGGCTGCCATTAGATATTGCAGAAGACTTCTGCAGTGCTGATTTATTCAACATTCCTACGATAAAATCCAGACAGGGTGACCTGCTGTCAACTGGATGATGTTCCTTTCTGGTTCTTCTTCAAACTTCTCGTGTTGCTGCGTGCAATTTCATAACAGTTGTGTTTCACCTGGGAGCTGGCAGTGTTCCACTGAGGAGTAAGCTGTTTGTTTTACTTTATTTTTCTTATGTTCTCTGTACTGCACTTCAGGGCCTTTGGCATGGAAACATGCTGTTAGAGTCTCTCTTAATTATTGTGGTAACCTGAAAGTGCTCCAGAGTTCTTGTCTCCAGTCAAATGCAGAAATAATGACCTTTCTCAGATGAATGTTTTTGGGAAGGAGAGTGGACAGAAAGAGATGTTCTGTGTGGACTGCAGGCAGCTATTTGCAGGGATTCAAAGTGTTTCAGATGCTGTCTCAGTGGTTATCAGTGGCATTTTGCCTATTAGGAGTGTGTGGTCCTAGGTCACCTCTGCTGTGCCAGTGAGAGTTTGATGGATTATTGTGTGATGGGGCCAGAAGGTGGCACATAGCCCTTACAGCAGGAGAATGACAGGCTATTAAAATCTGGCTGGTACATTTTTTGCAGGGTGTTGTGCTAGGGCTGCAGAGCTGCCTGGCTGGTTTTGGTTGCTGTTTAGCTTTTCCCATTCTGTGAGCTTCCACTGACATTAATGGAATCTCCGTGCCTGGAACCTCAGGGACCACATGAAGAAGATTGTGGAGGGGATCAAAGAGGAGAGGCTTTTTGCTTTGAGTGTCTGCTTTCAGATGGAAGGTGACAGCATGATGCTGGATTTTTGATTCTGTACCTAATTCCAAGTTCTGCTTCATTCTTAAAAACAATTTAAGATTGAGAGTTGCTGTATTACTTGTACTACTGGGGCAGAATTAGTAAATACTTAACTTTAAAAAAGTAAACATGATCTTTCCTTGTTAGATTTGGTTGTGGGCACTGTTATGATGCAGTCATTCTTCTTTTGAGATTTGCTGGCAGTGCCCACTCTCAGGTTATCTCTTTAATCACTTTTTATTTTTGAGACTATATATTTCATCTTTTCCACCCCAAGTTGCTGTAGAATTGCAGGAAAATGTGTGGCAACTCCTATAGCACAAGGCACAATATCAGTTCAGTTACTAATGGAAACAGATGCACCATGGTTTTGGCTTGGAGCTTGTAGGCTGTTTGCCCCACAGCTTTATAAGTTAATATTCTTTTTCATTATTCTCAGATGGATGATTGCATCCTTGAGTAGGAATTTGCAGCCCACTGAAATCTTCTAACAAGTTTGCAATGTTTAATAATACTTGTTTTATAAAATTCAAAAGATAATGAGATTATATCTTTCTTTTAACTGTTCAGAAAAAGTGTTTGTTACTGTTAATTTTACCTTCTTGATTTACTAGAGATGATAACATCTAAATATTCAAGTGTATCTTAGGAGTGGTGGAATAATTCATAACTGTAAATCAGCTGAGAGCATTTCTGAGTCTCCTGAAGAGAATTCCTGCTCGGTGTTGGCTTGGCTTCATACACTAGGATTGTTTTGGGAAGGAAAAAGCACTTATTGATCGCCAGGAGCTGAAATAAAAACCATCAACTTCAGAAAAACCTTAAGTGGCTGGTCTTATTGAGGCTTGACATGAGGGCTGGGAGCAGTGACTGCAGTGTCTGTACTCCCAAATCCATTTATCCCACGTGGCTGAGCCTGTGGTGGGCAGGGCTGGGCAGGAGCTGTTCCACCTTCCTGTCACTGCTGTGGGCACAGGCTGCTTGGGGCATGGTCACCCAAGGGCAAGAATCTTCCTGGTTCATGGCTGGTCCTCAAAGCCCCACAGTCAATGTCCTCCTCTCATCTGTAGGATTTAATTGTAGCTTTAGGTAATATTTAGCAGGTGCTTTTATTTGTGGTTTTCCGACAAAAATTAACGATTTCTTGTTCCACTGACTTTTGACTTTTTCAATCCTTATTCCAGTTGTTCTGATATTATTCCAGTGCTTTTTTAAGCATTAAGGATAAAATTAAATTTTTGGTGTTTTTCTCTGTTTTTGAGACAATTGCCAAGAGGTGAGGTGTTATCTCCTGTCTCACATGAAGCCATGGAACACAGAGGGTTGTGCAGCAGTGGCAGGGTTTGTGTGAGCAGCACAGAGCAGTGACTGAGGAGAGAACTGATGAACTCACTCCACAGGTCTTGGTATTGGGGGCTGTGGGGGAAGTTTGTGCTGTGAGAGCTGGAAGTCAGACACACAGGAGCTGTCATGACAGGCTGTTCAGCACAGGTGACATGATCTGAAATGTCAACAGACCTTCAATGCATCCAGCAAAATGTAACAGCACAGGTGAAGGTGAGGCAGGGGTCTGGTGGATGACATTAAAGCAAACCCCTTGGCTGTCCTTTTGTCTTCACCATACGTGCAGCTCCTCCTGCTCTGGAGGTTTGTCTTCCCCTTTAAAAAACATGGTAATTGGGGAGCTGACAAGATGGGTGTTTTTGTTTGCAAATGGTCACAATGAACATTCATCCTCCTCAGTTTATTTCTGAGTCGTGCTGTAGCTAAGCTGTGGGAATGGATTGAATGTGCCATCCAAGCTTCTCATTCCTCAGAGCTCATTTCCACAATACATTACCCTGATGGAAACTGTTTCCTGTTTTCTGCTCATCTCTCTTTCCTCCTATTTCTGCTTTTCTGGTGCTGACCTCCAGTTTTTCTCCATACACAGCCTAGTATTAGAACAAGAGATTTTCATGTTGAGTTTTTTCCTCTGCAACATCTGTGCCAGTCTTGCTGGGATTTTGTACCTTGTCAGTTTTCCCATCTTTTTTGTCTAACCTTGCCCATTCTGTCCTGTGTCCCTGGAATCCACCTCTTGGTGCTCGTGTCTCTGCAGTTTCAGTTATGCACGTACGTTCCTCAGGCAAGTGGAAGCTATTTTGGGATGCAGTGTGACTGAAATGCTGCACAGCTGAGTGACCAAAATCTATTTTATGCGCAGGTGACTCCTCTGACAGGGCTGTGTCCTGCAGAGGGGCTGAGCTGGATGCTGCCTGTGGGAGCACATGGACTGCAGGAAATCTGGGATTCCCCAGGACTGAGCTGTGTGCCCAGCTCAGCACTTCAGCACTGAGGGGAGGGTACCCACAGGCAGCATCTGTGCCTATCAGAGCCATGCCTGGAAATCATCCCTGCCTTGGCAGGGGTAGGAACTTGACTTCCCAGGACTTTATATGATGACTTTGCTGCTTGGTCTCTCGTTTATTTTTCTTTTCCCAGTCCTGATGGATTTTAGTGTTATGTTTTAAAGGATTTTGCTACTGACAACTGTGTCATTAAGAGCAATATTTTCAGTCTTGTTATTAGAAATACTTGCTGCTTGAAGGACCTAGTGTTCAGTTAATTCAGCAGCTGGGAGCTGAAGGTACTAATTGCTTGTAAGATGTTTAGTCCTGGATTATAAATGCAAGTAGGGAATTAAAGACCTTCTCCACAGAGCCAGAGGTTGTTTCAGATATGTTACAGAAGATTTTCAGTTTGCACTGTACCAGCTCTGCAAGAATGCTTGTTTGAAACGATATTTTTGTTCATTATTCTTTCTGTGCAAGGGTTTGTCATGTCTGGAACACCATTTGTTAGAGCATTGGCTCAAGCCAGTGATAGATCCTTCCACATTTCTTCCAAAAATATTTGGACTACTACCAAGAAAGTCTAGCAGTTATTAACACAAAAACCCTTGGCATCTCGCAGGGGTAGCGTTGAGAAGTCAGGGAAGGTTTGTTGAGAGACCCAAAGACCAGGAAACAATGAAACCAGCTGCACTCCAGTGGGAAATGTTCACTGAGGAAATACAGTTTGTAGGAGAAGGCTACTGTGTGGTTTCAGTGGAAGCACCCACTCAAGGAACAACTGCATTGATGGAATTTAATTTTATTGATTATTAAATGAAGGGATATCTCCTTTTAACCTTTTAAATAGGACAAGAATCAGCTCAGTTACTCCTTTTAATCAAGTTGCAAATATTTGATAGCAAATTGTATTTTGAATGTTGTTGATAATTTTACTAAAATAACAGCTGCACTAAGGTTGGACATTGACATCTGTGCTGAGAGAACTGCTGTGGGAAGTGGTGCTGAGGACTCCTCAGTGTTCTGCTGGTAACTGCCTGGTTCTGAGCTGTCTTCTGCCAGCACTCACTTGTGGGGCCATGAAAGTCATTTCACTTTTTCAAGTTTCACTTTGTTAATCTCTAAACCTGACAATTAAAGTGGATTGTCACGCAAACCAGCCCTGTTTCAGCACCCAGCCAAAGAGTTGGCTTTGAGGACCAGATTTGCCTCAGCACGTGGTTTCCACTCTTTCCCCCCAACCACAGAAATCTTTGTTTATCCAGTGGAATCAGTGGCCCCAACTTCTTTGACCTTGGATCTGTTTTCCTTCCCAAAGACTAGGACGAGGATCATGTATTTTTGTAGTAGTTTGCTTTTAGTACAGGCTGATGTATTTCATGTGAGGTGCTGAACTACTTCAGCTGTGAAGTATTTATAGTGTTGATGTGTGTAGTTGCCACCCTACCCTTACATGAAAAAAAAAAATCCTCTCTAGTTGATTGTTCTTGATTTGGTAGTAATAAACAGGCTGGATATCTGGAAATGAAGTTATGCAGAGAAGGAAAGATGGAATAATTCTGAGAGCTGCCAGAGCCATGAGCCACATGCTGGTTTTATATGCATCACATTTAGTGTGTGAAGTCAGACCTGTAAATTGACTGAAACATGGAACAGGTTGCCCAGAGGGGCCACGGAGTCTTCATCCCAGGAGACACCATGGAGCCATCTGGAGATAGTTCTGTGCAGCTGGCTCTAGGTGGTCATGAGGGTTGGACCTCCAGAGGTCCCCTCCAGCCTCTACCATTCATTGACTCTGAAATTCAGAAAAACGTATCCAGAGTGATGGGCTTGTGTTTCCAGAGAGAAAATTCTAGTGCTGATTTCTTTTCCTTCCCATCACTCTCCTACCAACATGCCCTTAAATGAAAGCCCCAGTCCTGCCATCTGCTGTGGCTCAAGGACTTCCCAGACAGAGCTTTGCAGGCCTTTATGGCTGAAAAATTGTTGTGGAGGAGCACTTTTGTGGCTGCTGGCTGGAAAACCCTCTAGGCTGAAAGGCATTTTCCTGCTCCCTCACTGATCAGGAAGTGAGGGAAAGCTGCCACAGCTTTAATGGAAAGTACTGCACAGTCAGGAGAAAATTGACTGCCCCCCATGTTGCTTTGCTGTCTGCTGGTTTATAAATTGTAATGCTTTTCATTAAAAAGAAGAGGAAAAAAAGTGTCAGGTCTCTGTGGGTCCCAGATCATTAGCAGGATCAATTCCTTTTTCACTGCAGAGATCAGAGGCTACAGTCTTGCATAGCCAGAGTTTCAGCTCCTGACAGACCAAGCAAACAATGCAGAGGCAGAAGAGCTGGTGTGTGGCTGTCTGAATTGCTGTGCCTGGATTTTCATTGTGATGGAAGATTCTTTGGAGCCTGTGAAATTAATTCAGTCCCTTGTAGGATTGGGTCAGAACAGTCTCATCAGCTCCAGTACCAGAAATGTTAAATCCCTTCACTTGAGCCTTGCAGTGAAAATTATTTCTTGGTTACTTCCAGAAGTTGATTGTAGGTGATGAAACTTTCACCCCTGAAGGAGGGCTGGTAATAATTTGAAATCTTTTACCGCTGAAGGTGTGTTGTGGTGCTAGTGTGAAGGAAGTTTGGTGTACCTCAGTCCAGTCCTACAGCCCTTGGCCCTCCACCACTGCTGACATGGTTTGCAGCCATGCTGGAGGTGCCAGTCTGAGAGTCAAGTGTATGGAACAGACTGAATTTACTTCTTAGTCATGGATGTGGTTGAGTCATAAACTTGCGTGTGCTCAGTAAACACTGTAAGTGTTGGGTGAATAAATAGAACTGATTTACAGAGGGTTGTAAGACTGCACGTCACAAGGTGCCCTTCTGCTGTGACTAGTCCTGAAGTGTGGCTGTGAGCATCCCATTTAACCTTTCACTGCTTTAACCTCTCATCCCCAGCACAGTGGGATTCAGAGGGTTGTTAAAATTTGATTTTAAATTGCTCTGTAATGCTACGTAGCACGAGGCATTCTCAGTTCTTTGCTTTCCCTCTCTAGGGTGGATACACGCGGTTTATACTCCAGTAGATTCTCTGGTGTTTGGTGGAAATATCCTGCATAGCTTTAATGTTCCCATGCAGCTTCGCATCTATGAAATTGAGGACAGAACAAGGGTAAGGATACTTGATTCTCTTTTTAACTGAGCAGTTCTTTGTGACTATGATCTGTCATAGTCTCTCCCTCGTATTCCCTTCTGACAAACAACAACTGACGGGATCTCCGTGTCACAGTCGTTGAAACAAGAGGTAAACATGAAGTAATGAGACTTTCAAACGTTGGTTATTTTTAGTGGGATTTACTCATGTGCTTCCCACAGATGTGTCCCTTCTGTGTCTTTTGTCTGCCTGTTAAACTTACGTAAAACACCTTCCCTTCTGCACAAAAACATATTGCACTTTACAGAACTTTGTACCAGTATTTCTGGTAACCCTCTGCTTATCACCTCTCTGTGCACACCTGGGGTGGATGCCTGATCCTGGAGAATTGATGGCACTGGGCTGGTTCTGCTGCCCACAGCTGAACTGACAAAGCTGTGCAGAAGTTGTGTATGCAATGACATCTTCTGTAATTGGCAGTCACTACAGTGACTTGATACCATGCAAGAATTTCTTGGAGCAGAGGGGCCGGGGTGGGACATTGATCTGAACATTGTGATGTTCATCTGGCTGTAGCACCCACCTGAGGGAAAGGCTGGGGGAGGTTACTGTGCCACCTCTTTGTTGGGGGTGACAGTTTTATCCTTGGTTAATAAGCAGGGCACCTGCTCATCATATCCACTGAGTTTCAAAAAGCAGCAGCATCTGAAGGAAGTGACTCTGTTTTAGTAGGCTGTTAAATAACCTGTGCAAACCATTGTGGCATTCTGATATAAAAATGGTTTAGAGGGATGTGCAATCCAGATGGGGACTGTTTTGGAGGCCTCACTCTGAGACAGTGCTGATAAACCATTGACACAGGTGCCAGCTCTGGTGTTAGTGGAGATTTGGGCAAAATGGCAGGAAATGGCAATTCTTCTTCACTAAAAAGTGTTAAAATAGCGTGTTCTGGACATCAGTGCAGTTCACTGTAGTTCACCCCTACAAGAGGGCACAAATCTTGCTCCAAGTTGGCTTTTACCCCAAATTGCTTTCTTTGCAGTGAGAGTGCATAGGCCTGGAGCAAATGCAAATTGTTTTGAAGTACATCTCTGACTCAGTGGGAGTGAGGTGTCCTCCCCCCAGCCCCCCTGGCTGCCCAGCGGGTACAAGGCCTGGTAATCTTCACACTGCAAAACAGTGGGGGGAGCAGTGGGTTTCCTGGAGTGACTTTAATGAAGAGAAGCAGAAAAACGAATTCTTAGTGGAAGAGAAATGAAGACAAAAGATGAAATTTAGGGGGAATTAGAACAGAGGAGTGCGGCAGAGAGCAAAAGTAGAGACCAGACTGGATTCAGCCTGGCTTTGAACAGCTGGGTTTGTCAAGTGTCTTGAGAAAGTGCAGAGGGACTTGGACAGGAAAGTTATGGTGACAGGAGCAGCAAGGGCTCACCTGGCAGAGGTACTGGGCACAGGAAGGTTTCCAGAGTGACTGTAAATAAGAACCAGCAGTACATGCTGGGAGTACACTGCAGGTGTGCAGGGGAGGGTGTGTTGTTGCTGGGAAGGATGTTTGCACAGGCAGCTCACTTGCAGAACGGAGAAGGGGAGACTGGCAGGGAAGATCAATGCCAGAAACAAGTGATTTTCATTGAAGTCTTCTGAGAAGATGGGCAGGAAATGCTCTGTTTTCTTTAAGTTGCATAAAAATGGACATTTTGTTGACACAGGACTTGAGCTACCCAAGGTCACACACCTTGGGTTGTAGCTGCTCAGCTGTGCTTCAAGGCCCTTCTCCTTGGGAGGCTGGGTGCAGCTTTGATTTTCTAAGCTTTTTATGCCAGCAGGCAAAACTCCTTATAACAGTCAAATATTTTGGTAACTTCTATGAACTAACCAGCCAGTTACACTGAAATGCCTTTTAAAATTTACTGGCACACTGATCCTGTGAAGGGTTGTGGGAGTTGGGTATCTGCATCTTGAAAAATGTCCTGTCACTATTAACTGGGAAAGGGATCCTGCCACATTTGGAAATCCCAAATCAGACCTTTGTTCTTGTCATTTTTTGTTTAAATTTTCATTGAAGTCTGTGTAGTTCTTTATCATTTTCCTTGCAAAAATAGTGGAGTGCTTTAAAAAAGACCTATGGAAGCCAGCAGCCCAGAATATCCACGACTTCACAGAAGCAATTTCAGCACTTGGATGTTGCTGTGTGCTGGCAACGTGTTACGCACAGGCTGTACCTGTGCTCACAAACTTGTGCTCGTGGGCAGATGTATAAAATCAGAACTGTGTGAACAGTTGAAGAATAGCAAGAATTTCTGCACAGAAACAAAATAGAAGCCGTGCAGCTAAGGCATACAGAAGTTTGATAAAAGGCAGGAAAATCAATACTGTGATTTAGAAATAATAACACTCCCCCCTTTCTCCAAAACTAAAAATATCGTGCAGGAATCTTGAAGGGGAAATGGTTTCAAAACAGGATTCTGGTGTGTACTACATTATTTGCTTTGTCAATCAAATTTTGTCATTTCTTTGTTGAAATAATTCCATTCATACACTGGCTGGTCTGGCAGACTCAGTACAGTGTAGTTCACCCAAATTTGCCAGTGTGAGCATACTGCAAATGAGTTTCTCATCCGTATTGATCTTTCCATTGTGTATGGCACAGAAGTAAATTACATGATGTGATTGACAAAGTAATTTGCCACACTCAAATCAAAGTGTAATACAGGTGTGCTTCCCCTCTTCATTTTGCACAGAGCAATTTTATGGAGGTTTCACTGTGTTTAAACCTGCTATGTAATGTTTAATCATCTTTGATTGCTGATATTCAAAGTCATTTTTATGCTAGGTGTAGTTGTTATTGTCTTAGCTCAGACAAGAATAAATACAGGGTTGAAATGGTAATGCTGATTTACAGCTTGATAAAATTGCCTAGTTTATATACTTGTCATGCTTATTCTAGCTTAATTCCTCATACCCCTGGGAGACTTTTTAAGAGGGTTGTAGCCATTTAAAAATAGTTTTAAGGAGTAATAAAAAACATGTCTATTGTTGGGAACAGCTCCTAATGTGCAATTGAGGTAAACAAATATTCTCCAGCCTTAGAGTTCGTAGAGACTCTCATTTTGCAGCCTGGCTTTCCTGGAGGCCAATTAACAGCCAGTCAAACAGGCCAAGCTGTTTAGCTCTCTGCAAGCCCAGCTTGAGGAGCTGCAGAGCAGGATGCCATGCAGGGATTCATCATTTGGCACAGGGGTGATACAGCTCTCTAGTATTGAGGAGGAAGAATGTGTCAAACCTAACCCCAATTAATCTAAATTTAACTGCTTTAAAATATTGGAACATGGTGGGAACAAGGACACTCTGAATATATACGTAAGGTGGTCACTCACAGATGATGGTGTTTGCTATTCACTTGGTTTTCTGGAATGCAAGATAACATATTAAGTGGCTAGCTTAATTATTTTGTAAATAATCATAAATTGCTTTTCAATAGTGTGATTAGATTGATTAAACACAAGGGGAGCTTGTAATGATTTTAATGAGCATTGTGGAAGAGATTATGACTTTTTTCAGGAAAACATGTGTCTTACTTGCTTAAGGTTTTTGTTTTGTTTTTGGAGGGGTATATAAATCTCTAAAATAATTTCACTTTGAACTGAAGAAATGGATCATATTCCAGAGAGGATTTTTTCTTGCTGTACAGGAATAATTAAAATTTTTTTCAGTGGATTATAAATTATTAATCACAGAAGTTAGAGCTGGAAATGCCTATTAGATGATCCAGTGTATTTCCCTGCTGGTGGGGAATTCAGTCCTCTGGCAGTGTCTGTCTCAGATATTACACTTCGAACTCATCACAGAACATTTTTAATTTTTTTCCTTCTTTCTCTTATTCCTCCTCCCCTGCCCTTAAGAGTTCATTTGCCTGTGAGTGTACAATGGAAAGAGTATGGACATGCACATAATGCAGTTCACATCCGTTATAATTAATAAATGTGCAGGGATATCACAAAGAGCATATTCCTCTATACTTTTCCATAAGGCAAACTTTAAAAGTTTTTAAAGCACTGTTGGAGTCTCTTCACTGGCAGAAGGCCCTGTAGATCTCTGCACAGTATCTCTGTCTACAGATGGTGTAGAGAGCTCTTCCTTCTGAAGGTTTGTAAAAGCAAAGCCTTCTCGGGCAAACAGTGGATTACAGAGGCATGGAGGGATTTGCTGTGGGTTGGAACATTGATAGCGAGGCAATTAGGAACTCAAATTGAATATTAAAGATTGATATACATAATGGGAGCACTGCATGCATTACTGCCTTGTCTTTCACATTGAATTAACATTGGTAACAACTAAATTTGGTGAAGCTCAGAATCTGTCAACAAATGTTGAGCAATGATGTCTTTAATATTCCCAGGCATGTGGCTGAAAACCTTTTGAAGGCTGAGGGGTGGAAGGCGGCTTCCTGTTTGTAAGTCAATTCTTTGCAAATTTTGTTTCCTGCAGTGCTCTCTTGGAAAAATTTGAGTTCCTTTATTAGCATATATTTTAGCATGGATAATTTCCCCTGTGTTCCCTAATAGTCATAAGTGACTTGATCTCTTCTCTATGACAAATAACTAAACTAAAGGAAAAATTTTCTTCAATGCAAAAAGGCCCTGGGGTTAAATGTTCTCACATTTAGGGGATTGTTGTTTGGCTGGTTGGTTTTTTTTTCCTTTTCTTTTTTCCCTTCCTTTTTCGTATGTGTGCTTTGTAACAAACCACACAGGGAAACATTTGGGAAGGCAGCAGTGCTGGATGCATGACCTGTAGCAACAAGCAGTTCAGATTTGCCAGCTGTATTTGTGTTGAATTTAAGGGATTTTAATTCCTGAGAATTGCCATGGACAAATCCTACAATGTGATACATCTAGTTAGAGTGACAATACAGTATATTTTGCCTTTGTTACATTTTGTTTGACTGCTAAGAGTGCTTGCATTTCCTGTGCCCTGGGAACAGAGGCAAGTTCTTTGGCTGTCCACCTTGGGGACAGGTTTCAAATCTGGGCATTCCAGTAAGTCAGTGATCTGCTCAGGTGGATGCTTTGATCACCATGCAGGTGTTTGGACAGTGCCTGCTCTGCAGAGCTGAGGCTGAGTTTGCAGGTGCTGGGTTAGTGGTTCTGTTCAGACTTTGGGCTTTTGGCTGATCTGTGGTGGGTGGTGATTTGGTTTTTTTTCTGAGATAATGCTCCTTTCTGGTGCAGTTCAGCTTTTCACTAAAGGTGGGCGCTCACCCCTGGGCTTAGGGAGCAGTGAATATGCAGAGAATGTTTTAAAGCAGCTCCTGTAATCCCAGTGCAGTGCATGCATGTGAGCCTGCAAAACACAGATTTCTGTGCCACCAGGAGAAAGAGGTGTACAGTGTAAGTACAAGTGCATGCAAGATGCATGGCATCCATTTTTACCAAACCACAACAAATGCACACATCTTCCTGCATTTTAGGAGCTTCCCATCCTTCTGTGGTACAGTGACCTTCTACAGATAGAAAACTATGTTGGAAAGGAAGGAAACCCTCTTTGTTTTCTTTTGTATCTGAAATACTCTTACAAATAACTAGTGTTGGAGAATCCAGCTTTTTGTGTGAGAACAACAGGTCTGAGATGTAAGGAAAAGTACACAGCTTGACAGGATCTTTTGTCAAAATCCTGCTCTTCTATTCTTACTCTGTTTGTGGCAAAAGCTAACTTGCTACCAAAAGGTAAACCACATAAGGGATTTTTACTTTAATGTGTAGTTATCAAGAATTTATGTGTTCATTTCTTTAATCAAATTGTTGAGACAACCACAAATGAAAAAGATGAATTTCCTGCTTGACTCATTTTAGGTGATGTTGCCATTTTGATAAAAATCCTGTGATAGTGTTCAGGAGATGAAAACCCACGCCTTTATTTTAAGTTTTAGTGACTAACATCTGTATGTGACCACCCTATGTTTATACAGCAGGTAAATAATTCTGTAGGGGCCATCCATCAGTTTCATGATTTCACAAGAACACAAACCCTCTCCTCTCCCACCACCCCAAGAGGATACAAATTAGTGAACCAAGAAATGATGCTGTCGTGGCAGGCAGGCTGGCTCCTCATTCCGTATGCTGGAGGCATTCAGCTCCCTGCTCCCACCCTCTCCCCTCCCCCTCCTCACACTGTTTGTGCTCTTGATAACACGATGGGAATGATGACTGGCCCTTGTGCTGCAAACTTCTCTGCCTTCCCCATGGGCTGACAGTGTTGATTTGTTTCCAGGTGCACGCCAAATTCCGCTATCCTTTCTACTATGAGATGTGCTGGTATGTTCTGGAGAGATACGTGTCCTGTGTGACCCAGCGCTGCCACCTCAGCAAAGAGTACCAGAAAGAATCAATGTTAATTGGTGAGTGAATCCTTTGAGTGCAGATTCAGAACTGATGCTGGCACCTCAGGCTAGCTGCTGCTTTGGTTTCTGCAAAGCAGATTATAAACTGAACTGGAGAACTGGAGAAATTGTAATGAACTGTTTCTTTATTTTGGGGTGGGGAAGATTTTTGACTCTGAAGCGTTTCCATGAAGTACCAACCTACTTTGAATTACATGTATTGAACATTCCCTTAGCAAGTGGATCCCAGAAAAATAATTTTTGGATGTGTTTTTTCATTGGTTTCAGTAATGTTTGTGTTGGGATGATCTGCCAAACAGTTGAGGATTTACTGCCATGTTCAGCACAGCACCTCAGTAGCCAGAAATGTGTGTATTGCAGATGTGCTCTGCTGGGGTGGATGTTTTGTCCTTTTGTAGAGCAGCTCCTGTACAGAACATATTGTGGTCACTAAACCTGCCTTCTTTCTCTTCTCTTCTCTTTTCCTGAAATTCTCCTGTAATTCTTTGGTGACTGGGTTCTAGTTCTGCAGAAGAGCAAACCCAAAAAACACCTACACAAATCTCCATGATCTGTAACCCAGGTACAGGGAGGTCAAAGAAACCTTTACAGCAAGAGCTGAAAATGGACCAGAGGAGAGACAGACAGATGTGCCTGAGGCATTGCCTTGGCACTGGTGTGAGCTTTGCATCAGTGTGTGCCAATCCAATTGTTGCTGTGCTGAACTGCCTTCTTTTTCCTCCTTTTAATGAAAGGTGGTGATGGTCCATGTTCCCTCTGCTTTTAAGCACAGAATGGCTGAAAACAGCACAAGCACCAGCTCAGTCTTAACTGATACTTGTTAAGTGTGGAGGAGGACTAAAGCATTTCTGTGCCCCCTGCTCCCTGAGGTGCCACTTGGAGTGAACCTGGCATGGCTGGCACTGCCCAGGCTCTGGACAGAGAAGGGAAATGTTCACCTATGAGCACAGTTCTTAGTAGGAAGGATTGAAGAAGTTAAGGGCAGGTGTTGCTCTCCAGTGAGTTTTACTGACCAAGAATAATTTAATGGAGCTAATAATCTGTGTAGATAGGCCAGGGGGAATTCCTGGGGTCACTGGGCATTTGTGTGCTTCACATTTTAGCTGAGACCCTGGTCAGAAAGGTTAGTTAAGCAGAAATTCTGTGTCCAGAGGAATTTTTCTCATAAGATTATCCTAGAGGAGGAAAGGATGAATTAGCCCTTTGGATCAGCTCTTCAGAAAGCAGTGATAAAACTGATAACTGCATTCTTTGGAAAATAAGGACCAATCTCCTGTTGTCTAAACCACTGGCATGGAAAGAAGCTGGTCCTGCAGGCAGGGCAGAGGTGCCAGATCAGCGACGTGTAATTTCAGAACAAATTAGCTGTGGAGAGTGGATGGTTCAGGATATTGAGATGGGACCTTTTCCAGCCAAATCACCAGTGTGAATTCCAGCCCAGCTCCATAATTACTGATAATAGTTTGGTGATCCCTACAAAATGTGCCTCAGTCCAGTTAGCTGGGAGATATTCCAGTCATATAAAAGCTCACTGGGAGCTATAGATGTCCACTGTCTAGAGGGAACAGGATTGTTTTGCATGACCAAAGAGTGCCAGCTCCAAAGGCTTCAGGAAAAGCCTGGCTAGCTGGAAAAGGGTTTGGTGGTGACTTGCTCAGGGTCTTGTGACCTGTGGTGGCTTCAGTTGCTGGCAGAGAGAGATGTATGCTTTTGTTTTGCCAGAAAATTGGGGTTTTGTTTTTATTTCTTGGCAGAAACTTTACCTTAAAATAATTAATTTAGTGGGGGTTGTGGTTCAAAAGACCAGGTCTGCTATACTGCTGGATCTTTCACTTTGGTATTTGCCAAATTCGAAGCAGTAAAGGTACATTATTTACCTTTACAAAGCTGCATTGCTTTGTTCTGTGTGAGTAATACTGTTTCAAATTCTTGCTTTGCTTTTCTTTTAACTGGTCTGTGTGCAGCCTCTTGACTTGAATCTCTATGAACTGTAATCTTTGAGTTAAAACTGGTTTGTTCTGTGGAGCCTGTATCTTGATATTGTTCACTTGCTGAGGGATGGGATATCCTAAAGACATCCATGCTCCAAACCCTACTTCTTTGTTTTTAAGCTTTTCTTCAGAGCTGCAAAAGTCCTTAAATTGTCTCTTCCTTAGGGACTTCTCTATCTGCAAGCAATTTCTTGATTTCCCATGAGGGAGTATCCCTTGACAAAGAATTTCCCATTATTCTTCTTAAGAGTAATGAAGCAAAGTACTTAACTTCTCCTCAAACCCCTCAGCAGATTTAATTGTCTTCTGTACTTCTTGGTTTAAGAAAAATTCTTCATATCCTTTTATTAATTTTCAGAAATTTCTCTTGAATAATCTAAATGTTTCTCCTACTTTTAAAAAACAATTTCCTTGACTGGAAATTTGTTCTAAATTTGTTCTAAATGTCTGTTCTCTGCCTTTCCTTTTGGGTGCTAGAACTGTCTATTTTTCACCCTCCAGTTGTGCTGCTTTCTTTACTTACATAGCTTCTGGTACAGTGACTGTAGTGGATCTTTGAAGTTGAGAAAGTGATTATCAGTAGAGGAGGACATTGACTGGAGATAGTGCAGGACACTGCCCACATTATCTGGGATTCACAAGGGAGTAGTTCTCTTAAAATTCATGGGGATTCTGTTCTCCTGTGTAAAGAAAAAAAATGACTATCTTGATAATGAACATTGTTGTAGAACACAGAAAACAGTTAATCAGCTGTTGGATTTTAAAGATATCTTTAGACTTTCCATACTGTGTTTTTATACATAGTATTTATTTGCTTTGGCATGAAGGTTGTTAAATTCAGAGTGACTTTCAAGACATTGTCTGTTCCTGAAAGTGTATTTGTGTGATTGTGTTGTGATACCTCTGTCCTGATACTTGTATGCAGCTGTAGCAATTTGTATTGTTTGTATGTTTTCTAAATGTCTCCACTCACAAAAGTTCAGACAGGAAAAAACCCCACCTCTGTGGAGGCAAGGCTGAAACCTGGAGTCTTCCCACTCCCTAAATAAAAACCTGAGTGCAGCTCTAAATGAGGTGGAAGATGATGGCAGTGCCTTCCTCCCCCATTGCTCAGGCCCAGGATGAATTTGCAGGCTGTGTCCTCCCAGGCAGTGTGTGAGGCTGTTCTTTCTCAGATCTCTCCCAGGAGGGCAAACACTCAGGGGGATGACGACATGACAGCAATCACAGGCTGCTGTAAAAGCACACAATCTCTTTCTCTCTTTTCTTTTGCTTGTCTCTCTCAACTGGGACATTTGTCCTGCCAGCTGAAATCAGAAGGGAGCCTATTTGGGTTTCCTACTAGATTTGAATGTGTGCTGTTTTTCAGGGTGGATATGTCTTCATTATTTTTACTCTTATCATGAATGAGTCTGTACTGGATGTTTTCAACCACAGTTGACCTTCAGTGAGATATGGATGTTGAGAGTGAGCTGACAAAGAGTAATTGGGAGAAGATCCTGGGCTATCAGAGACGTGCTTTCTCTGTAGCCTGCAGCTTTGAAGATTCCCATTGCTAAAATTTTAACAGGATGCCTCTAACTGTATGTTAAGCCTGATGGATATAGAAAATATGCCCTCTGGCACAGTGAAAGAGCCATGTCTCTTTTTTCCCCCCTCTTCCTCAGGGGATAGAATAGATTTGCTCATGATAGACAGGTACCTGAGTATATTGTGTGGTTGCTGTATGGGGTGCTCCATGCAGTGGAGCAATGGGATACATTTCCAGTATGCTCAGGGTTTTTCTACTAATGAAAATGCCATTGCTGTCTTTAGCAGACTGATAGTAACTGCTGCTCCCAAGTCACAGTGGCAGGATTTGGAGGGGAATGGCAAGGTAGACACTACCCACTGGCCTGTTCTAAATAGTTCAGAAAGGTTTCATGATTATGCCTGATCTCCATCCCTTTCTTTTAAGTTCTTTAATACAGCAAGATGCTTTTCAGCAAGGAAAGAGACTGTGTATAATTATTCTTGTACAAGTGGATAACTGTGAGGAAAGTTAAGTGGTCTGCCCAGAGCCACAGGGAAGTGAACTGTTACAGAAAAGATTTCTAATGCTCTGTCCTGTGGTCAAGTCATTGCTGCTCCACCTCTTCACTGAGCTAGATCACAGACTAGTCTGTATGAGCTGGTTTTATTTGCTTTGAGATGAAGGGGTGAAGGTATTTTTGCACTAAGTTGTGTGGGAGCCCAGACTGGATAACCCCTCTGAAACTGGGGTTCAGACCTGGGACTCATTGGGGCATTGACTCAGAAGAAGAAACAGTTGAGCTGAGCAGGTGCTGTTTCCCACAGAGAGACTTAATAAACCAGAAACCTCCAAGTCAGTGGAGCCCTGGTAATACAGTGCTTAAAATGCACTTCTCAACAAAGTAAATGCAGATTATGCTTATGTAGGGCCTCAGCTCACAGCACAGTAACTCTGTCAGACAATGTTTTCATTGAAATGAATAAATAAAAATCATGGCATGTTGCATTACAACAAAACACTTGAAAACACAAAATTGAATCTCCCTCACCTTGAAGTTATCCTTCCATTATTGATTCCCTCGGTGCTTTTTTTTTTTAGATTAGCAGCAGTAGCAGACAGTTGCTGTGTTTTGAGAGCAGCCTGCTCTTAATCCGGTGGTGCACCAGCGCTGTAATCCCCTGGTGCTCCAGAACAGCCTGGTGCACTCCGGGTTAGCAGCAAGCCCCGTGCCCATGGGAAAGCTAGGCAAGGCTGAAGTGACTGCCAGGCATGCAGGGAGCATGCACTGCTGTGGTGGTGTTTGTTTGGGGTTAGGTGGGAGTTGTTTTTGCCTGTCTGTGCCCAGGTGTGGCTGGCACGGCGGGGCTGCCTCGTGCCAGCGGCCGGTGGCAGGGACGCGGTGGCAGGGACGCGGTGGCAGCTGGCAGAACGGAACTGCTGGCCCCCCTCCGTGTGCTGCCTTCTCCTGGGAACAGGCCCCCACTATGCTCTGGTGCTCCACTCCTCTCCTGCCTTTTGTTTCCATAGATTAGAGCAAGAGACAAAAAGTGGAGATCTCTCTTGGAAGATTTTTCTCCTCGCACCGGAGCGTTACTTGGAGTAAATTATTCCCACCTCCATAACGTGATCTCCCTCGTTTTCTTTAGGCCTTATTTACACTTGTGCTTTGCCCCACTTACAGCCATTAGTTCCTGTTCAGCAGAGCTACAGCACAGGAGGACAGAAACACGATTTTCTTTGTGCAGATTTACACTACTTTCTGTTAATGACACCGTCCTGGCAGCGTAGGGATGTGGATCTGTTTCCACCCTCTCCTGTTTGATGCCAGAACTCTGGCATTTTCTCCCATTGAGGCTGGGCTTTGTGCTTGAGTCAGTTGTAAAACAGCTCACCGAGGCTGTGTGGCTCAGAGAAGGGGGCTCCAGCCCTGGATCCGACAGCCTGGATTCTCATTCCTGGTTTTTCCCTAGATTTGATGTGTGACAATGAGCAAATCGTGCTTTCTCCCAAGCATCTGTTTCCTCAGTTGTAAAATGGGAGAATGACATAAGCTGATTATGTAGCCTTTGAGGTAGGTACGTGTGCTTGCTACTGTGGACAAAGGAAAAAACAGTGTGAAATAAAAGTTGGATAACTGAGTGGGTTTTAAATGTTCTAGTTAAGATATTTTCTAATCCTCTTTATTTTTCTAAGAGAAGCATGGGGGTGTATTAGCACAGAGCAGAGAGGAGGAGCTGCTTTGGAGTGCTGATGCCACCACCTCAGCACACAAAATAATCTGTGAGGCTTTTTTGGAGGATTGCAGGAAGGAAGTTACCCTCCCTGTGGATGGAGCTGGATTTAGCTGCACCCTGCCTTGCTGATAGCTGGTGCTTTCTGTGGCTGCCATCTTTTCACAGGCATTTCAGCTTAAACTTACCTTTCAGGAGTCATTTTATGGCCATTTTGGTTTTGAGGAAAAATGTAATCCTGTCTGAAGGAGTAGAGTGGATGGAGATGCTGGGTTTTTGCAGACCCTGTAGCAGCAGCACACTTGCCCTGGGATGTGTGAGGTGACCAACTCATATCTCTGGGGCAGTGACACACAGAGCTGAGCTGGCCCTGCAGGGCTTTTTTTGGGAACTGCAGAGCTGAGCAGCCAGGCAGGCTGAGCAAGCTGCCTCAGACACTGCCACTGCCTTGGCACCTCTGTCCAGTGTGTTTGTGACAGGATGGTGCAGACTGAGCACAGACAAGGAGTGTTCCTGTGACCAGGAGGAATTCTGCAGCTTGGAACTGGGCTCCAGCATTTGTTTTGAACCTCACTGTTAAACAACCGGATGCTGAGCATTCTCATTAATGTCCATTTAATCCTTCCTTAAGCATGGTTCACATTGTCCTAATCCAAAGCTACTGCACTGCAAAGCATGGAAGCTGTGAAAGGAACTTTTCATTAATTGTTCTCTCACTTTTTCTGTGTGACTTCTGTTTCCTTCGCAGTGTGTTTTTGTTTGCAGCTCGATCTCATACCCATTTCAGCCAGCAATAAAATTCACATTGATTTAACTGGGTGTTGCCAGTGTTAACTGTGTTTTCCACAGAAATTCCTGCTGTTGCTAGCCTGCATTCAATGTTGTTCACTTGGTAAGGGAAATTGTGTCTAATAAATAAGAAAAGATGTGTGCTTGAGGGAACCATGGCCACTGGTTTCCTACATTGCTTTCACTGCTTGATTGCACGGAGTTGGGTAACAACTGGGGCTCTTAGGGGGAAATTAAGATTAATAGTTCTTTAGACTCAGAAACTTGCCTTTAAATCTTCCTGAGAAGTATCTAAAATGTATCAGGAATGGCATTAAGAAAACCAGTAGCATGGAGCTGTGACAATCCCTGTGTTTCTCAGTGTGTTTTGTCTTGTTGTCGTAAAATAAGCACAGCTGAAATCCTCTGTCTCAGAAGAGCAATGAGTATTCATGCACTAACAACTGGGGGTTCTTGTTTTATCAACAGTTTGTTGCTTGCAGAGAGGAAAAGTAGTGAGGAGTTGATTTTGTGCTGTGCAGGGTTCCTGGAAGAATGATGATGTACAGCATTTTAACGTGCTTTCTCCCATCATTTCCCCCTCCTCCTTCTGTGCTAACTCTCCTCTTAAAGCTGTAAAGCTGCCGAATCTGGTCTTTTTCGGATTTGTGGGAAAATTAATTGTGTGTGACTTAAGAGCTCTGCCTACTCCTAATTGAAGGCATAGAGGACTGAAGCTTTGAAGAAAGCATAATTTTTCCCTAAATGTTTCCCAGTCATTTGAACTGAGTAGATGTTAATGAAAACCAGCATTAAAACAGACAAACAAGCGCCCCCCTCAAAGAAAAAAAAATTAAAAATCAGCTGAATAAAGCCCATTCCTGTCACATACTCACTAAACCATTCTCCAGTGCCCTTTGAAATAGGCAGCACCTGGCCCCAGTGGTACAGAAGTGCTTCAGCTGTGAGGTTACACTGGCTAAAAATTCAGCATTCTTTTTCTAACTTTCAGATGCAAAAAGAAAACGCAGCACAGACAGCTACTCATCAGATTCGTGGTTAGACATGGATGAAGAATCTTGTGATGCCCATCTCCAGGAGGAGAAGGATGACAGCTTGGATAAGAACTCCAAATCCTTGGTGGATGGCTCCTCCTCACCCAACAGCACACACTCAGAAGGGAAGGAGGCTGCAGGGAGGAAACAAAAAGCCACAGTGATGAGGTACCTGAAAAGAACTTTGTCTAATGAGTCAGATGACAGCATAAAATCAACGACCCCGACGGACTATCCCAAAACACCCACGGGGTCTCCAGCTACAGAAGTTTCAACCAAATGGACTCACCTCACAGAATTTGAACTGAAGGGTTTAAAAGCCCTGGTGGAAAAGCTTGAATCTCTCCCAGAGAACAAGAAGTGTGTTCCAGAAGGCATTGAAGACCCTCAGGCTCTCCTGGAGGACATGAAGGTGGGTCTGATAACTTGGTGATCCACACAAACTCTGCTCTGTGGGCACAGCAGGAGAGCAGAAGGCAAAGTTCTGCTGCAGAGGGGTGGCAGCTTTTGTGTGGTGACCAGCTCATGTCAGGCTGCTCTGCCTGACAGGGAAATGATTCCTTGAACCAAAGCTGTCTCTGGCTCCTGTTTGCAGCCAGATTTAAGTGACACAGTCCTTTCTGACTGTCACAGTAGTGGCCAAAAGTTTGTATCCTCTCATAATTCAGCACTTGTTATGTTTCACATGTAAATATTATACCTCAAAAAGTCTGTTTATATTTACACTTTTAATCAGCCCTTTTTGGTCTTGTGTCTCCCTGGTGTACACCTCATTAGCTGACACATTCAAAATGTAAATACTTGATTGCAGCTCAGGAGATAGATTGTCTAACACTTCCAGCTGCTTTTTTTTTCCTTTCACCTTTTTCATTTTCCTTTCCTCCATTGCCCTCTATAGGTTGATAATTATTCTCCACTGGTACAATATATTGGTTTTGGAGCTGGTGTGAGGAGTGAGTACTCACTAGTGACACAACTTCTCTGTAGATTTTCAGTCTGTGAACAGTATTGATCTTCAGTTACATATTTTCTATACACAAGAGCTTTGTAAGGCACAATCTGAGGGGAAAAATATGTGTTTATGTGGTAAATGGGGAGGGAGCCTGTACTATTTTAGTGCAAGTGGTGTAACAGCTGCTTAGAAAGGCTTCAAAGCCATTAGAGAAGGCTGAACATGTGCAGTGTGCAGTGGAACCATATTCCCTGATCTTGGAGCTTGGAAGTGTGATGCACTGCTCTCATTCTGGTAAACCACAAGAGCTCAGAAATTCTCTTCTTGCAAAATCATTCACTTTGTACATGAAAGTGGATACACCTGCTCAGAGTTGCAGTTGTAGATTCATGAGCTTGCTCTGGGATCAGTCATCTTTTAATCAGAAATCAAAATGAAGACCAGAAGTTGAATTTGTGGTGAAGCAGAAAGAATGGTCATGTTACTTCTCCAAGCTTGATGCACAGGATAATTTTCACTTCAAAATCCAGAAAGGGGTGCAACATATAATGGCTGGTGCAGATGTTCCCAGTGGGATCCTGCTCCCTCTTTGGATGCCAGACTCCAGAGTGCTGTGAGACATCTCCCTAGAACACAGCAAGGTACCATATGTGAATCTGGCTTAAAGCTCTGTGTGGGAGTATCTGTTTTCCTATTCCTCTCCAGAACAGTGGATTCACTGACTACAGAGATGGAGAACTACAATGGTCTGTTTAAAAAAAGGCCAGTATCACCTTTTTGGTGATACTGTGCTGTAACTGGTATTAAGTGAGCACCTGCCAGTTATGGTGTATAGCTTGAGTTCCATCTCCTTTGATAACTGCCTGCTTCTAAACTTTCTGTCCTTGCCAGCACATGCTGTAACCATAAGGATGTAACCCAACATCTGGATACTGATGGTTCCCTGCTGGTTAAAGAGCCCATGACCACATCTAAACATCAGCAGGATTGTTTCCCCTGGAATCACCTCTGGATGTTGGGCCAGTCTGTGACTGATTAGCCAGAGTAAGACTTTTTAAAAACCATGTAAACTCAAACATCTTCTTGAACAGTGTCTAAAGAAGTGCTAAAGAACTTTCTCACCCATCTTTTTTACAGTATTGACCCACATATAAGGCAGCCCTCAGTCTTCAGAGAGTGGGAGCCAGTATGGCAGAGTAAATTAGTTAAAGCCCATGCAGTCAGCTTCCTCCATAACTGCTTGGGGTTTCACTATCCACTTCCCAGGTGCTCTGAAGGAATGGGGGCAGTTAGGGGCAGATGAGTGCATTGCCTCCCAGGTCAGGGGCAGTCCAGGATTCCAGCACAGGCCTTCTCTTTGCTCATCAGCAGATTGTCACAGGCAGCCAGTGACAAGGTGTGACCCATTCCCATCTACTTCTGAGATCCTGGGTGCAAGAGCCATCCCTCCTTTCTGCCACTGTGCTCCTTGGTGTGGTAGAGAGCAGTGCAGTGGAGTGCAATGTCCTCAGACATGAGGTTTGTTTTATTCAGTTTATTCACTTCAAAAAAAAAAAAAAAAAGAAAAATCAAACCCAAGTGTGTGAGTGTGTTTAGAGCTTTTATCTTCAAAGGATGGGGCGTGCTGAGGGAGGAGTTGCCAAGTGACAGATTTTAGTCCTCTGAGCATGCTCCAGCATAATGGTCCTTGCAGGATCCAGGGTTCCCTGGTGTGAGGATGCAGCTGTTCCACCCATCTGATGTTCAGCCCCTTAGCTGGACAGGGTGAATGAATTTTCCCTTGAGATTCCCAAGGATCTCCACCCACTGCTCCACACATAATGGATGAGCTGTTGTTACCCCAGGGAACTGGGGTGCAGAGAGATTAAGATAAAAGTAATTTTGGGTACTGGCTTTATGTGCCAGGACAGTTAGTGTATTTAACAATGATATGTGCAAAATATGATTTTAATTGTATTGAAACAGTCATGGCTTAACATTTCTGCAGAGCAGGAGTTCTGATCTTTAGCATCCAGATCCCAAGCCAGGCATGAGGAAGAGCAGGAGCACACAACTCATGACACCCTGTGGAATATTGACTTAAAGATTTGCCCTGTACCACATAAAGACATAATGGCAGAGGAAGAAATACAGTCCATTTTCCAGAATGGTATTTATCTCCTTGACCACTGAATCATGTTCTTTGCTACAAGTTTTCCAACCTGTACAGATAATAACGTGGGGGGGTTGCTGATAGCATCAGCAGTGGAGTGAGCAGAGGTCTGGCCCCTTTACCTCACCCTGATGAATACCCAGAGCACATTCAGTCAGCTGTGTGACTGAATGGAGGCAGGAATCCTGCAGGAGCTGTATGACCCATGCTGTGACTGTATTTGGCTGTATTAACAAGGTTTATTTCATGGGCAACCCAACTTTCAGGCATGTGATGTATTAATAATGCTTCCTATTAGAAGTACCCTTTTAGTGCACCCATTTGAGAGTTATTTTTAACAAATGCATAGCAAGAACATGCTCTGACAAAGTCTGAAAGCTCTTGCTCTGCTGGGAAAGTCTTAAACAAGTTTCTTCCTGAAGCAAATAAATCAGTGTTTATTCTAGCACTTTTATTTCTTAATGAAATACACTCAGGAACTTTTTTTGTATGACATTCAAGTCTGTCTTTGTGCTTTAGGAAGATAATTAATGTTTTCAGAAAACAGGATATGGATAGTTAAACTGGAGAAAGGAAACCATTTTATTCAGTGATGTGAAGTTTCACAGAACTAATCGGGGTAGCTCACAAAGAATCCATGCTTTCCCAGCTGAGCAAGAGCACGGTAAAGGATGGGTGACTGGATTACTGCTCTTAGTGGTAAACACAACCACAGCTATTTACAGCTATTTAATGTCAAGTAGGTGAGACTTTCTGAAGTAAAGTAATTTATTTTCCTTACCAGAAGGGAGACTGAAAACTAAACTAAGCCTGTGTAAATTCCTTACACATCATCTGAGCTCCAAACTAAGTGTGCCTGTCTGGTGGGGACACAGCAATCCAGAAGTGCCAACTGCTGCCTCTGCAGATTGAGCACCCATTTATCACCCTGATCGATGGAGTGCAGCAGCACAAGGGAGGCTTATTTGCAGAGTGGAACAGGCCTCACTTGGAGAGCAGGTCGGTTCTTCCCTCAGCCCAAACAGGGAATTAAATCCCTGGTGGTTGCAGCAGTGCTGGGGTGGGCTTATGCATGAAGAAGAGGTCACCACTGTACTCCTTGGTGTAGGATGCACTCCACATCACAGGACAGGTGAAGCTGAGCAGACCTTGGATTGTGGCACTGCAGCCCACACACATTAAACCCACTGCCAGGGATTCTCACCTGTGTGCAGCCTCTGATTTCTGCACATAACATTTCTGTGTGGTACCAGAGGATGGTAATTCCTCTGCTGTTCTTAGGGAACAGGATTGTGAGATCTGCCTCTTACTAATGCTACAGACCTTGCCCACTTCAAAGCAAAAACACTGCTATTCTTCAGAAGGGCCAGTGGAAGTCCATTAGAGCAGAAGAAACTCGGTTTGAAGAACAGAGGTTGTCAAATATCTGCAGCTCCTTGGCAGCAGGAGAAGATTCTTGTGCAAGACAGATGATATCTACTGAAATATGTTCTTACTTTTTCTTGCCAAGAAATCTTACCCCCTTCCCATTCTGATGACAGAAAAAAACCTCCCTCTACTGAATGCATTTCAGGGGAGTCATTCCTTGCTGTGCTTTTGAAATTAATGGCTAAGCTGAATTCTTATACAGTTAATCAGCTTCTTCCCTTCATACCTGCTGTTGTCACCACAGCCCTCAAGTGTAATGAATCGAGCCACCTTGTGCTGGAAGAGCATCACGTTGTTCCTCTAACTGGAGCCCCATGGCTTTTCTTTATCTTCTTTTTTCTTGTTTTTAAGCAGGTGAACAAAACCCTGCCTCCCCCAGCCTGTTGTGAGCTGACACTTGACGCTCCAGTCAGCGCAACTGTGGCTGTGCTGTGCTCTGTGCAGACAGCCGTTGTTTTCAGCTGCCTCAGATGATAAGCTGCCATAGTTTTGCATTTCTCCTTGGATAATATTTTCACGTGATACATATGATAACAAGAAACCTTCATTACCTTGCCAAGTTCTTGGAATATACTGTGCTTTCCATTGAACTCCAAGTCTCTGACAGTCGTTAGTGGAAATGTTAAGATTTTCTGTCTTACAGGCTTTCAAACCTAAGAGTAGCAAAGTAAAAAGGGATTAATTTGTCCTTTGTTTATGGCTCTCAAGCTGCCTCCTTGTTCTGGAGAATTTTGGCTTTGCGATGAGAATACAAAAGAGCTCTCAGTTTTAGGATTGAACTTTCAGAATGTGGTCACAGCTCAGTTAATGCAGTGATCTCTCTCCAAATGAAAAGGACATGAGAAAAGAGGTGCTCCTCAGCTTGGCCACGAGTTAATTTGCCAATGATTAAAACTTGTTGGGTGTTGCACTGGAAGAGCAGGTACAATACAGACTCTGCATCACAGCCAGGTTGGGGCAAGCTGGGTTTTACTGCTCAGCTTTACAAACCTCTGAGTGCAGCCACAGCACCAGGCTGATGAAACTGGGCTTGTACTGGTATCGCTTATTTTGGTCCCTGGTGCTGCTTTCAGCCTAAGCAGCATCACCAACAGCCGTGCTGGGGTGCTGCTGTCTGCAGGAGCAGCTCTGTGCTGGGGCTGTGTGCCTGCTGGTAACAGCTCTCATTTCAGCACAGGCTGGGGAATTGGGCTCAGTGTGACAGGTTGTCTGAGCTCCAGGGAGAGAGTCAGCCCCAGGGACACTCATCCAAACTCAGGCTCCTGGGAACTGGAACATGCCATCACACTCTGGGCTTTAGTTGGATGATTACAGATGAATTCCAAGTGCACTCCCTATTAAAACAATTACTGTATTTTAAGCTCTTTTTGTATAGTGTGTGAAATTACTAATTACTAGAGTGCTGCACTGGGGACTGACAGAGCCTGCTGCCTGTTGTTGGCTAATTAAGCTTTTTTAATATACTTGGGAACAGCACTGCTGAACTTCATTGTCTGGGGTCATCTCCTAAATATTCTGTTGAAGTAATTTCCAACCTGGAGTTCTCATTTGTTCTATTGGAGCTTTTTTTTTTTGGTCTTTAACCTGTTGGTGCTGATTTGGCCTTCAGTTTTCAGCAGCACAGCAGAATCCTCCTTCTGACTCTTTTTTTTTTTTTTTTTTTGTTTTCATTTCTTCCTTTTCAGCCACCTGAACTCCAAAATGAAGAGCTTTGTAGCTAAATCAGTGAGCATGTAGGGAGTCACGGGAGGCGAGCGTGGCCTATTCCCAGCTGCACCACGGAGTGTTTTACCACCTCTGTGCTGAGTTACTGGTCATGGGAGTGATTCACAGTGGTGGAAGCTGTGTCAGCCTGTGCAACCCACTCATGAAATTTCTAGAACAGTGCATCAAAGAAAAGGGCTTGGTGGGGGTGGAAGGGAGGGGAGACCAGTCTTTTTCCCTTAATGCTGTCCGTAGTCAGATCCTTTCCTAGCAAACACTCAGGAACCTGAATGCCTCAGCTGGTCACATAAAGGGAGCTGGATTCCTGCAGCTCTGTCCTGCCCATCATGGGGCAGGAAGGGCAGTGGGAATGATGGTGCTCTTGGATTGCCATTTGCAAAAAGATTAAATGTTCCAGAGTACGTTTTTATTCTTGACTTACCTGAATGATCAGGCATCTGAGGATTGCTCCAGACTACACACCTGCTGCCCTGTGATGGCTGAAATAACAGGGGCAGAGCCTCGTTGCTTCTCAGGCCTTCTGTAGCCTTGATTAGGAGAGAAGGGATCAGTTGTGGGGTCAGCTGGGATTTAATGACCTGGATTTGAGGGAAGGAGGTGATAGAGGTAAGACACCGATCTTGGACACACCAATATTAAAGAATTCTGTAACATTTGAGGTGATTGATGGCTGATTTTGCTGTCTGTTTTGCAAGAAGTTTCACATCTTGGATGTTAATGACTGGGTCTAGAGTTTCAGTGGGAATTGGAAGTTTGGAAGCAAGAGTAACTTGCAGAGATCTTGTCCCTGTGCCATGAGAGCAGAGTATTCTCTTCTGTAGGTCTCTGCACTCTTGAGTTGGAGAAATGTTTCTCTGGTTAATAAAGGCCTTTTCCTTTGCAACAGAACATACTAAAGGAACATGCTGATGATGACCAAAATCTTGCCATTTCGGGTGTCCCTGTGGTCAGCTGGCCCAAGAAGACCACAAAGGTAATGAGACACAATTACTTACTACCCATTGTTGTGCCTGGTCTGGTGTTTATTT
Source organism: Pyrgilauda ruficollis (assembly GCF_017590135.1). Lineage (NCBI taxonomy): Eukaryota > Metazoa > Chordata > Aves > Passeriformes > Passeridae > Pyrgilauda > Pyrgilauda ruficollis. Next base: position 10,982,418 of record NW_024531043.1, read on the forward strand.
ATCTATAATCTGACAAAGTGCTGTGTATTATCTGTTGGCAGCTGCTAGCATTTTTAACACAAAATGTTACTTTTAATGGTTTTATGATTAAGACTTGAAACAAAACAAGAAATTGCCTTAGTAGGGAGAAATCAGAGTTTCCATTTAAAAGGAATTTGAGCCTTACTTACCAGTATAAAACTTTGATATGTCTAAATCGTTTACTAATTATGGTTAAATCTAAAAATTTTGATGCATTTTGTGTAAAATTAAATGATGTGTAAATGCTACAAATCAGTCACTTAGGGAACACTCTCGTCTGAACAAGGAGATGGTTTTTCTCTTACACTATCAGACTTCCTGAGTGCTCTGTACATGTGCCACTGTAGCTTTGAAGCGTTGTTTTCTGTCCTTATATCCTAATTTTTCCTCCTATACATGGGAGTAATTCTTTTCACTTTGCAGGAGAACCATGAGGTTTGCTTCGTTAAGGCTGATAAAGAGTTTGAAATAATTAACGAAAGAACAATGTCAAAAGGCTGGTTGTTATTTATAACAGTGGTATGTTTACCACACTGCAGTTATTCAGCACGCTGTAAAAGCAGCTTTGCTTATTTAGAAGATGTCTCATCGCTTCTATTTTTACTTTCATTTTTCACTGAATTAGTTTTGTAATCCATTATTTCTTTAGAAATGCTGAAAGGGTCGGTCAGCTTAAATCAGGCTTCGATCTGGAAATCTGTCGTTATCCCTGCAGATACCTTTCAAATAATTACCAGGGAAGACAATTCACTCAGTTCTCACTTTTTGTGCTGGTGAGCTTGGTGTGGCACGTGTAGCCATGAGAATTTGCTGTTTGCAGGTGGGAAGTAGGAGACCATAAACATGGAACTGCCAGAGGAGAGTGGGGCAGGATGAGCACATCACGTTCCTTCTTGGTCTCTTTGGGCTTCAGCTCAGCACATTTCAGAGGAGTTGGGTCTTGTCAAATACATATTTTCCTTTTAGCTTATAATAAATCCATGGGAATATGCTCTGTGTTTAAAACATTGGTTTAGAAACAACAGTGGAAAACCTTGAGAAACAGGTGTGGGATTCTCCACTCCTCTGGTTTTATGGCTGCTGCTCATTCCATGGTCAGGTATATTTTAGGCATTGAATAAAGCAAAATCTCTGTGACCAGAGAAAAGGTGGTGTGGGAAACATGTAAGATAAAACTGAGGAACAACTGACTCCCTTTTGAGCTTGTGAGAGAAGGGAGGATCTGAGTGCTTTGAGGCTTTTATAAGCTTTGGCATTTGTTAATGTTCTTCTTCACTTTATTTTGGAACCTTGATAAATGCTTCATTTCTTCTATTTTATTTCTGTGTATTGGCAATGTAACTGCAACTGTAAAGGATTTGTAATTTTTATGACTTAAATCTCACCCTTTTTTGCAAAATCCATCTTGCTGGCTGCAAGGGATTTTTTTTTCAGGTGTTTATTTTCCTTCTGCTTTTCTGAAAGCAAAAACATTCAGGAGGCATCATTCCCACTGGTATGACAATATCAAACATACCAGTTAATAACAAACACAAGGAAAACTTTCACGGAAAGTCAGACTTGAAGTTTGGAAATAAACAAAAATTGATAGCAGAAAAAAAATGCTTTCACCATTCTCTTAATATTTGCTTTGCTTAATCTGTGATCAGTTTCTGTTGTGTCTTATGTCTTAGTTCAAAGGTACACTTGCAGATAGGGCTGCACATTTCCCAAGAGAAATTTGTTGTTGTGCTTCTAATGGGCAAATGTCCTTGTCATCTTCCATGTTGCAGCTATTTCCCTTCCTGGGAACAGAGGCCAAGCCAGCAGGCTGGGAAGAGACATCTTAGAGCTGAGCCTTTGAGTTCCAAATTTAAATCTGTGGGAAAGACAATATAGGGGAGATTTGTCTAAAAGCAGTTTTAGTAGTTAAGCTTGGGTTTTTCTCCTTTGTTCCCTGTAAGCCCTGATAATGAAATAGAAGATTTTACAGAGAAGAAAAACCCTTAGGGAGGGGGAAACTCCCTTGGAAAATGGATTGTAGCTGGTGGAGCAAGTCTCCATGGCCAGAAGATTCCACAAATGTTGAGCACCAGGCAGGGGAGTAAAATCTACCAGTAATTTTGCTTTCTGCACTCTTGTAGTTTTTATAGGAGAAATGGCAGATATTTCCCAGTGCTCTCCTGAGATCCTTGTGTTCAGAGGGAGCAGGAGATCCAGTGCAGCACAGTACCTGCTAATGTGGGGCTGCAGGAGACATTTTAGTTGCTATCAGCTTCCAGGGACAGGAGGATTGTCTGATTCCAAGCCATGAAGGAAAAGAAGGGAACTGAAATCCAGAAAGATGAAGCAGTACATGGAACAGAGTACATCTCTCTTGCTTTCTCCCGAGAGAAGGCTCCAGAAGAGATTTAGAAAGACAAGAGCAGCAGATGGAGAAGGAAGAATAAAGCCAGCATTAAATGCCAAAACATTTCAAAGAAAATGGAAATTACTGTAAAGAAAGGAGGAGAAGAGACTAGAAATGGCAAGAGAGCAGGATTAGGAGAGAAGCAAGTACTGAAAAGGGATGGAGTGGGAAAAGCAAAGGGCAGAGGGAGAGAACCCTGATTAAAGTCAGGGAATGTCTGTGTAAGTAACCCAAGTTGGGGAAGGTCGAGCTTGGTTACATTGACTTGTTTTGAAAGGATGTGCCTTTGGTAACCTGAATGATTTTCGAAGCAGCAAATAATAATTCCCTTTAAAACAGAGTCACTTTCTTTCACGTGTTGGGAGTGTGACGTGAGCAGCATGCACAGAGCTGCAGAACGGCTCTTGAAGCCTGTGACATGCTGGAGTTTAAGGCAGAAAAATGTTCATTCACCTCAGATCCCACTTCAGAGAGGAGGAGGTGTAGTGGCAGGACATTTCACCAAGTACAGGGAAGTATGTCCGTCCGTGTGTCCTGGCCCCGCAGTGGTGCCTCGCTCTGTCCACCCTTTCCAAAACATTTGGGGCTGCCAGTCACACTGCAGCTCCCTGACTAAGAGAGTGGTTCTCCGGGAAAAGAAACAGAAGAAATGATCAGCAATGGTTTAGTGAATAGATGGAGTAACTGGGTGACATTGGGTGATCTTGTGGTTAATGCACAAAATGGGAGGCCGGGGTCTGCGCCTGTTCCCAGCTCTGCTGCAGCACCTTGTGTCGTGTGAGGTGAATGGCACATTCCTGCTCCCTGAGCTTGTCCTGGTGGAGATGGGGCTTCCCAGCTGGGAGGTGAAATTAATGGTTATAAAGATCTCTTGCATCTTCAGTGGAAAGTTCTGTAGTAAAATGTAGGAACCATTATTGTTTTGTAATAAGAGAGATGGAGTGTGATTCATAAACACCTCTTCAGATCATATTTACTCATCTTTATGGAGCTATTTTGAGTTGCTTGTACTTCTTATAATTTATTGATAGTTATTTAGCACAATAATTACTCTCCTTTAGGCACCTTTTTTTTCCCCCTTTGGAAACTATTTCAGAAGAAGCAAGAACCTTTTTCTTTTAGCTGTACAGTAAGAGACAACAGTCCAGTGCCAGTGGTCTTAGGATATGTACAACAATCCTAATTTAGGCCTGTTGAAGGAATCAGGAATGTGGGACTGAGTGGATATTTGAAACCTGCTTGTCCTGCTGGCTGACAGTTTCTGTACCTTCAGGCAGGACATTTCCCACTGGCTGCCGGCGCGGATGCAGCTGTGGATGTGCAGCCCCCATCCTGTTCCTGTGCCTGGGGCTCTGCAGCACTGGCCTGTCCTCACTTGGTGCAGGGCTCAGTGTTTCTGGGGGGTTGCAGTCACGGATCATTAAGGTTGCGAAAACCTCCAGGATAATCAAGTCCACCCTTTGAGCAAATCCTGCTGTGCCATGTGTCTGAAGGGAAGAGCTCCGTAGGGCACACTGCCTTCAAATGCTGGGTTCTTCAGCAACTAAAGAGGAGCAAGGAATCATCCCAACTAACTTCTACACCATCCCTGGGACAGGAACTTTTGGGTGGTGTGAACGGAGCCTAAACCTGATTTTCCACTGTGGCAACTCACAGCTGGTCACTGGAGTAGGAAGGTGGTGCCTTCCAAGCCCAGTCTCAAAACCCATTGAGCTACTCAGCCCTGCAGTACCAGAATTCCCATTTATCTGCACAGGAATTAGGGATAGTATTTTATTTAAGGAGCTCAGAATATGGCTTGAGCAGAAACCACGTTTTTCAAACTATTTCCTATTTCTGGAAGAAAACAGTCAACTCCAACACCATGTAATTACACTCTGTGGCAGTGCCTTCTGTTTTTATCGTGATAAAGATCTTTAGTTGTCTATGAAGAGCAGCTATAAAGAACTAAAATATGTTTGGACTCTCCTGTTCTGTGAAGAGTTAGAAACGCAGAATGGGAGCTGGATTCTCATCTCTCTTACCTGGCACAAAACTAAAGCCACTGCATTTGCAATGAGAGTGAGTGTCCAAATATATTTAGGTCTGGCTGTGAGCAGGAGATGGAGCTGTAATTTTCAGGAGCTGGTTAACAGTGCTGCAATATGTGGCTGTTTCTCTGATGCCTGTTCATACTCTTTCTCCATGTAGTTTTTACCTGTTGATTTTAAAAGAAGATAGCTGAGAAGTCTAATAAGGAAATGGTAATATTCCTATTTAATGGAATACTATTAATTAGTAAAGGCCACAAACTGAAACTTTTATTGGATTATTGGTTTTTTTAAACACCAGTTTCCCTGCAGTTGGCAGTGCAAATATTATTCATAGCTCTGTATCAGGGCATGAGAACCAGGAATAAAAAATGATCATTGGAAAAAAAAAGGAAGGCGCCGCTCAGGCTGGTTTTTTTGGATTGGTCACAGGTGGGCATCACATTGAAAGGGGCCTTTTGGGATGGCAGCATCTGATTTCTGTCATGAGTGAGTTCTGTCTTACAGCAGTTCAGTTTGTACCCCATTATTAGCCTTTTTGCAGAATTCTGCAGACACATCCATGGATCTGAAAAAGAAGGATTAACTCATATGACCTAATCTGTGAGAGGCAGAGCAAAAGGCTGATTCCTGAGGCTGAGGAAAGTCATGTTCCACCAGCCCACAGTCCTTGTAGCACTGTCCTGTTCCTGGTGGTGCTAAAGGACTCATAGGAACAAAGCAGAAATACAGAAATTCGCTTTGCTTATCTTCCCTGTTAAGATGGAAGATTATATCTTCATCTTTTCTGCTTAGTTTTCCCTAGTAGAATTTTTTTTTTCCTCTGTGAATTTACCTAATAATTTGTGGAACCTGTTGATCTTTTTGATCTCCTCAGCATCCTGTGCCAGTGTCCCCTGCGGTTTAATAAAGCTCTGTGTAGATAAGTACTTCCTTATGTTGTTTCAGATCTGTCCTTTAATATCATAAATACACTTCATGCCTCCTGTATCATGCATTCTGAGAAATTTGAATGAGGTCTCTGTTCATCTCTGCTGTCAAGGATTTTTTTATTTCCCATTACTGTGTTTCAGTATTTTTCCTCTATTCCCAAGCTGAAAATCACAAGTCAGTTCAGTCTTTTCTCATATAAAATCCATACATTTGAGCTTTTTTTTTTTTTTACTCTGTTCTAGTTCCATTATAGGTAGTTTTGAGGTGAGGGTGAATGTGGGACTCCACAACCACATATATTCAAGATGTGATGTTGGAGAGCAGAGACTGGCAGGACATGCCTGGTTCAGCATGGCCCAGCAGAGTTGAACGGGGAGGTGATTGTTGTTGGACTTCAGGGAGTATAATCATCAGGGCAGGAAAAGAGTTATTGAAGCTAATGGACAATGTTGGCATGGGAAGAAGTGAATATAAACATCCCATAAATAGATTTAGGCTGGAAGTAAGATTTCAGATCATTGTTCACAGTCTGAACCAAAGAGCACACCAGAAGAACAGCGGACAGCTGTGATGAAAAGGGTGGTAGATTTTTTAGAATGAACCTGTATTTTAAATAATAAAATTCAATGGGATTAGCCACCATCTCCAGATCTGGACCCCATAGATGCTCCTATGTACTTCCATACATCTGCCACCATTTCCAGCAAGGAAACTTCTCCCCTCTTTCTGGTGTTTCACCTTAAAAGTGCTGGGAAGAGAAGAAAATCTACCAGTTTTTAATAACAGAGCTCCTTTAATTATGGATTCAATTTTATGTGACATTATGCATTGGATCAAAGCTAAGAGATAGTAAGTAAATGGACTGAGAATCAGTGGACACAATAAATTCGATTGTATGCAAAAATTAGGGGGTAAAGCTTAAAATGGAGTGTTTTGATTAACTTGAAACCAGTGTGATTTTTCAGAAGTGCTGAGCATTGTTTTATATCAGGCTTTCTTTCAGTTCAGGGGGAGAGGTGTGAGGTGGACAAAGAACATTCCTGAAAACCTTTGAATAAGTGCTTCCAGTTTTTACTTGCTTGCTTACTAAGAATTCCTGCCATAGCTATCGTTGGGCCAGCTCCACCCAGAGAAGCAGGAGCAGTGAGGGACTCGTTACAGCAATTAGTGTTTTAACCAGAGTGGTGTCTGAAACAGATCTGAGCACGTAGAAATGGCACAACATCAAACCAGCATCAGCTTCAGGAGCCTGCCCGGGGCTACCACCAGGAAAGCAACATTCCATGTAGCAGCAGTGGGAAAACTCTGCCAGATTCCCTAAGACAGGCCATTCCATGGAGATCTACTCAGGGAACTTCCTGTGGGAATACAAATGTATTAGAAAGCACATACTGATAATTAAAAACAAGCACTTAAGAATTAAAGTAAAAATCAAGCGTATCTGGTGTTAGAAAAAGTTTGGAAAGGATAAAAAAGATAAAGGTAGATAAGACAGCAAAACAATCCTGTGTAAATTGTTGTGTGATGTATTTACTGGTTGAGATTCTGGCTAAGTTGTTGCATGGTGTATTTTTCTGGTTGAGATTCAAATAAGTTTTCCATCAGTCATTCCAAGTGGTGCAGGAGCAAAAAAGAGATTTAAACTGTCACATTTCATTCTTGCCAGGCACCAGCTTAAAGGTGTTTGAAATGATCCCACACAGCAGAGCCTGAACTCTGTTTGGTGTCAACAACAATTTTAAATGCCAGTAGTCTACAAGGAGATTTGCATATACAAATATGTGTGTATTGTGAATCCTTTTTGTTGATAAAAAGTCCTGATTATAAAGTTCATAATCTACTGCAAATCAGGCATTTCTTCATAGTTATCAGATGCTAATAATTACTTTTCTCCTAGAAAATAACACAAGTACAAAAGAAAATGAGGATTTAAATCAATTTAAATTTGTTTTTCTCTTTACTGATTTAAATTGTGATTGGAATCAGTGATTTAAATAATTTTGAATAATTCGTGTTCTTTTACACTGTAGGATAGTAGATACCATGTGGTAGGAGACAGCTGAAATACATTCAAGAAAAATACCCAGTTCTGGCTCTTGACAAATCTATTAAGACACAAAACAACATAGTTGATGTTTGGGGGATATTTTTTTAGGGGTCTTCCCACAGTAGCTGTACACATATGAAACTAAGGCCTTCCCCTGCTAAGTACACTTGGAGGCAGGAAAAAAAACCTGATGCACCAGAACCAAAGGTTTCTCGGGGTACAGTGCAAAGGAGTGGAAGCTGTTGAAGCTACTGGGAGTTCCTGTCAAGCCTCTGCTTTCCCAGAGCAGTGCTGCCCAGGAAGGCAGCTCCTTGCCTGACCTGTTTATTTTTCTGAGTGCTGTTTCAGTCTCTTACACACATCAGTCCTCAGACAAATTCATTTGTGCAGACCTGAGCAGTTCCAGGGTCTGGTGGATGTGGATCCTACCTAAGGTGCCAAGATGGTCCTGAAGGTCCCTTCCAACCCACCCCACTCCGTGACTCTCCAAAAGAGCTTCACTGCCTATTGCCTCAGTATTTTCTAACACCTTTGCCTGGTGACTTGACAGATTATTTCTCACCTCAAGAGGCTGTACTTGAAATATTGTGTCCCTTCAGGGAGTAATTATAAATAGCAAGGACTTGAATGAGCACCTTCTTAATCTTCCATCTTTGACTTAATATTTTCACTTCTTATCAACTCTCAGCCACTTGCTTTGAAATCTGACCAATGCCTTTGTGTGATTAATACATCAAACAGGTAAATTAGAGCCATTTTGACTCTGACTAGAAATCTAAATGGATTGGAAAAAAAAAATGAACAGACATCTCTGTTTTCCAACTGTTGTGCTCCAGGTATCATGCAAGAAGATTTATGTATTCCTCCCCACTGTCATTCTTCTACCACAGACACAAATATTCAGTAATATGAATTTTTCCCAACTATGCCTTGACTACCATTTTTCAAGACAGAAGCTTTCTCTTTATTTCATGACAGTATAAGTGCTGATGAAATCTACTGTAGTCTTAAGACCTTTTCCTTAGATAGTCTGTGTGAAATGAGTTGACAGATCTCAGATTTTATCATCAGGAGCCTGGCTAACGTTTATTGCTGAGCTGGCCAACAGAGGCTAAGGTTTGAACCTCGTTTAAGACTTCCAACATCCTTTTGCTCTCCACCACCTCGACATCAAAACAATCCAAGCTTTGAGTATGTATCTGAAAGTTGATAGTTTTGTTTCTGGATCGAAGCACATTGGCAGAGCAGTGGGAAAGGCGTTTGTCATTCCACAGCACAGGCCGTGCAATTATGGACATTAATCCTGTGTGCACTTTTCAGAACAAAATTGAATTGTATGTTCTGTCCCCAAGAAGATGGCTTCCTCTTAGTTCCACAGCACATTGAAATTAAAGTCTGCTGAGAATATAAATGAGGGCATGTTTCAACTTCAGGACTTTCCTGCGGGCACCAGTGGACCAGATAGAAGAGGGACAGCAGTGTTCTCCTTTTTGAAAATAACAAATACAACAAAATACATGGGTACATTCCAATAAAAGCTGCGAGTCTTAGCCTGGTGTAGTTTAGTTTTACTCCTGGATGTTACCCCACAAATCCAAGTCAAGTTTGTAGGTGATGACAATGAGCAATGAGCTCTCATAGGCAAACAGCACTTGAGCTTTTCCTTTGCTTACCATGTGTTTGGGTTTGGTCTCTGGATTTTCAGGCTGCTGCCCACACGTTGGACACAGCTGACTCTCCCAGCGTTCTGTGCTGTGTCAGAGCACACTGAGCCTCTTGCAGGAAAGCAGGTTTCCTATTCCGGTTAATCCACTCTTTCACATCTATTTGCATGTTCTTCCACAGCATGGCAGTCACTGCTTATCTTCTTAGGAACCTCCTTCACTCGTTTTTGCTTTTACTGACAGAACATGGCTCTTGGAGACACAAACCGAGCTGTGGAAATGCTTTGTGCCATAAGGCTCTGTGGAAGAAGGAAGCATGGCAGGATTTCCCTCATTTCCTAGTGGATAGTCCCAGTCATGTCATGGCTCTTCCTGCAGAGAAGAGCCTCTCTTGTGTGATAGATGAGGACCCTGTTTCACCATTCTACAGTTTTACTCATTACTTCTTTAAGATGTCACAGTGTTTTGGGAGGGTTGTTTGGTTTTAAGACTTATGAGTGAGGAGTTCCTGTCAGCAGGGTTTGCTGGGCTCTTGTTTGGGTGCTGCTCCTCTGCTGCAGCGGCCCAGGCTGTGTCCTCCAGGAGGTGTTTGTACAGCCCTTGCTGCCTTTGGATCTCCTGTGCTGGACACTGGTTAGGGAAGTATGAGCAGTAGCATTGCATGGAGGCAGCAGTCAATATTATTTCATCTTGCTTTACTTTATTTGATTTAAAGTTGATCAATCAGACTCTATTGAAAAGATGGTGACAGATACTCAGTGCATCTGATGACAGCTCTTATGTCATAGTTCAGATGAAGTAGATGGGAAGTAGTAAGATTGTGGATATTTAGGCTGTCAGACTGTCACTGCTAGTGTTGAGAATACAACTGAAATATTGGTTAAAACTCTTGAGAAAAGTGTCATGAAATTTGCTCAGGCCCAACAGTTAAGATCATATTTCATGTGAATGGACTCTTACACCAAAACAATGAACCTTAGAAAGCTACTAGGTAACTCTTTTATTCTGATACAGGTCAATAATTGTGATTCATAAACATCTCAGTGGGTTTCCTTTTCAAAAATTTATGTGCTGGCCTACAGAAAGCAGCAGCAGCTCAAATCACATCTTTTTTTTAAGGACTTGCATATCAACCAACTTGAGATCGAATTGTTTCTGTGTAAATATTTTTTTCTAATACCAGCTAAATATAATACTCTGTAAAGGTGCATAAAAAGTTTCAAGGGAAGATTAAATCAAAAGTGTGTTTGTGCCACATAAAAAACTTTATTTTGCTTCATTATTGAGCATCATAAACTCTAGTGTGTAATAGGAAAACACAGATCCTGTTCAGCAGCAGCTGCAATCTGTTGGTACAGGAGATGCTCAGGAGTGAGTGAGTACAGCACAGAGGTTGTAGTCGTCCTCCCCCAGCTTGGTTTTACTACTTAAGGATATTTGCATGAGAATAAAATCTGGTTCTTTGGCACTCATCTGCTCCTGCTGTTTATTCTTCGCTTGAGGTTATTGTCTCAGTTTGTGACAACATAATTGGTTTCTGTGGAGAAGATTATGATATTGATGAGACTTATATATGACTTCAGGTGAGGTGCAATCAAAGCAACAGTTCAAAATAGAAGGTGCTGTCTGTTTTCATGCAGTTTTCACTGTGGCTCATTCAGCAGCGTAATTAAGGATGTTATTTATTACTGAACTGTATCACACTAAGCTGGAGTATGGACACAGTTCTGCCACTGCAGGCAGGACTGGGGTCACTGCTGCTTATTTTGTGTTCTAAACTGCTGTAAACTCCACCAGGCTGGGCAACTAGATACTGTTCACACAAGGGCTGCTCACTATTTGTTGTAATTTAGTGTTCTCTAGTGCAGACAAGCTGAAAGAATTGAGCTTGGAAAATGGTCTCTTAGTAGTTCCTTCTGTGTATTAAATATTCCTTTGAATGGTTAGCTGCTCTTGTACAGGATAAGTTTTTTTTGAGAGCAATTATAATCAGAAACAATTATTTCATTGTGTTGTTTCCCCCTTGCTGATTCCCACTTTGCTATCTTATATCATACCCTATCTCTTTTTTTTTTTAAACACCATCTCAGCAAAGTTTACTTAGCGTTTGGAAATCATTCCAAGATCTTGGCATGTGTGAGCTGTGTGTCCTAACTCGGGCTCTGTAATTAGAGCTCACTTGTCACTTGTGGTGCTGCAAGGCAATGCTGTGGGTTACACTGGGAAGGAACCTGCTGCAGCCAGGAGAGGCCAATGCCAACATCAGCAGTGCTGGAATGCGTTACAGATTGAGAGGAGTAGGATGATCTCTGTCATGATTTAATTTGCTGTGAATGACATTTCGCCGTGGTGTGACTGGTGGATTGTCCTTGGGGGATGTCACAAGTTATTTTTTTCTCCCCTCTGGATTACGGAGCCAAAAGGCCGGAGGGACAGACAAGTGTGAGCCAGGTTACAGGGAGCCTTGCAGGGAACTGGGCTAGTGGAGACTTGGTCTGCCCACGGGCAGGTGTGGGACCAGGCATTTTCCTTCTGGATGTCGTCTGTCCTGCTGCTGCTGCTGCAGGCCAGGTGTGTTATGGCACCACAGACACGGCTGGAGCCACGTCCTTGCTCGTGCTTGAAAACATTGTAGGCCTGTCATGAGATGCATTCCCCCCTTCCTCTCTCCTCCAGAAAACATTGGATTCTGATACTACCTTGTGATTCTGAAAGCCAAGGCCTTAGGCACATGCCTTTCATGCCTCAGCTTTCGTCTGCTCCTGCTCCGGGTTGTGTAGGAGCACAATGGGGGAAGAGAGAAACCTGAGGAGACAGGCTGAGCACATCCCATCGCCTTCTGGGAGCCCCTTCATGTGTTGTCACACATGTTACTCATGTGTTGTGAGTAAATGCTTTGCTCCCAGCACGGTGGATGAGCAGGATGGGGAGAACACCGTCACCTACCCATCATTTGAGTTTGAGTTGGCAAGAGGACAGGAATGCAGCACTCAATGGATATTTAATGTCCTGAAAATAAGGAAGGGGCGTAAATACACAATTCACGTGGCTTTACCAGCAGTTGCCTGTAAATATGTGTTTAAAGTTTGACTGTGTTTTGTTACTTAAACTTGAGGGACCAGGCTCGGTGTGGATCCTGGTGTCACAAGGGCTGTGTTGCTGCTTGCTCCCATGCCAGCTCTTGCCTGTTGCTGCCTCTTCTGCACTACCCAAAGCAGTTGTGCCATGTGGTAATTCAGACCAGGGAACTGAGCTGAAACTAGTTTGGCAAAATCCTGATGCGAGGACCATTAGATGTGCTTCTTTATGGCTTCTTGGTTGCTCAGCACATGCAAATATTTAATCTCATGTTTAATTCTGTGTTGTGGGCGTAGGAGCCGGAGGCAAAATCCTAACAACTTGAGTGAAATCGGGATTTCCCCTGAAAGCAGGCCCATAAATCCAATGGGAAATTTAAATCTCCGGCACTTAAATACAGGCCTGTGACCCTCAAGTTCTGGAGGGCAAAGGCAGTGTCCATGTGGAGGTGCTGGCCCTGGGACCTTTGGATCCAGAACAGGTCCCCACTTGACCGATGTGTTACTTGTCACACTGCTGGGAGGGTATTTCATTGTGAAACCCCAGCAGCGCGGCAGGATGATCAGAGCACGGCTAGAAATGGTTCCTTGGGAGCAAGTCAAAGAGGGGGTGCCTGCACAAGGAGCAGCGTGAGGCCAGATGCGAGCAGCTCCACCAGCCGGGTCGCCTCGTCTTATCCCAGCGCTGGTTCTGCCGCTTGCAATCTGGAAGTTTGCTCGGTGCCTTCCCCCTGCCGAGGGATGGAGGTCCCCGCTGCCGGCCCGCCCCGCGCCGCGGGAGGGGAGCGGGCAGGTAGCGCGGAGCAGGGTGTGTGTGTGTGTCTGTGCGCGTCTCCTTTGTCTGAGCAGCCCGAGCAGCGCCGAGCGCCCCGCGGGCGGCCGCGCATCCTCCCCGCCCAGCGCCGCTCGGCACACCCGAGCCTCGGCCCGCCCCCGCCGGCCCTCGGCACATCGCGGGGCTCATTACCGGCGGGGGACTAATTGCCGGCCGGGCGGCCGAGCCCCCCGTCCCCGGCCGCGCCGTGTGCGGGGGGCGGCCGCGGTGCCCCGGCCGCGCGGTGCCCGCTGTCCCCGCAGGCCGGCGGTGTGGAAGCGGCCCGCGATTGGCCGTGCCGGCAGGGCCAGCCCCTTCCTGGCTGCCTGGCATGAATATGCACGGCCCCCCTTCCTCCTCCTCCTCCTCCTGCATGTGTGTGTGTGTGTGCGGGGAGCGGGGCTCCGCCAGCAGCGCCGCTCCAGCCATGTCAGCTCGGCTCCGCCTGGGCCCACCATGAGCCATGGCCATGTCTGCGAGCGCCGACGAGGAGGACTACGAGTCGGAGCCGGAGCCCGAGCCGGGGCCGGGGCCCGAGCTGGGGCCGGAGCAGGTCCGGGGCGGGCGGCGAAGTTTGCAGCGGGAAGGGAGGGGAGGAGGCCGGGCCGGGCAGCGCCGCGCCGGCCGCGGGGACGGGAACAATGTGGGGTCGGGAGCGGCCGAGCCTCCGCGGGGCCGGCCCGGGGCGCTCGGCCTCGCCCGCCGCGGGCGCCCCGGGCACCGCGAGTTCGGCACCTCCCAGGGCCCCGAACGCGCCGCGAGCGGGTGGTTGTTGCCTCTCGGGGGCTGCCCTGTCCGCGGCAGAATTGTTATTTTTTTTCCTATTAAGATTCCTCAAATAGCTGAGAGGGCTGCGGGACTTGGGGGAGAGTCTGATGCTGAGCCTGGCTACCTTGTCTTCGTTTGATTTATAGCCAAAGCCTCCTTTCCATTCCCAGGGACGAGGGATGTAGAAGAAAGAGAAGGATGTGTGCCGGAATGAAAAGAGAACTTTTATTAATACTTGCAGGGTTTATTCTCTGAAGGCTTTTTTTTTTTTTTTTTTTTTTTCCTGTGGGGGAAGGAGAATAAACTTCTTGAATTTATGAAGTAATCTGTGAAAAATAATCCAGAACATATGTTCTAGATTGCGTATTTTACTCTCTAAGAACTGCCTAAGCAATTAAAAATGCACCAGGAATAGTATTAAACATGTGTATGTAATTTAAGCATAAACTTGATAGTTTTGTTCTTAACTCGAGGTGTTTCGCTCTTAAAAATAGCCTGATATTTTCTTTTTAAAAACATGTTTCTGCGTAGTCCAGGTGTTGAGGCTATCTTCCAAAACCCGTCTTGTTTTGAAGAACTTTACCTTGTTTTGGTTTAGAAACGTGCATAGAAAACGGGGTCGAAGAAGAGTTTGGGGTGGTGGTGTGCCTTGGCTGCTCCCCAGGGATGGCAGACCTGATGCAGAAACCTCGGGGGACACAACGTGCTGCGCTGGCCTGGTGCAGTGTCAGTCCAAGAACCTAAGCTGAGGTTTACATGAGTAACTTTATTAAGCCTTTGCCTAATTCTGAGGTTTATGTGAATGTGCAGGCCTGTGCTGCTTTTGAGTTCACTGCTGTGCTCCCAGACATAGAAGTTAAAATGTCCCAGTCCTCTTCTTTTCTTAATTTTTTTCTCCTGCCAGGCCCTTTCCATTTGTGTTTGTGTCTTGGTGCAATCACTGCACACTTTTTAAAAAAAGGCTAATGGTTGGGAGAGCAGATTGGTCTCAGCTGTATTGTACCAGCTGTGAAATTGTTGCTTGGAGGTGCTGGTTCTTGCTGGATGAATCTGGAAAGTTGGTTATGTTCTGGGATTCTTCAACTCTTCTAAAACCTGAGGCTTTCATAGCGTTTTTGTATCTTAGAACTTTAAAACAAAAATTAGTGCAAGACAGGGGAAATTTTTCTTTTGGAGTTTAAGAAACTTCGTCGGGTCCTAAACTATAACGCAGTGACCTATGTACCAAAGACCTGTGGAATGTTTTCCTTTCTGTTCAGAACTGTTCCAGTGGTAAAACACCTCATGTAGTTGCAGCTGTATTTTCATACAGGCCTGCTTTAATGTCTGCTTACCCTATTTTTCTACACAGTTCACGTCAAATCAGTGTTATGTTGCTTTTTCTACTGTGATAGCCCTTGTATGTAACAGGTGCTTCACCTCTAAAGGTGCAGTTGAGCAGCACAATTTCAATACTTGGGTAGAAACCACAGGTTTTGTCACTTCTTATGCTGACTTTCATTCCTCTTTCCCTGGTCTGTGTCTAAGCTAAGAAGGCAAAAAGACTGTGGGGTTTTTTATCACAGAGCACACAGGATTTACTGCACTTGTGGTAGTTGCCAGCAGTGCTGGGGGCTTGGAAGCGCGTGGGTGCTGGGGCTGTGTCCTGTGTCATGGGCAGCACCTACCCAGCCCACCAGCTTGCTGTGCTGCTCCTGGTGTGAAGAATTTCGATTTCTGACTGTGTGTAAACAGAGGAAACTGCACCTGGTTGGGGCAGGGGGATTTGTCCCAAAGCAGCAGTAAAAAAAGCTGTGTTGTGCCACAAGTCTGGAATTTACTGGGGTCTTTGTTTTAAGAGCTCCTACTTTTGATGAAGCTTATCTCCCAAAGCATATTTTTGCCAATATATCTTATTCCACCCTCCAGGCCTAACTTCTGTCTCCTCACCACCAGAGGAAAATAAACAGGGGCACTGACATTGGCACTGATGTGCCAGTTTATCACACCCTAAACAACATTGCTATGTTGGCAGAAAAGCTGCTGGAGTGTCATTAACACCCAGATGAACCTGCAAAGTATAAACTTTTATTTTCTTTCTGTTTTCTTACGGGAAATGAGCCTGATTCAGTAGTGGAGTTCTGTGTGGTCACCTGGAAGGGTCACTAGGAACTACTTTGGTTGTGGCAGAAGAGGATTTTGTAGGTATGAAGTGGAGGAGATGGTGGCAGTAAACATCTGGAGAGGATTAATGCTGAGTTGGGATAGCTGGGATTGAAAAAGTTCCAGAGCCTTCCCTTTCCCTTCGATGCTCCTGCTTAATGAGGGACCTTGGAGTTGAAGGACACCTCCACCCCAGCAGGAGTGTGTTCTGAAGGAGGGTGATGTAACTGTAAACACTCACTGTGAGAGGAAAACAGCTCTCCTGGAGTTTGCATGTGCAGATTTTTGGGTAGATAGGCTTTAGTCAGACGTGGTCCGTGGTGTTGGCTTGTGCTCTTCAGTTAATACAACTTTTAAGGATGTTACTGGCATCAGTGGGATTTTTTGCTCTCTTAATCTAGCTTCTTCCTTGGCCCCACTGCATTCCTGCAGTTACATCATCCTGTCCTTCCTTCTTCCTCTGAGTTCTTCCTTTGAGAAGGGTTTCTGTTAACTGCTAAACACACGTAAGGGTTTAATATGGAAGAACTGTTGCCTTGGTTGTGATTATTCCCAGGCTCCTCAGGGAAGTGGTGGAATCTATGGAAGAGTTAAAAATATGTGTGGATATGGCACGTGAGGACGTGGTTTGGTGGTGAACATGGCAGTGCTGTGTTCATGGTTGGACTCAAGGATCTTTGAGGTCTTTCCAGCCTTAACAGTTCTGTGATTGTGCAGTGCCTGGCAGTGTGAGTGTAACAGGCAGACCCTGCCAGGCAGCCAAGGCCAGTACCCATATTTTGGGGTAAATGCAGGGTTACCTGGTCTGCACCACTGCTGGGATTTGTCAATTTAGGTTTCTAGTGGGAGCATCAGAATCCCTGCATAAGGAGGCTGGGAGAGGAGTGTGGCACTGGAGCAGGAGGGGACAGTGCTGCTCACTGCCCTGAGCAGCATGCATTAGTCTTGTCCTCCAGAACTTGCACCCTGTTTGGATGGAAAAATGCACCTCTGGTGCAGTGGGAAAGGACAGAGACCTAAGAGACCAGAAGCCTTTGCTGTGCCACCCTGTGGTGTCTCCAGTGCCCAGTATTGTCCATGACCGAGCCCCTTTAGGGTGATGTTTTAGGTGACAGCAGTTATGAACTGTGGGTTAATGCATGTAGCTTCTGTAAAAAAATGTTTTCTCCCTAATGTTTATTTATCAGACCTTCTAAAGAAACAAGTGGTAGTTAGATTTGGCTATTCTAATTCTGTTAAAACAATTGCATTGGGATGCAGTGCCACATAAAGCTCTAAGCTCAGAACTGGCACCTGGCAAGTCCTGGATTCTCATCTTTGGGTGCTGTTGTGGTTGTGTGGATGTGGTCAAACTACAGTAAATGAGAATAATCAGAATTTGTCTGTGTGTTACAGAAGGAAATCACCATTTCCTTGCAAATGCAGGGGGTATATTTGTGTGGCACAGCACCTTGAAGCAGTGAACACTGCACACAAAAGGTCTTGTCTGGGGGAGATGTACACAGTGGATACTACGTGAGCTGTTCAGACTGTACTTGGTTGAAGTGAAGTGCTTCAGGGTCTTGCTGACCTGCCCCCTGAGAAGCCCTTCAGAACAGCCCCACACGTCTCTGGGTTTTTGTTGGAGATGTTGAGTCTGAAATAATGGTTTGGTGCTGCTGGCAGCAGTTTAAAGCAGGTCACTGGAGCTGAGTGGTGGAATAAGAGCTGTGCCCAGGTAAAGGCCACTTGCAGAAGAGCTTGTTTCTAGGCTGCAGGCTTAGTCAGCCTTGCTTTGAGAACCAGGACCTCCCTCCTTCTGGACTTGGTCTCGGGGTCAGCTGATCTTCCTTTCTAGGGTGGAGGAGTTTGTGTGTGAAGTTGCCTGGTGACATCTCTGGCAGATCCCAGTTGGTGTTGGGACAGCAGCTGGGGAACATCAGCACCTATTTAATGATGCATTTAATGGCTGATAGCTCTTGCAGTGTTTTCTCCAAAGCTTGGTGTTCATGGTATTTTTTGTTTGTCCGAGATCTTTTGAGTTGTTCTTTGTAATTGTGAAGGTTAGAAATTTGCTGCTGTAAACATCAGGATTATGTTCCTGTTGCAGTAAGAGTTGTGCTCAGGGCAGAGGCCATTCCTTAATGCCTCTGGTCCTTCTGACTCTCGTTGGTGGTTTAGTGACAGCTGGCAGGGCTGGGACACGTGGAAGTGTGCTCAGGTACCTGTAAGTAGGCAGTGGAAACTGCCAGCAGCCACATGTTTGTCCATAACCAGGATAAACTCATGTTCTGAGTAGAGGCTTCCAGGTAGCTCATTTCCTAGGAGTTGTTTAGAATTGTGAGTGTTGCACCTGAGCGTATTCCCAGATCTGCACAGTCCTGTTGAGAGACTTTAACTACTGGTGACCACCCCACCCAGTCCCCTAATTGCTGTCCAACAGGAGTGTGTTGAATTTGGTGGGGTCTGTAGGAGGCCAGCACTTCAGAAAATCACTGCATTTCCTGTTGGAGGGGTGGGCATGTTTAAGCACTGTGGTGTAGGAGGGCGAGCCCAACTTCTTGACTTGTAAATGGTTTTGTAATGCATGGGATAGTACATGTGATGGCCCACGTTCACCCCCAGTGCCCAGGTGCTGTGTCTGCTTTGAGAACAGGAACAAGTTACCTTTGTGTGTCATAGCATTAATATGGAGAGCACCAAAAAAATCCCACAAAAGAAAAAGAACCCCAAACAAAAAAAACCCAAACAAAATGAACAACCGAGCATGGTGTCCTGTGCAAACCCACCAGCTTTCTAGGTTTCGGTGTAATAGAGATGTGGATTTAAGATATTAATCCTAATACATTTCAGCAGCTGCTTGCTCTGCCTTTGTTGAGAGCTTGGCAGAGTGGCTGTGACCACTTCAGCATCCCCCTGTCTCTCTTTTGAAGACTTGCTGTGGCCATAGAAGTTAGGAGCACAGTTCTTGTGGAGATGTTGGAGAACACAGTGGCTGGTGATGATATTCTGGGCAGGCTCTGTCTGAGCTCCCTGGCTTCTGTTGTAAGGTTTAAGGGGGGAAAAAAATCTTCAATCTTTGTTTCCTTGACAGTTCTCAGAGACAGCTGTGGGGGGCTTGAGAGTCATCAGGTCCAGGCTGTGCTTGAGGGTTGCATCTCCTTGGGAAAGGAGATGGTGGAGTCCCCTCCACAGGAATGAGATTGTGTCACCCCAATGGGTGTGACCCAGTCCTGAGCCTCAGGCCGTGGAGCTGCTGTTTGCTGGCCACCCAGGGTAAGGAGTGCTGCCATCCCCTACCATGTGCTCATTATTTGCAAGACAAATCCATGGAGTTGTGCTGGGAGGGTGGCAAGTGGCAGTACAGAGATGGGGACAGGAACTTTGAAGGAGATTTTACCCAGTCTCATTACCAGGCCTGGTATGTTGTAAAACTGCAGTCTGAGCTGGAAATCCTGCAGCATCTCCTCACTAACATCGACCTGGAATTTATCTGGCTGGCTGCCATGTGCTAAATAAACCCCAAGCCATGTTGGAGGCTCCTTCTACCCCCTTGAATCCCGGGCCAGATTTTCTTCTATGGAGGTTTTTAAGCGACCACTTTTGGAGCCCCTTGAAACTAGATACGAATGGGAATTCCTGCAAGGCGTCTCCAGCCTTGCTGGCTGCGACATCCTGGAGTGAAAACGTGGCTTGGATTGGGGATTGGTTGGTTGGTAAATTGGTACAAACCCAGCTAGTACAATTTGCTAATGAGCAGTGAAGAGGTTTGGGTAGGCAAGAAATGTTCCATACTGTGAGATGGAGGTCTGCACCTCTGCTGTGTTCTGGTGGTGTCTGGAAGAAAATCTGAGTTGTGTGGTATGGTCTGACTTCAGGCTTGTTCTTGTACTTTCACCTTCCTGCTTTTGTGGGTTTTTTTAGGATTCTCAAATTCTGTGTTCAAGCGATGCCTTTTATCACTTGTCTTTGCAGTGTCCTGGCACTTAAACTGTTGTCCTCAGAATTAGGACTTGGCTCGTATCACTGGCAGAAGCAGGAGTTGTCTTTCAGCTGGAAAAGTACAGAGTTTGATTTTTCCTTGAAAGCATTTAAAAACAGCATTCTCACGGTATCATAGCTGTTGTTTGCCTCAAACTTAATCATGTTGCTTCCCAGTAGGAAGGAGTCAGGTGCTCACACAGAATCTTCCATGTGCTGTTGTCCAAGGGGAGCTGCCAAGGTTGTTGTGCATGTTTTGGTTTAACTTGTTCCCGCTGCTATCCAGCCTTTGGTTCGTGTCTCGCCTCCCTTCCTAGCTGAAGGAGACTCTAATAGAATGGAGGAGTGATTCATGCTGAGGAAGAAAATTATCTCTTATCTAGGTTGCCTCTAAGCCAGTCCTGCCAGAGCCGACTTTATCCTTGAGAGGCTGGAAAGTTGGTCTAGAAGGTAAATATTTATTCTTTAGAGTGTCTGACATTGATCTGAAATCCAGGCGGCTGCTGCGGTTGCCGATGGGAAGGAAGCTGTGCTCGTCCGTGTTCACACAGCGCAGTGAGGTTCAGCCTGCGCACGGAACAAAATCTGTTCTGGAGGAGTGGAATTAAAAACTTCGCAGAAATCTCTGCAACCTCATGGACTGAGTAGTGTTTTCTCCCACCTCAGACAGTCAGTCTGTAGGAGAGAAAACTTAAGGGGTCTAGCTCCTGACTTCTTTGCTCTTCCAGCACAGATTCCTGGGATGGAGGCTGTTAAAATATCAGCACTTCTCTGCAGCTTTGAGAAAGTCACTGGAGCTTTGCTAAGTCAGCTGAGAGAAAGATCAAATACACTGCAGTGTGGCTTGTCTTCAGGGTTGTACAGCAGGACACTTGGGGAAGCTTTTCTACAACCAAGTGCAATTTTGCAACATCTTTTCATTTAAAAACTCTGGTGGAATTTCTGCATGGCTCCTTACAGCCAAGCTGCCCCTGCCTTGGTGATTGCCCACAATTCAACAGGAACAGAAAGTGAAACTGGGTGGTCTGTTGGTCATATGCTGAGATGTGCAGAAAATGGAAGAGTTGTATAAATGCTAAACCAAATGAACTTTGCGGTCCTGTTATTATCATCTTTATGGAGAAAGCTGTCAGGGGTCAGTATGAGCCAAGCCAATTCTTGCATAATTAGCTCCATACAATTACATGGTATTTAGTGATGTCTGGCTTGAGCTGTAAGTTCTTGTGTATAACAGGGAGTTTCTGATGAGAACACGAAATTTGGATGTCCAGAGTGAATATGTTGCAGTTAACCTAATAATTTCAAATCTTTTCACGCTCCTTTAGTTTCTGTCTTAAAGGTCATTGAAATCTAGACCTGGGATGCCCTTTTTAGCCTTTGCACATCATCAGTTGGTGTTCTATTTTTGAGCACTTGCTGGTGTTGGATAGGAGGGGAGCTACCTTGGAAGGGTTTTGTAGCATTTGTGTTTTATTTCCTACTTTATTGCTTGGCAGTAGTTCATACTCTCCTGATTTTTTAGGGATATGACTGGGGGCTTGAGCCATTGGCTGAGTGTTTCTCTGCTGTACCTAACCACCAAATCGCTTTTGCTGCTCCTTGGACTCAGCAGAGGAAATCCTTCTGGCTTAACCTGAGCATGAATCTAAGCTATCTCTAGATAGCCAGAGCTCAGCACTGGCACGGATCATCTATTGACCTAAGCCGAGAGCCTCACTTGGGACTTGATCTTGTGTTGAGCTGTGCCTAAATGTCTTTTCCCTGCCCTCCTGTTGAAATGGGCTTGCTCTGGCTTTGAGATCTCTCATTTGTGTCCTGGCTTCTGTGTCATTTTACAGCCCATCCTTTCTTGGAAAATCTGTGGATTCCTTTATGCCTAAGAGTGGCCGTACATACCCGCTGAGCCTTACCTGTGTGTGCATAACTCACTACCAGCAGTCAGTTTTGCCCAGAGCTCAGCAGAGCAGAGCTGGCACATGCAGCTGACCCTGTGTGTGTGTGTGTGTCTCTTCCAGAACAGGGCAGTCGGGCGGCCCAAGGGGAAGCTGGGCGCTGCCTCCGCGGTGAAGCTCGCGGCCAACCGGAGCACGGCGGGCGCGCGGCGGCGGAGGACGCGATGCCGCAAGTGCGAGGCGTGCCTGCGGACAGAGTGCGGCGAGTGCCACTTCTGCAAGGACATGAAGAAGTTCGGGGGGCCCGGCAGGATGAAGCAGTCCTGCATCATGAGGCAGTGCATAGCTGTAAGTGTGCCTGGGCCTGCAGCTCGCCTGCAGAGTCCTTTCCTCCCGCCGTGTCTCCTGGGTGTGCGGGTGTGGGAGCTCTGCTCTGAGTGGTCTCTAAAGTGCACCAGACAAAAGTGGGTAATCCCTGCCCTCCCAGCTCAGATCTCTTCCTTCCCAGTGCTTCTCATCCTCCCCAAATCCTAAACCAGAATGCTACTAAAACGTAACAGGGCAGCTTTCCTTTTAGCAGTATAGAAGTGGAGACTGTCATTACATCAAAAATTAGCACTCAAATCACCCTCAAACTCTGAGATGTGGAGGAAAAGGGGAAGAGTAGGAAGTTCTGATTCTAAGGATGAAGAGGTGTGTTTGGTTTGGATGTTGGAATTTCCTGAGAAAAGCTGCCCTGCAATCATCTTTGCCATGTTATCCACACAAATTAGGATGAGAGGAATCCTTGACTGACAGCCCCCAAGATTTTGGTGTTGATGACCCCAGCCCCAGGCTCCCAGAGATCTGAATTTCAATTTGTTTGCTGTTGCTTAGACATAGAGCAGAGGGTCTGATCTGGATGAGGCAGAGAGCCATCAGTCCAGGGTCTTGTCTTCCTCAGGGACTGGAAATGGCTGTCAGGGAAAGAACATCAGAACAGGGCAAGCAGGCAGTCAGTTTCCTGGGCTACTGTGATACATTACTTAGGAGCTTCTTGAGTCACAAGCAATAGCTTTCTGTTTAACAAATATTGACAGATTAATCTTCCATTAAGTTGTTCAAGCAGCTTTTGAATCTGTAGCTGCCATGCTGACTTGTGGAGCTTCTTCTCAGGTCTCATGTCTGCAGTGACTATGTTCAAGGCTAAAAATCAGCTTTAGTTTTTATTTTAATTCTTTAGAAGGTCTTGTTTATGCTGCTGTTATGGGTTTGGTTTTCTTTTGTTGTTGTTTTTTTAAGGAAAGGAATGTTGTTTATTCATAACTGAAATATCACCCTATCTATACTGATTTCTCTCATTACAGTTCCCTTCACTTAGTATTTGGGGTTTTTTCTTTTAATTCTTAGGAGATGACCAAAGTGGAAGGATTAAATTACTTCACCTAACAGTGATAAAAAACTGATAAGCACTTAAGGTTTCCAGTAGTTGCTCCTGGTAGCTCACTCCATGTTCTGTGCCAAGCTCTGTTCTGTTCCTGACACAGAGGATTGGGTTCAGCACTGCTGGATCTTTCAGTAAAGTACACAGAATATCCACCTTTCTGCAGAGTGCTTTTGCAGCTCAAGTGTCTTTTCTTTGAACACTTGATTTCCTGGAGTGTGGCATGAATTGAACAGCATGCATGAAGAATTTATTATTCTCCAGGGGCAAGAAATAGTGAAATCATGCTGCCTTTTTAGTGGAAGGATTAAATTAGGGCTGCAGTGTGCTTTCTCATCCTCACTGATGAAGGAAACTTTCATACTAAGCTGTTTCACTCCCAGTAACACAGGCTGAGCCTTTTGGAGATGATCTGGCTTCTGTTCTATCTGAGTGTAGTCATCCTCTGTCTTCCAGTGAAGATTTATTTATCTTGTTGGTGCCTGGAGTTTTACTTTCAGTTAGGACAGAGGTAGCCAGGCGTCTCCGATTACTTGTCCCACCCTCACGTGCACTGGCAGTGACTTCTGTGCACTTTTTAGGTTGGTGCAAATATCAGGGAGATTATTACAAATTCTTAAATCAGCAAAGGCCCAGAAAATTAAGGAATTGAAGTGTTGTACCTTTCAAGGTGCTTTACATTTCTGTAAGCAGTCCTGTTGGCTTTGCTCTTGTTCTCTGACAATTCAGCAGTAACAATATTGTGGTACCTATCCAGCAGCTTCCAGCCAAAAAGACCCTGCAAGATGCTGAAGCTGTATGGAAGTAATGATCCCTGCAGTTCTGGGACTGTGCTTGCCTTGGTTAATAACACTGACAATATTAACTAGACAGGCTTTCATTAAGCTCAGAAGCCTTCAGAGAGCCCGTGGTGCTGCTGTTCAGAGAGCAGGAACCTCCTCTGCATCACCAGTTCCACCAGGAAGGGAAGCAGGAGTGCCTGGGACACTGCTGCTTGGAGTGGCACTGGGAGGACACGTTGTGACAGCCCAGCTGCTGTTGCAGCCCATCAGTGGGACAGAGGCAGTGGTGGCACAGAGGACATTGCCTGGACACCCTTGCTCCCAGCAAGAAAAATTGTACTGCTGTGTGCAAAATGCTCTGTGCTCTAATGGCTCACTACAGCTGGGCTTCCCCCTGCCTGAAACTTGCTGAAGGATGCACTGTTGATGCTGAAATTTGGGTGTGCAGGTGTTGTCTTAGGGATTGATTCACTCCATCCACAAAAGATCCTTGCTGGGAAAAGCCCCATCTCTGCTTCTGGCTGTGTAGCATTTAGGGACTGGCAGCCTGATCGATTGCACTTCCCTTTGTGGGCAGCTTAGGTCTTCCTTTTCTTTTTTGTAATGAGGGTTATACCTTATTTCTGCAGACCAGAATTTTGTTAATCATTAGCAAAAAGGTGTCTTTTTAATTAGAGTGGCATTCAGTACTTTGACATGTGAGATGCTGCAGTTCCCTTTCTGCCTCAAAGAAAGAAAAAAAATCTGTGTGATCTCACTTGTGACACTTGCAGGAGAGAATCCTCTTTCTAAGTGAGCAGAGCTTTTTGCAGTGCTCAGGTTGGGAGCAGGGCCCTGGATAATGGACTGCCAGTCAGGAAAAGGGCTGTTCTTGGTTCTGTTGTGGGCTTGCTGTGAGACCTGGATCAGGTCCCATAACATCTGTCTGCCCTGCCTGTAAAATACGGGAGCTGCCAAATTGCTACTCGGATTGTGAAACCTAATGGATGTGAATAGTGATGTTCTAGGGTGATTCTCTCCCCTCCCATTGTACACTGGTGAAGTGACTTGCATGCCAATGTCTGTGTCAGCTCACAGATTGAAGGAACCCACCAAAAATGCATTTTCATCCATCCCAGCAATGCTCCCTGAGCCTGTATTGCTACAGGGAGGGCACTTTGGTGAAATGTGTCCTGTGGAGCTTGATCCAGGGTACCCAGCCCTAATTTGTTACAATTTTTTTTTTGCCTTCATGTCAGTTTGCACAGTAATTTATCTCCTCTTTGAAATGAGGATACTGTAAATGCACATTGAGCTCTTGTGTTTCCATGTCTGCCATATCTTGATCAGTTCTTTCTGATACGTGAACAGCCGGTGCTGCCTCATACTGCTGTGTGTCTGGTGTGTGGAGAAGCTGGGAAAGAGGACACTGTGGAAGAGGAGGAGAGCAAGTTTAATCTCATGCTAATGGAATGCTCCATTTGTAATGAAATCATACACCCAGGATGCCTTAAGGTGAGTACAAGGATGTGATACATGTTGGAAACAAAAGCTGAATTAGTTATCAGCTTAATGTAAAAGTGGTGCACAGAAATTGGGAAGCTTTTAGGTTTTCATCTTTGGACAGATGAGTAAGTGAGCAGAGAGCTGGTGTGAGGAGCAGGGTGAGATCTGTGGCACGCACAGCCCTGACCAGCAGGCAGAGTCCTTGATGTAATAGCATTCCCTGGGAGCAGGGACCCTGGCTTGGGACATGCCCTGAGTGTGTGAAGATCTTGCTGATTTGTTTCTTTCTTTTTGCCCCTTGTTTAAGGAAGTGAAGTGTTTCAGTTGGGATGGGACTGGGAGCAGGGACCCTGGCTTGGGACATGCCCTGAGTGTGTGAAGATCCTGCTGATTTCTTTCTTTCTGCCCCTTGTTTAAGGAAGTGAGGTGTTTCAGTTGGGATGGGGAAGGCAGAGCAATCTGCCTGTACTTCAGGGTGAGATATTCCCAAATCCATGTCAGTAGCTTCTTCCTGAGTCCCACAAAGTACAGATGAACAATTGGCTGCTCATGTAGGTCCAGGCACAGATGTGCCTTAGGGTGGCAGCTGGCTCTGAAGATGTTAGGAGCAACTGTTGGAGCAGGAGTGCAGCTCTGGAGAGCAGCCTGAGCGAGTGTCAGGCTGCAGGAGTGCTCACCCTTGGCTGACTTGAGTCCTGTGAGCAGCTGTATTCTTTGCTGGTAACAAAAGTGTCATTTTGGGCATATCTTCCTGCATTAGCATTTAGAAGCTGCCTTTCTCCAGAGCTGGTTTCTTTCAGCTGATCAGCCATTTCCTGTTGCTGATTTGTTTATGGTTAAAGTGATTTGCCAAAGCAAATGTGTTCTGACACACCGTGCCCCGTTTGGGCCCTGCTGGGATGTCTGGGAGGAGAGGTGTGTGTGTCCTGTGCAGGCCTGGGGTGAAGCTCTGCTGGCCTTTCATTTCTCCTGAGCTGTACGTGGTGCTGCTCCGAGCTCTGTGCTGTCATTTATTAGAGCAGAATGTGGGGAGCTGGCAAACCAGAGCTGAGCCTTCCCCCTGATTCATGGAGCTGGTGCTCAGTTCCTGCCACAGATGGGCTTTGAAAAGGAGCTTTGCTTGTTTGGCTCTGCTTAAAACAAACTTTGGGGGCTGATGAAGCAGAGGAAGGAGCTGCTCATTTTCAGAGGTACGTTAATTTTGGCTGCTTTGCTGTTCCAGCCCTTGCTGGAAGTGCCCTGAGCACCCCCATCTCTGCCTTTGCAGTGTCAGTGGCACCTCAGGGCTGAGTTCAGAGGACAGTTATTGTCTAGGGGCAGCTCAGGTATGACTTCCTCTCCCCATACTGCATTTGGGACTAGCACAGGATGTGGGTCAGATCTGTGAAGTCAGGCAAGTGCTGTTTGTTGTCTTACACGTGTGGTGTTCTGAGTGTTCTTTTGGTGACTAGGAACAGCATTGCTTTGGGTGTTCCTGACAATTAAGCACTGGGAGATTCACTGTGTGCTTTGTGTGCCTTTTATTTTGATTTCTCAGTGCTTCTGCTGAGCTGAAATGGTGGGTAGCTGGTGCTGTTTATTTCCTGAGGCAAAAGAGCACTGGTAGAATTTCAGAATCATCTTGGAAGGTGAGATGAGACTGCTCAGGAGAACAGCAAAAGGAAAATGGAACCTCTTCCTTGGATCCTTCCTTGCTATTTATTCCCAGATTCCATGATTTCCTGCAAGACAGAAATCTCTAGCCATGTTTACATGTTGCTGGAGCCCTTGAGCCCTGAGGATGGAGCCCATAAATAGCCTTTGATGCAGCCCCAGGGCAGCTGCCTTCCTGTCCCACTTGAGAAATAGCACCATGTGAACTGCTGGTCATCTCCAGCTAAATGTCTGGCAAATGTACTACTGGGGGAGACTGGAATAAACTGAATCAGTGCAGATGTCCTTTCCTGGCTTATTCCCATGTGGAGTGAATTCCCTCCCAAGATGCATCTCCCAGAGCTTGTGGAATATTTCAGTGCATGCAGGAGGTGATTTATTCTCCAGGGCACGTTGGTTGTGGTTTGAAGTCCATCCTCTTCCAGCTCCCTGATTAGGCTGTTCATGTTCTGGGGGTTTTTCTCCATGAAACAGCCGTGCCAGAGGACCTGTCTGAGGAGTTAAATTAAGGGTGGCTCAGGTGTACCTGTGCCCTGGCACACTGAGCCTTGAGGGGCTTCTGTGGGGGCCCTGGGTACCAGAGCACCTGCAGTGGGTGCTGGAGCTGTGCTGGGGACAGCAGGATGTTCCATATCCTCAGAAGTGTCACAGGAGCTTCCTGACACCCTTGTTTCCTTGAAAATACCACACCAACACAAATGCTTGTTTTGCTGAACGGGTTTCTTATGAAAATGATCTTGGTGAGAGTTTCGCAAGCACAGCGCTGCTTCCAGAGGGAGCTCATGAGATTTTGGGATGAACACTGCCTTTCATTGTTCCACAGTGTTTGAGTTGAACCAAGAGCAGTGAATTTTTCTTGCTTCATCTCAAATTGCTGGCATTGCTGGCTAGCATGTCTGCAGCATCTGATGCCGTTTCCTTAGGGAGAACTGGCTCCTATCTGCACTAGGAGTTTGTTCTTTTCCATCTCAGCTGAATGTGCTGATAACGATGGAAGTGAATATTTAGGTGCCTTGTGTGAGCAGCAGGATACAAAGGCCTTTTCCAGCACACCTTCAGCCCAGGTGTGTCTCACTGCCTGTTTCAGTCTGGGCACTGCCAGAATTCATGGCTCTCCCTCAGGGATGCCACATCAGCTTCCTGGGGTCTCCATATCCCTACCAAGTGCATCCCCAGCCCGAGGGCTGGTGCTCAGATCCGAGTTGCTGGCCTGGTGCTGCAGGTAGGTTTCTGTGACGCCTCACGCTGTGCCTCAGACACCCACCTGCTGTTTGCAGCAAACACTCACAACTGGCTCCCACCCAGCCTGAAAGGCTTGGGACACATTCAGTGGCAGGTTTGTGTGTGTCTAATTAGTTTGCTTACAGTTCCTCACATCTGTTCAGTTCCTTAAACTTCACAGAAGGGACAGAGCTGTAATGCTTTCCCTTCAGCAGCACTTGTTCTATATTCAGTGCGGGAAATAACTTGTTCCCAACTTGGGCTTGGGCCAGGAATTGTTCCCCTGAGGCAGAGATGTATACAACAACTCCTGGAGTATCTTACACCTACCATGGGAAAGAAGGTTCAAAGGCACACAGTTGTGATAAAACCAGTATTTAAATTCTGCCCACTTCATTTACTTATTTATTAACTCCAGGAGTCTTGCTGAGAGACTGACATGTCATCACTCTCACTGGATGGTGAAACTAGAATGGCTGCTGTCTGGCTCAGGGACTGGAGGAAGCAGTTCCTAAATCCAAGGGCTTGCTCCTGCACAGCCAGTTCCTTTTCCCTGCACTGGGAGGAGAGGAAGAGAGGTTTCAGAAACATTAAAAATATCTGCAGGTCCCTGCCTGTGCTTGTTCCTGTCTGCTGCAGCCACACTGTTGCTGCCAGTGCCCAGCTGTTAGTCTGGACAGCAGCATGCTTTTGTGTCTACAGTAGTAATAAATCAATATTTTTCTTTTTTTTCCAAGTTATTTATTTCCGAGTACGTAATGAAACCCTTAAGTGGGAATGTGCCATCAGTGAGTGTGTGTGTGTGTGCAGGGTGTATCTT
Source organism: Pyrgilauda ruficollis (assembly GCF_017590135.1). Taxonomy (NCBI): domain Eukaryota; kingdom Metazoa; phylum Chordata; class Aves; order Passeriformes; family Passeridae; genus Pyrgilauda; species Pyrgilauda ruficollis. The sequence goes on from NW_024531043.1 coordinate 11,011,539, forward strand.
AGCTCTGCTTTTCATTCACAGAAATGTCTTTTCTGAAATGCCTGCTCCCTGTTTGGAAAGCATTCCAGGCTCCTGTGTGAAAATCCAGACATGAGGAGCATTCCAGCTGTGTAGGGCAGGACTGTGCTTTTGCTGGAGTGTAGCAACATGAAGCATAAGTTTCTTTCAGACAGCAAAATGTCAGTGCTGGAGGTAGTGAAGTTGTCAGCCTCTCTCTCCCTTACCCTGGCCGAGGACCTGGGGGTGTGAGGGCCTGGAAATGCTCCGTGTGTCCAGTCTGATGAACGTGCCTGTTCCGAGCTGCCTTGGCAGCCACCATCCCCCCTGGCACTGGGCTGGAGGGCTGCAGCCTGGGACTGCTAGTTCTGATCCTGAAAGAGAAGTATTTTAAGGAACACTTGATTACAGTGCAGGGTGCTGTGCTGCTAAAAATGCCCATGGGATTAATGGGTGGGAGAACATGGATGGGAGAGCCCTGCCTGTGGAGGGATCAGGCTGTGCCTCTCTGGGGGGACACAGGGCTGGGCTTTGCAAACCCGAGGGGTGGCAGGGCGTTTGGGGATGGTGCAGCCCTGGCTTTGGGGGTTGCTTGGGCTCGTGGTGAGTTCTCTGTTGTTGTTCCAAGAGCAGTGTGTGAATTGGGATGGTCACTGCCCTTATGGGAAGCCCAGAGCCGAGCCCTTTGTCAGATGTGTTTGGCCTGGGTCCCTTCCTCCCACATCGGCGAGGGGTGGCCGTGCAGCACCCAGGGCTTGCTCAGCACGGTGCCTCTGCTCCCTGGGAGGGCTGCAGTCCCTCCCAGAAAACAAGGATCTGTACAGTGTGCCTTGGAATGAGCATCACCTTCCTGCAGGCTTGTGAGCGGTTGTGTCTCCCACAGGTGAAGGAATCGGATGGTGTGGTTAACGATGAGCTGCCGAACTGCTGGGAGTGTCCAAAGTGCAACCACGCAGGGAAAACTGGAAAAGTGAGTTTAATGGGAATAAGTGGTGCTGGAATGAGATACAAAATCTTAAGCATTCCCTCTGGCTTATAGATAGACTTTAGCCCAGTACCAGCTTCTGGTTTTGTGCTTAATTCTGGTTTTGTTCGTAATTACCCATGGTGGGGGTTTGGAATGAGGTGATCTTTGGGGCCCCTACCAACCCAAGCCATTCCAGGGTTATGTGGTTCATTCCATGATGATTCTGTGAGTTGGAGACAAGCTCACAGCTTTCTGTTCTTCAGTAATTTTTGTATACTTGTACCAACACTTCACCCAGCACCTGAGGAATATTTAGGTTAGTTCTGTGCACTGCTGCATGTTAATTTTGACAATGAAAAGTCCTGAAATTAAAAATTCACAAGCAATTATGCAAAACCTGGAGTGTCTGTTGGAATTAGTGAAACACTATTTCTTTGCAGAGCGAGACAGACACTTGCAAGTGTGTAGTTAGAAAAATAACCTCAGGAAAATTAAAACTTCTGACTCCTTACTAATAATTTTGTGAGTTAAAAAGCGACCAACCCAGCAGCGTTGGGGTGCTGGTGGCAAGGTGAAGGAAGGGCTGGGAGATGCATAAGGTATAAAGTTGGTTTGTGTTTTGTGTCTCTGGCGTACAAGCAAAAGCGCGGACCAGGATTTAAATACGCGTCAAATCTCCCGGGCTCGTTGCTGAAGGAGCAGAAGATTAACAGAGACAACAAGGAAGTTCCAGATGCTGCCAAACGGAAAGGGGACTGCGAGGAGACTCCCAGGCGGAAATCAGAGGAACATTCCAAAAAGGCTCCGGTCGACTCCATCCTGAGGAGAAAGTCTGACGAGGTGCATCTGTGGAGGAAGCGGAAATTCGAGAAGTCCCAGGAACCCACCATGAGAAAGCGGGTAAGGCCCAGCCCCTGCTGATGGCTCTGCACGGGCCTGGGCTGCCTGGGGCTGCTCTCTCTGCTCTCCTGGCTTTGAACTCAGCCCCAGATCCCAGGCTGTTCCCAGAGGAACTGGGATTTTTTACCGTGCTGGTAAAAGCTGCTGCTCTGACAGGACAGTGGCTGGGACAGGGACACTCAGGTTGATGTTCAGAGGCTGAAAACACTGGGCTATGGCTCTTGTTTTATTCAAGATACTGAAAAACCCACTTTGACTGAAAAGTCTTTACAAGGTGCTCAAGAGTAAGAACAAGGTGAAAATCAATTTTTCATGGAAGCCTTTCCAGGTCTCTCCACGTGGTGGCGCCTGGCAGCTGTTTCGGGGCTGGTTTGGGGCTGTGCCACCCTGGGAAGCCTCTGGAAAGGACACCTTGGGGTGCCTGCAGAGAGCAGGAGCTGCTCCCAGCAGTTGTGTAGACAACTTGGCCCTGAACATGGCAGTCAGGACTCTCAGGCCAGGCAGGGACACTGAATTTTCATGTAGATTCCAAAATGTGGTACTTGGGACCTGCAGAAATGCTGGTTTGCAGAGGCAGAAGTGAGGGCTCCAATTTACTGTGTCTCATGACTAAAGTGGCTGATGGCTGTAAAATCAGAATCAGTGACTGGACTAGTGTTGCCTGTGGAGCTCCCAGGGCTGGGAGTCAGTCAGTCCTGCAAGGCTGCACAGTGGGGATGCTGCAGGATGGCAAATGTAGGGATTTGAGAGAGCTAAATTCACAGCAGCAGTTCATGCACAGCTGCTTGCTGGCCATGCTTTCCTTTTCCCATCCCTGTGGACTGCCCCCAGTGAGGAAGGCACTGTGGGTCACCACATTACCACACAGCACAACAAATGTGTTTGGGCTTTTTACTTTCTTCCAACAACCAAAACTTGGAGAAGAAAACTTTATCCCACTTACATCTTGAAATTACAGAATCTCTCTCTCTTATGGAAACCTTTAACTCCAGGACAGTTCAGCTGCACTGTCTGGGTTTATATTTTCTCTTCTGGTGTCCTGTATTAAAATACAGCAGCCAATTGTGTTTTGATGACCCAAGGAATAAAAATCTGATCGTGTACCGATGTTTGGCCCTCCCTGTGTGGTTGAACATTGCCCCAGTCACACAGCCCCTCAGCACATCCTGGAGTCCCTGCTGCCCCCAGGGCTGTCCTGGCACACTGCTGCCCTCACAGCCTGGCACAATCACAGAATTCAGTGCCTGTAAGCAGTGCACCCATCAGTGCCCTGTGTGAGGGGTGCTGGGAGCTGCCCTGGCCTGCTGTAGTAATGTTTTATTCTATCCTGTCATTAACTTACTGGGACTTTTCCCTTTATAATATGTTTATTTAAAGGCAGGGTGATCAGCTTTCTCCACCATGCACTGCGGGCTGAAACTTGGGAACACAGCCACTGCCTTGACCCAATGAGTTTATTGGGAAAGAAAAGCACGGCCCTCTGACACAAGTGTGCTCACAGCACTTCCCTCTCCTTGCCAGTGCAGATCTCCTTATTAGAGCTATTTCATTTTAACAGCTGCTGACTTCTTTCTTGCTTGTGGTGATCAGATTAGGCTTGAAGTTTTCCTGGGCCTGTCAGGAAAAGAGAGTTTGTCTCTCACACAGCCTGGTGAATTGGAGGGGGTGGATGAGGGGGGAAGAGTGCAGAGCAGTTTGTTGGGAGCAGGAACTGGGGCAGGAGGAAGGTCCTGTCACATTCCCTGTTCTGCAGGGATTGGAGGGGATGGCCAGGGTTTGGTTGGGTGTAAAGGAGCATCTAAAGTGTCTAAAGGAGGCTGTGAGTGTCCAGCAAGCCAGAATGGCAACTGTGATCCCAGAGGTTTTGGGAATGGCCCTTCTGGCCATGATGTGAGGGCACTTGGGCAGTGTTTGATGTGGGTGCCCAGTGGATGTGGCCCAAGCCTGGGTTCTTGTGGCCTGCTGGGGACAAAACTGTCCATGGTGTGCTGCTGATGTTCTGTGTGTAAATGATCCACTCGGAGATGGGCAAGGCCCTGGAGTGTGCAGGAATCTGCACAGAGAATCAGTGCATTTGTCACTCCTGGAGTCCAGCGGGCCAACAGCTGGACTCCCCATCCCTGCTGCCTCTTGAACTCGATACCTTTGGCCTGTGGCTGCTCCCCGGGGCTGGGGTGGGGCCCGGGGCTGGGATGGGGCTGGGATGGGTGGGGCCCTGGGCTGGGATGGGGCTGGCCCCGGGCAGGGCTCCTGTGTGGAGCATCCGCATGGAAGCGCTGCTGGAAGCTCTGCTGAGCTCCCACACTCAGCCCCTGTCTCAGCCCCTGTCTCTCCCTCCAGCGGCGATCGTGGAAGGCCCCGGATGACCGAACTGCCATGATCAAACCCCTGCGGCGCCTCAAGCAGGAGCCCGAGGACGAGCTGCCAGAAGCACCCCCCAGGTCCAAGGACAGCGACCAGTCTCGGTCCAGCTCGCCCACGGCAGGGCCCAGCACGGAGGGCGCCGAGCCCAGGGACAAGAAGAAGTTCAAGATGAGGAGGAAAAGGCGGCTTCCCAATAAGGAACTGAGCAAGGAGCTCAGCAAAGAGCTTAACCAGGAGATCCAAAAAACCGAGAACAGCCTTGCCAATGAGAACCACCAACCCATCAAATCTGAACCGGAGAGCGAGAACGAGGAACCCAAGCGTGCGTTGAACAACAGCGAGAGACTCCATAGGTTCAGCAAAGGGTTGAACGGGACTCCCCGGGAGCTGAGGCACCACCAGCTCATGCCCAGCCTGCGCAGCACCCCCCGGGGCATAGCCCGGCCCCCGCCCTCGCTGTCGCCCCCCAAGTGCATCCAGATGGAGCGGCACGTCATCCGGCCACCTCCCATCAGCCCCCCTCCGGACTCGCTCCCCCTGGATGACGGGGCAGCCCACGTGATGCAGAGGGAAGTCTGGATGGCTGTCTTTAGCTACCTCAGTCATAGAGACTTGTGCATCTGTATGAGAGTTTGCAAGACCTGGAACAGATGGTAAGGAGGGCGGGACCCGAGGTGGGACGGGCACGGAAGGACAGCGGGCGATGGCACCGGTGTCTCCTGGGGAGGGCTGTGGGCTGTCCCTGGAGCTCTGGTGAGCCCAGGCAGAAGGGGTGACCAGCAGAAGTGGCAGATCTCATGTTGTGTTCTCAGAAACAGCAGTTCCCAGCATTTCTGGTGGAGCTGTGTGTGTCAGACTCGGCGTCAGCCTGCCAGGCTCCGGAGCAGCCTGTGCTGGAGTCAGACACCGCAGTGTTCCTGCTGCTGGAACAGCCAGGCTGCCTCAGCCTTGGTGTCATTCTGCCCCAGGACTTCCTGACTGCCAGCATTTGTGCAGTTCAGTTATTAAATACCTACTGAGATAGTGAGGATCCCACCGTGTGCTGCTCACAAGGGCTGTGCTGATTGTCTCCCTGTGGAGGGTGGGGAGCCAGGCTGTTCCCTGTGCCAGCAGAGCACGTTCTGCAGGAATCCTTTGTTGATGGTGTTTGCTCACAGCTGTCCCTTGTGCTCAGGTTCTGTGGCCCTGCACAGAAGCAGCAGAAGCTTTAGTGCAGATTTACAGGTTTCAAGTGACCCTCAGGGAGGCCTTGTGGCTCTGGTGACTCCTGTCCTGGGTTCCTGCTGTGCACATGGACAGACAGACTGGAACAGGCTCCTTTCCAGCACAGCCTGCTAACAGAACACACAAAGTAGAGGCTGATAATTCAGTGTGAGGTGGTGTGTGTGGAGTGTCTTCTCCGTGGGCTTGGTCTCCCTGAAACCTGCCAAGTGCATTTTCTATTTAAATACAGTATTTGCTAATAAAAAAAAAAAAATTAAAAAATGCAGACTCCTGCACACTCATCAAGACTTGGTTTTGTTGCCCTTAGAGACCCATAAAGAGCAAAAAGACACATAATCCACATGGATAGGGAAAACACAAACACATAACAGGAGAGGGAGGATCTGTTTTCCCAAATCTACTTGTTTTAAGTAAGGAAAAGACAGTGTAAATGGGGATACTATTTAAATCAGACTTCATAGTCAAAACATAAGGAAAAAGTGCTTACTTGTCTTCAGGCTATAAAACGGATTTTAGTAAGTGCTGGGATGACTTAAAATGGGATCCAAAGTTGTTGACACTTGTAATTCTGTGGAAGTAATTCCATGCTTTATTGCAGGATATATTTGATAGAGAAACTTGAAACTTATGTAACATTGTGTGGGGTTGTGTTTATCTTTGCAATACTTGGCCTTATTTTTGCAATTTTCAGTTAAGTGCTGTAGTTTTTCCTACTGTTTAATGACACCTTTTAAAGCCTTACCAAAATCCAAACAGGTGCCAAATTAAGTGCTGTTGGCTTTTTTTCTTTTTGGGTAGGTGCTGTGACAAAAGATTATGGACCAAAATAGATTTAAACCATTGTAAATCCATCACTCCACTTATGCTTAGTGGCATTATTAGGAGACAGCCTGTAACCCTTGATCTTAGCTGGACAAATATATCTAAAAAGCAGCTGAGTTGGCTTATCAACAGACTGCCAGGTAAGTGATGTGTTTTCATCAGCAAATCACAAACCAGTTTGTATAGGAAACCAGTCTGTATCTGAACTGCAGCCTCTGGGGAAAGAGTCCAGGGACTGGGTGGCCTGGAGGAGTACACTCTGCTAGGAGGGCTGGAGATGAAGTATCTTTCACATTTCATGTGAAAATGAAGCACCAGTGGGTTAAAATGAACCAAAAGTATTTTCTGACTATTTGACATGTTCAGTTAAAATAGTTTGAGGCAGGTCTTGCCCAGCAGGTAACGAATGCTGCTGTGGAAAGGGCTGAGGGGACTGGGGGAAGGAGTGAAGTTCCAAGTGGTGGGACAGATGAAGAGCTGGGCAGGAGGAGGGGACCGTGGGGGTCACTGGGATGTGCCCGGGAAGGTCCCAGTGCTCCAACCTGTTCTGTGTCTGCAGGTCTGCGGGACCTGCTGTTATCAGGGTGCTCTTGGATAGCAGTGTCGGCACTTTGTAGCTCCAGTTGTCCCTTGCTGCGAACTCTGGACGTGCAGTGGGCAGAAGGACTGAAAGACGCACAAATGAGAGACCTCCTGTCCCCGCCCACGGACAACCGGCCAGGTAAGGGCGGGAGGAGCCCGGGAGCCCCGTCCCACCCCCGGGGCTGTTCTGTGCTAGTCCCCCTTGGAGCAAACGGGCAGGAGCCCCCACAGCCGAGCCCCGCGGGGCTGGGGCCGTGCTGCCCCTGGGGAGTTCGAGGTAGTGACTTGCAGCACTCCTGGCTGGAGCCCCGGGGTGACGGGGATGTGCTGTGGCTGCTGAACCGTCATCTGAGCCGCTGTGCTGGTTTTCTGTCTGACTTTCTTCTCTTCAGGCTGCAACGGGTGTACTTTAGAGAGTATGGAAACACTTTCTTCCAGTTCAGGGAAGGAGCAGTTCTGTGGGTCATGCCACATTCGCCCGGATTTCAGCTCAGGTGAAATTTTGAGCAAATCAGATCTGCTTTCTGGCATGCACGGCACAGCCTACTGCTTATTCCTGACTTGTAATTCCGCTGGGCCCCTGCAGTTACTTTCATCCCTTTTGTTTTGAAATCAGGAGGTGGCTTTGTCCACATGCCTGTTCCAAAAATAGACAAGTGTTCCTGCTGATGTTCCCTCCAAAGCTCCAGACAGGCAAAAGCGTCTGAAGTTGACCCAGGGCAGCGGTGTTGTGTGTTCACGGTGCATTTCGTAGAGGCCTGCAGATGTTGGCAGCACGGGGCGGGGCTCGTGGGAGTGACCTCCTGCCTCTGCTTCGCAGGTCAGATCGACAACCGGAGCAAGCTACGGAACATCGTGGAGCTGCGCCTGGCGGGGCTGGACATCACGGACGCCTCGCTGCGGCTCATCATCAGGCACATGCCCCTGCTCTCCAAACTCAATCTCAGTTACTGTAACCACGTGACAGATCAGTCTATTAACCTGCTGACCGCCGTCGGAACCACCACGCGGGATTCGTTAACGGAAATTAATTTATCAGGTAAGGGGTGGGGGGGAGGGAACGGCCAGGGCATGGCAGCTGTGAGGGGGGTTTGACCCAGCCCTGCCCTGCTCCTGCTGTAATTCCCTGGCAGCAGCTGCTGCCACCATGTGCCGCTGGTGGAAATGGCCCCGCAGCTGCCAGGAGCTGCTGTATCCACGCTCATCCTCCCGGGGGATTTTCTGCACATCTGGGCTGCCCGTGGGTTACACAACAGCTGGGGGATGGGCATGGGCGGTGGAGCTGGCAGGGATTCCTCTGCTGGGGATGGAGCTGGTGGGGATTCCTCGTGCTGGAGGAAAAAATCAGTGCTGAATTCCTCCCCTCTGCTCTCCCCAGACTGCAATAAGGTCACTGACCAGTGCCTGTCTTACTTCAAACGTTGTGGGAACATCTGCCAGATCGACCTGAGGTACTGCAAGCAGGTGACGAAGGAGGGCTGTGAGCAGTTCATAGCAGAGATGTCCGTGAGCGTCCAGTTCGGGCAGGTGGAAGAAAAACTTCTGCAAAAACTGAGTTAGTTAAAGGACTCGTGTAAATACTGGGGCGAGGGGGGGAAGGGACTAAGAACACGTAGGGATTTTATTTTCAATTGGGAACTTGGAATATCAGAAAATGCCGTGATTGGATTTTACAACTCTTGTTGAGGAGAGAACAACGTGAAACTACCCATGTTAAGAATTTCAACTTGTGCCACTAATTCAGTCTACCTGGGATGACCTGCACTGGCTCTTATGCAAATTCATAAGGCGACTGTTACTGATGATAATTGTTCACACCCTGGAAGAAGACTGAGCTCCAAGAAATACTGTTATTTAAAGTACCACAGCATGTGCTTGGTAGTGTAAATTTGATTTCTGCTTTTCATTTCTTAAAACAAGAAAAAAAAAAAAGTTGGTGTCATTTAAGTGGACCACGCACTGCATTTCTGCCTTCTTAACACGTTTTGTTTTGTTACATCTTACATTATGCAGAACTATTTTTGTACAAAAATTGTTTAAAAATTATTTATGCAATGTTTGAATGCATTACCAGTGTTTCGGTTTTGATTGCCAATTTTTATCTTTACTTATGGTAGGCGAGAACTTAACCTATACTTCGTAGGCAGTATCTATCTACAAACGTGCCCAGGTCAGGAAAAGTAGGTTCATACTTTCAACTTAAAGCATGTTTTAATGGAAGTTTATATCCTGCTTTGTATACTTCAGAAGTGACATAAGCATGTTGTGGAAATAAGGTGTAAATTATAGTTGAAGTAAAACACTTTTATCTGTATAGAAATCACCTTTTTCTCAAAATTTTAAAAAAATTCCAATTTCAGCTTTTGCACATAGGAGGGTTTCACTCTGTAGCATGAGCTCTTGTACTCAATATAAAATTAATTTATACAGTGAGTCCAGCAGTAGAATAAATGGTCAAACGTAGTCTCTCTTTCTTTGAAGTGTGAGTTGAGTTCTCATTTAAGGTTTATAACATGGTTATTTCCTGATTGTAAAATTCTGCATTCATAAGTGCCATTGTTGTACGGTGTTGTTTTCGTAGACCTTCCTGATGCAGTTTTACCTTTGTTGAATTTGTATAAACAATTGTACAAAAACAGGCGCTGGCTCTGCGCGTTTTTGTCGGGGCAGGGGGGCGGCTGCAGGGAGCTCTGAGCATTTTCCAGGGCATTGTTACATCCAGGGATCTGCCCAGGTCAGGCTCCAGGATCACTGACAGCTTGAGAACATTAAAACTGGAGCCGAGTAACCCCCAGCAGTGCCAGGGCTGGGTAAGAAAAGAGACAGAGGCTGAGAGAGCCCATCACCCATCTTTATTGAGTTCAAGTGGCTAATGAGCAGCATGGAAATAACACCGAGGGCACGTCTGTCTTCATTAGCCTCCCCTCTGGACAGACTCCAGGAATTAAGTACCTTTAAAAAGTTACTTCTAAAAAATAAAGCCATTGAGAGGTTTGCTCCCTTCTGAAAAATACCCAGGAGAGCTTGGAGCTGTGTTTTGTGTGAGGAGGAGCTGCTTTCTCTCTTCCAAGCCAGCTTAAGTATTCACAAAAATGAGAGCACAGGTCCAGTTCTCAGGTCCTGCACCCCCAGCCAAGCAGAGCCTTGGCTCTGGAACTTTGCTGCCACATGGGAACGCAAAGGAGAAACTGTAATTTTTTTACCAACTGCTTAAAGAATAACTGAACACACATGGTCCTTCCTCACCTCTTTTTTACAGTGAGCTTCACCAATCCCAGTCACGGCCATGCTTGGTCACAGACATCTTGTTCTCACCCTGCACGAGCTCCTCTTGCTGCTCCCTTCCCCAGGTCATTGCTCACAGACATCCTACAGGGACCCTCATAATTCCTACTCCAAGAGGAGCTGGACCCCAGCTCATGGCACAAAGCTCAGCCTGACCCTGGGCCCAGGGCTGGCAGCAATACAGGCCCCCAGCAGCCCCTGGAAGCTGGTCTGGGTGACTTGGCTTTGGGTGAAAGTCCGTGAACAGGAGATTTTTAACAAAAACTGTCCCTGCTCCTGCCTCCCCCTCCCCAGTTAAGGTTAGTAACGCTGTACATTCCACGTTAGCAGCAAGGAGCTGGTGCCCCGATCAGGATTCACAGTAACATCAGGCTGTCGGCACATGGAGTACAATCATCACAGATTAATAGTTACAACAGGCATGAGCGGATTAAGGACCACGCTAACATGGTTTACTATGTAACCCTTCTTAAAAAAATAGTTTATTCCTAAACTAAAAACCACTTAGTAACTGGTTTTTGGAGCCCACCAGGCAGAGCCCGGTGCGGCCCCTGAGCCCTGCAGAGCGATGGAGTGTTTTGTACACTGACAAACAGCCAAGACAGCACACGTGTCATGACAGACATTCAGAGGGAGCAATCAGCATAAAGCAAGATTGCTTAAGGGCTTCTGTGCGGGAACAGTTCATGGCAGTGCTTCCTAAGCTGTGTCCGACACCAGCACGGCAGCCGGGCCTCGGAACAGATACATTCTAGCATTAGGGAAAAGCTGAATAATCAACTGATATATTCATTGCTTCTAATGCACTAGAGAACACCACAGGCTAACAGGCTCAAGCAGAGGTGTTTGCTGACCACTTGCCGAGTGCTGAATGCGTAAGGACAGGTGAGATTCTTCAGAAGAGAGCAAGAACTGCTGTAAACAGTTTGACTCCAACAATCTGTGGGGCTGTAAGGTCAGTGGGGCAGCATCTGGGCCTGCCCAGCCCTGCGCTGCAGGAGCTGCTTGAAAAACCTTTCACCAGCTTCTACATCCTGATGTCAAAAAGGCCAAATTTAACCAAAACAAGAACGCTGCCGTGTGCCCCAGGGCCCAGCACTCCTGCCCACAGGAATCCTGCCCGGGGCACTGGGGGCAGGGCTGCGTTAGGATTTGAAGACGTGCACGGCCCGCACCACGTACTGTCGGCAGATGGGGCACTCGCTCATCCTCTTGCCGCACTTGGTGCAGGTGACCATGTGGCCGCACTCCAGCAGCACGCAGTCGATCACGGCGTCCATGCAGATCCGGCACAGGCTGTCGTCGTCCTCGTTCAGCTGCATCCTCTCCCCCTCTGCAAAGCAACAGAGAGGGAGGTCACGGCTCTGGGCCCTGCAGAGCCAGGGCAGTTCCAGCCCAGCCATGCTTCATCCCCTCACATGAACTTTTTTAAGCCCCAGCTCTGAATTAATCTATATTCCTTCAAAAATAAGCAAAGAAATAAGAACTAGAAAGCCCCTCAAGTGAACATCCAATATTTGGCTTCATTCTTTAAACTCAAGAAGCTGTTTTCAATTCAGAATGTAATGACTGTGAAATAACGTGCTGGATTAAAATTCAGAGCATGTTGGTTTTCCATGTCGGAGCTCAGTGTTTGGCAGAACACTTTCCTCAGAAGATTAAACACAATAATAATACAGCAGCCTAAGAAACAGAAGCCTTAAGTAGGCCATAAAGGTGGCAGAAGTGAACAAAACCTGTCAAGTTTCATTGCATACAGTCACCATCCCCATCAATAACTGAACATTCCAGCAGATCATGGGGAAAAAAAAAAATCAACCTTAAGTTTACAGTTTTTTCCCAAGTTTTGTGTAAGCAAGAATTGGTCTGAGGACAAATTACACAAGTGAAAGACTCCAACTGCTGCGTGGAGCAGAGGGCAGAACAGCAGCCACTGAGCTGCAGCCACAGAACAACCCCATGAAAATGTGGACTGAGACCAAAGAACTTGGACTTTTGTCACTGTAGATTTTAACTCTGCAGTAACAGACCTAAAGTGCCCTGATCTGCACAGCTACAGAGCAGCTCTGGCTAATGCTCTGTGAAACCCAGCAAAGCACAGGGAGGTGCCAAGTTCCAGTTCTCTCAGGAACCAGTTCTCAGTTGTGCAATTTTACCTTCACTGTGAAAGCTCAGCTCTCCAAGCTTTGGAATAAAGTCTCAAAAAACTGGCACAATCCTGGAAAGCTTTGTTTAATCACTGCAGCCATGTTCAGGTACTGTAGGGGCACCCCTGCATTGCTAAAACACATTTTCCAGGTGTTCCAGCAGAGCAGACAGAGGTCAGATACCAAATTTTTCCACTGGCAGAACCAAACCAGAAACTGGAAACCAGAAACTCAGTAGACTTAAGAAAGCAGAAATAAAGAATAAACCTACGTGTCTTGTGGTTCTCCTCGCTCTCTCTGTACAGCCTGCTCACTTTTTCCACAAGTTCCCATTTTTCACAGCATCCTGAGTAGTTGACAAAATTGCAGGCGAGGATTTCCTTCAGCTGCCGAACACTCAACCCTTCGATGTCTTCCAGGCTGGAGATGTCGGACAGGGAGGCCCTGGCTCTCTTCCTGGCCAGCCCCGGGGTCTGAAACACATCAGTTGTGTGCTTTTAGCGGCCCTGCTTACTTCAGAGCACGTGAAGCTGCAGCAGCTTGGCTAAAGTTTAAGTCTTTTTGAAGCCAGCGTGTGCAGCCATTCAGTGCTAGACAGCAAATTCTGGAAGAACCAGAGCATGAGGCCAAATGTTGGCAGAGATATAAAACACTTTATGGTGTCCACATGCCAAAAATCTGTTCTTTGGATATCTCACCTGCTCTTCTGCGCTTTCTTCTTCTTCATTATTTACAGATGATTCAGTTTGTCCCTGTGTACAAAATGAAACTCATCAGGATAAAAAACCCAAGTTATTCCCTTATAAAACACTTTCCTTCCTTCCAAGGTGATCTCAGGTGACAATGAAATGACATTTTGAAGTTCCAATTGCTACTAATCATCCCAGGTTTAAGTCACTTCTGACATGAACTAGGAATCTTTGCTAATTATCTCCAGCTTTCAGGTGCAAGGTACAAAAGGCATTTTTCCTGCCCCTCCAAACTGTATCAATTGGTGTTTTATTTTAAATTGATACATAACTATCAAAAAATATATAAAATAAAGCAATGCTATTGCATAAATCACGTTAATCACTGTACCCGTGAAGGTGTTCCACTTCCTGTGCTTCCCCTTCTGTTGGCAAGCTCTCCTGGGTTTGACATGGACACAGAGGTGGAAAAGGGATGGGTGAAAAAGCCCGAGCTCTGTGACCGTGACGAGCGCAAGCTGCCAGCGTCCATGTCCTCCTGTGTCCCCAAGCCATGGTGGCACAGCACCAGCTCCACCAGGTCTTCCTTCTCCCTGCAGGTGTCCGTGGGGATGTTCCTGAGGATCAGGTACTGGCGCAGATCCTTCACTTTCAGTCTCATTAGCTGAGGGCGCTGGAAGGCCGTTTCTTGCAGCAAGTGGCAAGTGGAACATCTTCTGAGATTCTCTTGTAGGACTGAACAAACTGAGCAAAAATCCTTTTTGCAGTCACAACACACGTGCTGAGGGGAAAGGAGGGAACCATTCAGCTCTGGCTCACAGGAAACAAATCCAGGTCCTGCTCTCTGCTTCTCCAGGCTACAGAATTTACTATTAGCTCTTCCACTGTCAGTTGTGACAGACATAATTATTAAGATTTAGATACAGACAACTGCCCTGTCAGTTTTGCAAGTGTTCCAAGGGAGTCCCTTGCTCTTTTTGGCACTACTGAAGCTGATTTGAGGTTTCAGTAAAAAATATTATGAATAATCTAATAAAGTACTCAAGTTGCAGTTTAGACAACAAACAAAACTAAAACCAATTTTATGGTCTCTTAAAATACTTCTGAATATACTGTCACTGCTCCTTTCGTGTGTGTAAAACAACAGTAAAACCCCAAAATTTAGAGAACCTACTGCTTCCCCAACTGATTGCAAGAAGTCAAAGCAGGCTTCACATGTGATGAATCACATGGGAGGGAAATACTCCCAAAAGCCCAGATGTCACTTCTGAAGAGAGCTTTGTTCAAAGGACTCACAATACACAAAAGCTGGGACAGACCAGACTGCCAGCTTCCAGCTGCTGTGAACAAACCCAAACTCCTCAAGGTTTTCAGGATTATAGTAAATTAATATTGGCTTCAGAAATGTCCCCACACAACACTTCACTCAACAAAGCCTTGCCATGTGAACAGGACACATAAGGGGAAAACAACACACAAACGGAGGGAAGAGGCTTCATCTGAAGGAGCTGCAGAGGATTAGGTCACTGAAGGGGCAAAATAACAATCCTGGACAGTTGTGATACACAAAAATAATAAAATATTAATAATCTCAGTTTTATTTATCTGCATTAACCCACCAACCTGCCTCCTAAAGAAGGAAAAGGCTGTTGGAGCACAACAGCCTTGAGCAGAACTAAAGCTGGTCAGGAAACAACCAGAACTGCATGAGAACTTCCAGAAAAAATCTCTAATACTGTATTGTGAGGATTTAACTTTTCCATCACCCAGCTTGTTCACTCCAGTACTCAATCACTGTTTGGAGCCATCTTCAAAACCAGATTTGCTTTTACTGTTTGAGATTCTGAAGCTAACACATGTATCTTACAAATCAGAGCCCATGAATTTCCAGGCCAGCCCAGATCCAACGTGCCACTGACTAATGAACACCAGAGTTACTAACTTCTAATCCTGGTTGACAATAATTTCTTGTGACCTCAGAATAAGGCACTTCCTCCTTCCCTGAGGCTTGTATCTGCCTCAGGTTTCTGAGTAAAACACTTATCTCCCAGTACGCCACAGATGAGTTCAGAGGGGTAAAAATCCAGTGCAATAGGAAATATACTCACTTTTTTCCTGAAAACTGAGAAGGAAAGTCCACAGGCTTTGCAGACGATGTTGGTGCTGGCTGCAGCAGGAGCTGGATATGCTGAGAAGCCTGTGCTTGGTGTAAACCTGAAGGGGCCAGCACCTCCCCCAAAGCCAGCCTGCTGGCCACGCACTGCTCCTGTGCCCATGACTTCATTCAGCAACCCGCAGCAGGAAGCCCACATGGAAGTAGCTCCCGCCTGAAAACATCACAGAGCAAAGGCAGAAGATCAGGATCTGGAAGCCCCCATCAGATGGGAGCTGCTGCTGAGGAGCTGCTTCACTCCACGTGTCACCATGCCAGCAGCAGGCGGTGCCAGAGCAGCCCCGCTCCCAGCTGAAACCCACAGTGGGAGAGATTTGCCTCGAGAGGCCAAGGCAGGCACAGGCAGCTCGCACTCACAGCTCCTCTTCTGGAGAATTCCCCCAGACAGAGTGAGGAGCTTGGGGAGTGATGCAACAGCAGGGCAAGGAAGGAGCGGCTGAGAGCCCATTGCAGGTGAGGGGCAAACCCCCAACGGGACAGGCAGAAACAGCAACTGCTGTGATTAATGCACAAGTGTCCCTGCCGGATCTGCTCCACAACTCACCCAGCTCTGCATGACTCACAGCAAAACTCTCCCTAAAATAACATTCCTGGCTTTCAAACTTGAAAACCAACCTTCGGTAGAAGATAACTACAGGCTGGTTTCACTGAGGAAACATTTTTCAAGATCTCTCTGAACCTCATTTTGTTGCCTTACAGAATGTCTAACAAAAGTTAAAATAAATCTAAAACTTATTTTCTACTGATTGTATTTCAGTTTTAAGTCACATAATCTTAAAACAGTGGAAATTCTGAACACATAAAGTGCTACTTTTCATCCATGGAAGCCTTAGGCACTTGATTCTCTACCAAAAGCTCGTATTCTACTTAAAGGTGGAATTTGGACTCCAAGCTAGGCAGGTCACAAGTTTAATCACTGTCAGGTGGCTCCCTGAGACCTGCTAGAAAAAAAAACAAGGGGCAAACAGAACCACAACAGGTTCTCCCTGAAAGGAAACTGAGGGGTACAACGTCCTTTACATACAATTGCTTTTTCATACTTTTTTTTTAATAGATGTTCTCTTTTTCAAATAATTGCTTTTGAGACTTTTAAATCTTGCCGTAAAACCCCAAGCCACCAGAACACACAGTTCAGCTGTGTAACGTGGTGCTTTAATTCCTGGTGTAACTACACTCATCTGCCCTGAACTGAACACAATCCTCTCACATTTGTGGGAACTCAATGCCAGAATAACTGGGGACGGGCAGAACGTCTCCTTTCAAACCACAGAGCACAAAAGGTAAGAAGAGGAGCTTCAGTTACAACATCAAATATACATTCTAATTAAATCCTCTCATCTGTTAAATCCACTCATCATTATGGGTATTTCAACAGCAGAATTCATCCTGGTGAAGCAAGAACCCTCCGTGCCCTGGGCACCCAGGAGATCTTCCTCAGCTTCCTCCAGGGATGAGCTCCAGCAGCCCTTCCCGACCTCCAGGGAGCTCCCACAGCTCACTCCAGCCTGGAGCTGCCAGCCCAGACTCAAACCAAAGCCTGGTTTATAGTTCTCCATTATAAGCACTGTGGAAATGCATTAATATTAATTTTCCCTGGACAAAACATAATTATCCTGGTTTATTAGGCAAGAGGAATTAACTTTCCAGAAATACATCCTGAAAACCAATGAAGCTCAGCAGAGCTCTGAGTTTCAAAACTTGGAACTTCTGAAAAATATCTCCTCTCATCATAAGGGAAAGCTGTACCACAACCATTCCTCTCATTCATCACCTCTTCTTCAAAACTGAGGAGCTAATTATGTACCTAAAATATTTCAAAGCAGCCACATATAAATAACAGAATAAAATAATTGACCAAAAGGATCTGTCAAAATTCAACTTGCATTTTACACAACCATGGCCTGCTCGGGGGGTCACAGCAGCAGCAGGACACACAATGACTGCAAGGACATGAGACATTTGATACCACAACCCTGGCCTGAGAGTTTAACACCTGCTTCTTGGACTTATTTTATTCCAGAGCCTGTAACAACTGTTCAGACATCACTGTCAACACCAAACATATGTATTTTTAGGAACTTTTCATTGCCCATTTTGGACACACTGAAGTTGCTGGTATCAAACAGAAAATCTCTTTATCTTGCTGCCAACCACTCACTTAAGGTGAAAGGCAGGGCTACGTGGGCATTAATTTTCTCCTTAGCCCACGTCACCTGTGGATTCCTTCTGTGCCCTCAGGTCATTAACTGATAATTGAATTACAGCGTCTAGACTCTCCATATTGCTCTGTAAGAGAAATGGCACCGTGCTGAAAAGCACCAACACAACACACAAATTAAACACGCTAAGACAAAAATCCCTCCCTTGAGAATTGATCAAAACATTCCCAATTTCTGCACCAAAACCATCAGCCTCCACTTCCATCGGTATCGTCCCTCTCCATACCTTATGTGCATCTCATAGGAGCAAAATCCTGCGTTCCAACTTCTCTGCTGCCGTTTTTAGCTTTAAGGGTGTTTAGTTACCTGACGAGGATTTCACCTGCTGCTCCTGACACACCTGTGCTACCCAAGCTGCAGAACGACAGGAGAGCGGCGGGAGGGATTTATTTTTAATCGTTTTAACTGAAACTTCCTCTTTACACCCACCTTTGGACCAAGCACTTCTTTTCCGGGACGGCCCAACAGCCTCAGGGGAGCGCCCGGGCTCCGGGAGCCGCCGCTGTGCCCTCACAGGCCCGGCCCGGGCCCTGCCCGCCGGCTGACTCAGCGCGGGCCCCCCGGCTCGGCGCCGCCGGCCCGGGCTCCCCTCACAGCGGGGCGGGACGGCGGCCGCGGCCTGAGGCGAGCCGGGAGGGGCGGCCCGGCCCGGACATCCCGCCGGGCTCCCGGCCCCGTCACCCTCCCCGCTTCGCCCCCTCCTCCTTCCTTCCTTCCTTCCTTCCTTGCTCGCAGAGGAAGAGGCGCTTCCCCGGCTGGCTGCACCCCTCAGCTTCCCGGACCCCCCCTCACCTTCATGGCCGCTCCCGCCGCTCCAGCGCCGCGCCGCCCCCGCCCCGCGCGACCCCGCCGGGCCGCCGCTCGGAGGGCGGGCCCTGCCGCCGCGCCGCACGCCATTGGCTGTCGCGCCGCCGCGCCGCACGCCTATTGGCTGCTGCGCCCCGACGGCGAGAGAAAGAGACCAATGGGAGAAGAGGACACGGCGGGGCCGAGGGGGCGCGGAATGCCCCGAGTGGGGCCGGGACACGCGGGGACACCGAGGGCGGCAACGAGGGCGGCACTGATGGGACACTGAGAGTGGCACTGGTGGGACACCGAGGGGGCACTGATGGGACACCGAGGGGGCACTGATGGGACACCGAGGGGGCACTGATGGGACACTGAGAGTGGCACTGGTGGGACACCGAGGGGCACACGGATGGGACACCGAGGCTGGCACGCACGCAGTCACCGATAGCGGCACCGATGGCGGCTCCGAGGTGCTGCTGCCCCTGCACCCGGCCCTGGCACACCGGGAGCGCTGAGAGCTGCCCTGCGCTCCTCAGACGGGAGGGGACGGCTCTGGAGCGTCTCTGCTGGCAGGAGAGGCTGTGGGAGCTGCGTGCAGGAGACAGACGGGATCTCCATGCCAACACCTCCGAGGGGTGCCAGAGGATGGGGCCCGGCTCTTTGGTGGTGCCCAGGGACAGGATGAAGAGGAATGGCCATAAATGAAAACATAAATGAAGTTCCAGCTCGACATGAGGAAGAGCTGCTTTCCAAGGAGGGTGGCAGAGCACTGGAGCTGCCCAGGGAGCCCTCCAGTGCCACCCCTGCCATGGCAGGGACACCCTCCTGTGTCCCAGGCTGCTCCAAGCCCTGTCCTGCCCTTGGGCACTCCCAGGGATCCAGGGGCAGCCACAGCTCCTCAGGACACCCTGCCCACCTCTGAGTAAAGCATTTCCCTTAACACCGAACCCAAATCCAGACTCTTTCAGTTTTATTCTACCAAACCCTTTGGTGAGAGCCATTAAACTTGAGAAAAGATTTATTATTTAAAAATCCAATTCTAGTGAGCTCCTAGATGTCATTATTATTTTCTAGGCTGTGAGTGGGATATATATATATATATATATATATATAAAATAATAATCAGAGATTGCAAGAACTGAAAGCTTTTAACCAGAAGATTGCATTAAAGAAAACCCAGCAGTACAAACCTGACCAAGGCTTCAGGAAAGCTTTATGTAAGAGCACAAAGGGCCAAGAACCAGGGCTTTGCCAAAAAGAGGAACAGACAAAAGTGGCTGAAAATAAACACAGAGCACAAATCAAATGTACCCCCACAAAGGGCTGGATGCAATCTGCTAATTTTTGCAGGAAGGATCTATTTTTGGAGGAAATGAGATACAAGAAGTGGGTAAAAAAGAAAAAAAAAGGTGTGTAATTGCCATGTGAATGGCACAGTCCTGGCAGCTTCAGGAGTAAGAGCAGATAGTGCACACAGCCCAACCTCTGGATTTGCATTGACACCATATTTTAATTCAAAATCAGGTCACCTTTTTTCAGAAATGTTTATGCTCCTTGACAAGCTTTAGATATGCTCTGAACTTATACACATGACTTAATAAAAAAAACCTTCATTTTTTCCCCAATAATAGCTTGCCATTTTAGTCAAAGTGACAGAAAAAATAGAAAAGCCTTGTGAATACAACGTTGGAGCTTGCAATGGCACATTCCTCACATTTCTCATGCAAGGGACTGCTTTAAGACACCTTAAAAATATCAGTACAATTTGTTTTTTAAGAAGTTCTATGTCATCTAAACTCTGTCAACTCAGTGTCACCCTTGAAGTACCAAGTTATACACATATTTTTGTAAATAATATTACATTAAAACATAAGAACTCCCCATGCAGTCCCTGTGATGGGTTAAAAGCTGTCCCAAACCAAGCAAAACCCAACATTTTCCCTTTTTCTCTGTTAAGGATTCGCTAACAAGAAAATCCTCCCAAACACAGATGTTTTAGGGAGCAACGTGGGCCTGACAGAGCTGAGATCTGGTGACAGTGCTGGCAGCTGCACTTGCCACTCCTGCCTTAATTTGGGCAGATCTGGATGAATCATGTCCTTAACATGTGATTGGAGATGACTTTTACTGCACCAGCGTGCCCAGACTGTAACCAGCTGAGGCTTTGAAACGAGGCTCTTGAACTGTGCCAGCTACTCCGTGGGTGAAAAGCAGCATTTCAAGAGGTTCTATTAATAAAAGCCTTGCCCTCGCTGAGCCTCCAGGACTGTGCCAAAGCAGCATTAAAAGATTTAAATCTATTACTGAGAGATGTCCCATTTCCTCCTGCCACCAAATAACGAGTGACAACGACTCGCTGCAGCTCTGTGATCCCCCGGGGTTTTACACAGAGCCAGAGGGAGGGGAGGGATTCTTCCCGGGAATATTCATTTGGTTTTAATTTAACAACCTGCAAAATTTGATTGTAAAGTTTAAAAAGACAAATTGAATCGCTGGGCTTTATCTGGGGATTCCAGGTTGGATATTAATGGCTGTGGGAAGGATCAGGGAATCACAGGATTGGAATGGTTTGGGTTGGAAGGAACCCTAAAGATCATTTATTTCCAATCCCCTGCCACAGCAGGGACACCTTCCCCTCTCCCAAATCACTCCAAGCCCTGTCCAGCCTGGCACTTCCAGGGATCCAGGGGCAGCCACAGCTGCTCTGGGCACCCTGTGCCAGGGCCTCACCTCCCTCACAGGGAGGAATTTCTTCCCCAAATCCCATCTAACCCTGCCCTGTGCCAGTGGGATCCATTCCCCGTGTCCTGTCACTCCCTTGTGAACAGTCTCTCTCCATCTTTCTTGTCAGCCCCTTCAGGCACTGAAAAGCCACAGTGAAGTCACCCCAAAACTTCCCTTTTCCAGGCTGCACAGCCCCAATTCTCTGAGCCTTTGCTCACAGGCTGCTCCATCCCTCAGATCATCCTGGTGCCCCCTCCGGCCTCGCTGCTGGGCACAGCCAATTTCAGGTGAGATAAAAGATGGGTTTCTCAGCTGGGTTACCTAATCTTGGATTTAATACAAAGTCAGCTCTCACTGCCGGGTTCCAGGCGTGAGAGCTGATTTAAACATCCTTCAAAAGCGTGTTCCAAATGTTCTCTCTGCACCACGCGCTGAGGGATTGCCAGCAGAGCTCACACTGGCTCCAGAGCCTTGCACAGAAACATCAGAACCAGATGTTTGTCACTTCCTCTTCCCTCCCAGCCCTTGCACAGCTCAGCCTTTATCTCATCCCCTCCCCTCCCTGCCCTGCCACGCCACCAGCTCCGTGTTTCCACCCAGGCCACCGGGCTTTATCTTCAGGAAATGTCAGCAAATTGACCTTTAAAACATAATAGCTGCTGTCACTGCCTGGGATCTGTGCTCAGACACAGCTCAATGAGTTCATTGAGGGCGAGGAAACCATCATTAATTATGCCAGCAGCAGCAGCAAGCTCCAATGTTCAGTTTCTTAAATGTAAATGTATCCTAGAAAATTACCCCCGGCTTGATTTGCCTCCTCCTCCTCCTCTCAGCACCCCCAGGCATGAATCAGGAGCAGCGCCATGGAAATCCCCAGGGACGTGCAGATGTATAATAATATTGAGTTTTGTTTTGCTCTCACTTACAAAAATGAGAACTATTACAATAATTGGAGTATTTTCTTTGGGAATATGATGCCTTAATGAAGTACTTTAACAAGTTATTGAGAAAAATAAAAACTTACACGTGGAAACATCTTTATGGCATCACAATTAACTTGCAGGAAATCCAGAGGGGAGTGAATTCACTCTGTGGTGTTCTCTGTAACATGGAAATGCTCGTGTCAGAGCACAGAGAAAATGCATTAGATAGGTGGGTTCATCTAAATTTTACTGTATAAAAGATTTAACTTTTTACCCCTTGAGCAGCTTGACTTGTGGAAACCTCCACCCTGCAGCCTGTGCAGAATAAACATCACCTTTTTAAACCAGACTCTGTTTAGAGAGGTCCCAAAATCAGTAACCTCACCAAGCCCGTGGTCACCTGTACCTCACCTGGTACAAGTGTGGCCATCTCCATTAATCACAGGATCATTGAAGCTGGAGATTTCCAAAATCAAATCCAACCTGTGACCAATCACCAAACCTCACTGCCATGAGCTGTGCCTATTTGTTTTTTGGACACCTCCAGGCATGATGACTTCACCACTTCCCTGGTCAGCTCTGCCAATGAGGAAATTTGTGCTGATGTCAGCCCTGCCCTGGCCCAGCCTGGGGCCGTTCCCTCTCCTCCTGTCCCTGTTCCCGGGAGCAGAGCCCGATCCCCCGGCTGTCCCCTCCTGGCAGGAGCTGTGCAGAGCCAAAGGGCCCCCTGAGCCTCCTTCTCTCCAGGCTGAGCCCCTTCCCGGCTCCCTCAGCCCCTCCTGCGGCTCCAGCCCTTCCCAGCCCGGTTCCCTGCCCTGGACACGCTCCATCCCCTCAGGGTCTTGCTCGGCGTGAGGGGCCCAGAACTGACCCCAGGGATTGCGGTGCCTCAGCAGTGCCAGCACAGAGAGAAGAGGTCTGTTCCCTTATCTAGCAGATGAGGGCTCAGCGGCCCAAGCGCAGCCCATCCCCTCGCTGTCCGCAGCCGCGGCCTGGCCGCAATGCGGGGCAGCTCGGGGGAGCAGCCCCGCCACAGCGCGGACCCTTCTCTCCCCGGAACGTCTCTCTCGCGCCCAGCCCGTCGTGACGGCCCCGCCGTAGCTGCGCACATCCCCTCCCCTGATTGGCTGCGGCGCGGCGCGCGCGCCGGCGGCGGGGGCGGCGATTGGCCGGCGCGGGGGGCGGGAGTCGGGGGGGTGTGCGCGCGCGCGGTTTCCCGGGCGACGGGCGGGCTCCCCCCGGCGCCGCCATGGCGAGCGTGCACGAGAGCCTGTACTTCAACCCGATGCTGACGAACGGCGTCGTGCACGCGAACGTGTTCGGCGTCCGCGACTGGGTCACCCCGCACAAGATGGCCCTGCTCGTGCTGCTCAGCGAGCTGGGCCGCGCCGGCGCGCAGCTCGGCCTGCTGGAGCGCCGCCGGCTCAACCGGCTGCTGCTGCCGCTGCTGCAGGTCGGGGCCGGGCCGGGCCGGGCCGGGGGGGAAGGGTGGCCCCGTGGTGTCGCGGGCTGTCGCGACATGTCGCTGTCGTCCGCAGGGCCCGGATATGGCGCTGTCGCGGCTGCGCAAGGCCATCGAGGAGTGCTGCCCGCACCTGGCCGGCTCCGTCCACATCAGGTGCGGGGCCGGGCGGGCGGGAGGAGCCGCTGCGCCGGGGCAGTGCCCTGAAACTGTCAATGGCAGCTTCTGAAAGCTCAACTTTGGGCCAAAACTCCGCCTGGACGGGTTTCGTACTTGTCATGGCCAAGTTCTGAAAGGCATCATCATGAGGTTTAAAGTTTCTGTGGGACAGAAGATCTGTTGTCATGTCGGATAACTCACTGAACAGCAACAGTTCCAAAAATGCAGTCAAAAATTTTAAATTTCAGAAATAAAAAGGGTTCCTGTCTGTTTTAAGAATAACCATCTCATATAATTATTCTCTTAATAAAAAGAAATAAAGCCCAAACCTGATTACTATTATTATTATTATTATTAGGCTTACCACTATTTAATATAATCTTATTTATCTCAGCATGAAAACCTCCTGGGTCCAAGAAATTAGTTATCACTTGTTTGTGTTGACTCATTTATGCAGTAAATGAGTACATTTAAGTAAATAAAAAAATATTCCCCTGCATAAATGAGTTTGTGTTTACTCATTTATGCAGGGGAATATTTTATTTGGTGTCTATATTAATACCCTAAAACATGTAATTTTCCCCCTGTTGTCTGTATTAATATCCTAAAAAATGACATTTTATTCCCTTCTTTAGGTTAAAACTTATGGCAGAAGGAGAACTGAAAGACATGGAACAATTTTTTGATGATCTTTCAGATTCATTCTCAGGGACAGAGCCAGAAGTTCATAAAACAAGCGTAGTAGGTAAATAATTGTTATCCATAAGCTGTTTTTGATGTGCTATCTGTCACTGATGTCATTCCCTCAGGACACAGCTTTGTTTTTCTGGGGAGGTGTCAAATTGCAGAATGCCATTTTCTCTTGCTCGGATGTTGCATATTAACTGACAGTTTTGCACGTTGTGAGGTTGTTACTGATTTTAACAATTTATCACTTATCTTTTGTGAGATTTGCAGGGTGATTTACACCCTGCAACACTGAGTTGTGTCATCGAGATGAGACTCAGCAATTTGTATTTAATTTCTCATTCGTTTCTGTTTCACGAGGAGCTGAATGATGCTGTTGGAGCTGCTGGCCATGGTTCTGTCTCCTGTCTGCAGCAGCACTCACAGCAGCCCTTTCCCTCTCCAGGTCTGTTCCTGCGCCACATGATCCTGGCATACAACAAACTTTCCTTCAGCCAGGTCTATAAACTTTACACAGCTCTCCAGCAGTACTTCCAGAAGGATGAGAAAAAGGATGGAGCTGACGAGAATGAGATGGAGCTGACAAATCCAGAGGAGATGGATGGCAAAATGGAGAAAGAAGAACTTGACGGGCCTTTAAGGTGATAAATTCGTGTTAAAGCCTTTCCCATCTCTTAAGAAAATGAATCTTTGATTTGTTTAAAGTCTCCTGCAGCCCGGCTGAGCTTTGTGGCCGCTCGTTTCCTTGGTGCCACCGTGTGGTGACATTTGTCAGTGGCTCGGGAAGGTGGCACTGCCCCATCCTCATCCTCCCCTAGGGAGCCACAGCCCAAAGGCAGCTGCTGCCCACAATTTCCCTCTGGTTGTCACGTGCTGAAACTGTTGCAGAGGTCACTTCTGCTTCCAGCAAGGAAAGATTGCCCAATAAGAAGTAAAGTTGAATGGTTTTGTTTTCCTTTTGACCGTTCTCCAAATAAAAGAACTCGTGTCTATTTACCTCAAAAAGGAGAAGCAAATCCTGAGAGTTTTCACCTGCTGAAGAGGTGCTCCGTTGTAAGAATAATACTGAAGGTATTTGATGTGTCCATATATTTAAAATGTACTTTGCAAACTGTGTTTGTATAAACTTGTGCAGGAGTTGGTGAGTCAGACAGCAGCTTTTGGGGTCTGGCTGTGTGCTGGGCTTGCTGGCTTTCCACAGAGTAAATTGCAGAACAGCTGTTTCCAGCAGTGATGGATGTGGCCAAAGTGCCAGCATCTCTTTGGGATTCTCTTCAGAAGACAGAAAAAACCAGAGCAGAGCCATTTGAATATGTCAGCCCCAAATCTTCTCTCTGCTGTATTTCTTTAGGGTTTTTTAGGGTGTATTTAGGGTAATGTTGCTCTCAACTATAGTCTCTGCAGGTTGAAGCTAAACTGTGTGAAATCATTTGGATTGCTGGCTTTGATGGAGTAGATTTTGTTCTTTATTAAGTTTTCTCATTGTTCTTTCATGCTTTGAACTGTAATATCTCACAAAACTTTATGAAGCAGAAGTGGGGGTGTCTGATGAAATGTGTTCCTGTGTTGTCTTTCCTTGCCCTGTTTCTAACCAGAGTGTTTCTTACCAGGGAGGAAGAGATAGCCTGCAGTGGGCCTCTTTCCCAGAAACAAGCAGAGTATTTTCTTTCTCAGCAGGTATGTTAATTCTCATTAAAGTGGAGGAAATGTTCCATTACACGAATTTCACCTTGAATTTTACCCACAGTGTCAGCTGAGATGTTTGCTCTGCTCTGGTAGAGGCTTGTTGATATCTTGCTTGTTGTTGCTCAGTGTGAGCACTTGGGGCTATGAGTGTTTTATCCAGACATGTCACCATATGCTGATATTTGGTTCTCAGAAGGTCCTTCTGCTCTGCTTGCCTCACATTTCTGTGAAATGTGCAGTTTTGTTGGTTATTCCAGCTGGTAAATACAAAAGGGAACAGAAATACACATGGACACAAATGTCAGTAATTCAATAGTCAGTAATGCTAATTTTAGTAGCTACATTTTTGTGATTTTTTTATTAATTGAACTGCTTGCCAAAGCAAACTGGATTTATCAATTTGTTTTCCTGAGGGCTTTTTTTTTTTTTTGCATGAGAAGATACATGCAATTCCAGTGAGCAATGTGTGGCAATAGTTCTTCAGAGAGAAACTTAACCAGAATTCTTTAAATGGCTCTAAACAGTCCTTTGAAAAAGGTTTTATTTTACTTGGTCTCTGTGATCTCTGGAAATTGAACACTATAATGTAGTATAGAACTGCCACTGTCTTAATAGACAGAGCTGCTACAAAATCTTCTTTAATGTCCTCTCCAAGCAGATAACAACCTGACAATCCTGCACCACAATATATTTTTATAACCCTCCTTATGGAGTTGCATATCTTGCTTGTACTGTTCAAATTTTATTCCAGGCTTCTTTACTAAAGAATGATGAGACAAAGGCTCTTGCTCCAGCATCTTTACAAAAGGAATTGAACAACTTGTTAAAATTTAATCCAGACTTTGCTGAAGCAGTAAGTATCTTTTCCTTCATCCAGAATGGTTGTAAAAGGATTTCTTATCTCAAGGACAGGATTATTTGGAAGTAATTTATTCTCTATTGAAATATAAGTAGATGATAAAACTGTGAGCAAGTTGCATGTAAATGTTTAGTAATTCAGATTAAAACTCCTGAAGGTGCAGGAACCTTAATTAAGCAAAGTACTTCCCCTTCATGCACAGATATAAACCTCTTAATTTTGGTGGGACTGAGCGCATTCTTGTTCAACTAAATCTAAAACTTACATCTTTTACCCACATTTTCCTAAGTAATTTCAGGCCTCATTCTTCTGTAGTTTAAAAATCAATGCTAAGTGCAATATCTGTTAATCTTGCTGGCTGTTGTTCACTTTGCTTCTGGTCCTTAATAGCAATTTATACTGAAAGCCACAGAGAACTCGTTCTGAGGGGCAGACCTGTGGTGTGAGCTCTTGATTTGTGCCTCAACAGCTTCTTCTTGAGCAACTTCCAAAACTCAACTCTTTCCTACCTTGCTTTCTACCTCTTCCTCCCAGCAGCCCTGGGCTGAGCAGAGAGGATTTTCCTTGCTGCTGTTTGGAAGGGTATCCTTGAAAGGGCTGCCATAGTCCCTGGCTGGACTTCACAACATAAAGGATTATCCTGCCCAGGTCTCAATGCCAAAAAGAAAATGTATAATTTTAGCATCTCCTTTCTATCTGCACAGCATTTGGAAGCAGTGCTGATGTTTCTTAGTGTCTTTCTGAGTGCAGGCACTGTGGGAGTCCTGCCTCCATTCCCACTCTCACATAAACACAGAAATTCCACCTCTGTAGAGATCTCAGACTCTCTGGGATCTTTCTGACAGCCAGATCTTGTAATCTTCACCATTTGGCAGATCCTGTTAGGGCAGACAGCCAATATTGTCCAAGAAATTATCCAGTTTTATCCAGAAATTCTGCCCAGATAGTATCAGTATTGCAACTTCTGCTCAGTATTTCACAGTTACATGTTTTGGACAGAAACACTTAGTAATTATAAACAAAACCTCTGGTTTAGTATCTCTGCAATTAAAGCTGATTTTGTTTCCCCTTTCCAGCATTATTTAAGCTACTTAAACAGCCTCAGGGTGCAAGATGTCTTCAGCTCCACACACAGCCTCCTGCACTACTTCGACCGGCTGATCCTCACGGGGGCAGAGAGCAAAAGCAACGGGGACGAGGGCTACGGGCGCAGCCTGCGCTACGCCGCGCTCAACCTGGCCGCCCTGCACTGCCGCTTCGGCCACTAGTAAGGGACTCTCCCACCCTGGGGCACCTCGGGGTGCTGACAGAGACCTCCCCTTCCTCCTGAAAATCCCTGCAGGGGCTTTCTTCACTTGACAGCAGCTGTGGGTGGGTTGGGATCATCTTGCGATCTTGGTTTGTTTGGGTTCGTTTTTGTTTTGGTGTTTATTTGGTTTCCATAATAACTGAGCCATCTAAGAGTTGATATTTGTCTGTGTCCTGGGTATTTTAAGTGTTCAATTACATTTCCATGACCTCAGAAGGGTCAGTGGGTGTGAATGCCTATTTTCATCCATATTTTCAACAAAGTGTGGCTGGTTTTCTGCAAGTCACCATAGAGCTGATGATCTGGCAAAAGAATATTTAAACCAAAAAAGCCATCTGAGCTTTTAAAATTTAAAATGCTACATGGGTTGGGTTTATTTTGTTGATAAAGCTGGCCTACCCATCTTCATTTATGGTTTGCATTTATTGATTGCTGCCTGGAGGCATGATGTGAAAGGACTGGAGAAGGGAAAGGACACTGCAAAGTTGAAAGCAACAATTTCTACACAGGCAGATTCTAAATGTTGCCCCTGTTCAAACAATAACTTGGCACCGTGGCCTGTACAGGGTGTGAAAGCCCATGTAGGGGTTGCAGCTGCATTTTGGTTTGCAGATGCTGTCAGACTTACTGTCCTGAAAACCAGAATGCTCTACTGAGTGCTGGGAGGAAAACACAGGCTGTTAAATCAGAGATCTGAGTGCATTACACATAATTCAGATCAATATTCCTCCGGATCAGGATGCTGCATCTTAAGCACTGTAGGAATAGTAATTGTTCTCCCTCTGTCTGCTCATAGCCAGCAGGCTGAACTGGCACTCCAGGAAGCCATCAGGATTGCCCAGGAGTCCAACGACCACGTCTGCCTGCAGCACTGCCTGGTAAGAGCTCTGAGTCCTTCTGCTCAGGGAGCTGCTGCAGAGCTCCTCTCACAGCAGCATCTCCCCCAGAGCATTTGACTGCCCAGCAGTGGGGTGGCATCACTCCTGGCACACAGGGCAACAAACTGCAGGATCGTGGGATGGTTTGTTGCAGCTCAGAGTTAATTTCTTAAGCAGGAATTGTTATCCCAGAGATCTCAGTAGTAAGCTCAAAGTTGAGTCTTAGATGTTGTAAAAAGAAGTATTTCAGAAGCTTCCTCCTTCCTGTCTGTTGAATTCTCAGAGTAACCAGCCACCTTTAGAGCACGCAAATTGGGAGAGAAGGACTTGGATTTCTATTTTTTTCCCTGTAATTAACATCATAATGAGTTGACATCAATGGTATCAAACTCCTGAGGTGCTGCATTCTACAGTTCCCTGTATTTTTGTGCATCACTGAACCTCCAGCATTGGCTGGTGCCACACCAGCCTAGATGCCCTTCTGATATATTTTGCTGTGTAGCATTTAGTAGAAGCTTCCTTAGAATCAATCCTCAAGTAGTTTGCATTTCCAGTGAGTTTTTGTGCATTCTGTAACAGCAAGCCAAGTTAAAAGTGCTGCAGCCATCAGTTATTTGCAATGAGATTTTGATCTTTTTCCTTGCTAGAGTTGGTTGTACATCCTGGAACAGAAGATATTTGATAGCTGTGTTCTGCTGGAGCACTCTGTGAACAAATCCTTACATTTTGGATTGCCAGTGAGTCCATTTCATCAGTCCTTAACTTTATTCTGGGACAAACCCACGTGGCAATGGGCATGTGTGTGATGAGAGTTTGGGATTTTGTGGCTTGTCTGTTCAAGATATGTGACTGGATTTAAACAAACATGTTTAACACCCCAGAATCTAGCTGTTTCTATGACTTTTATCCTTCATATCAACAAGCCAGAGTTCAGTTGCTTTAATGCCAGAGCATTACTGCAAGGCTCACTGGTTTTCCTTCTGACTTGCTTGATTTTCAGGCAGAAAAACTCTCTGTGGCTACTGGCCCAGGCACCATTTTGTTACAATCTGGTGCTCAGGGGAGGTTCTCAGGCCTCCACCTTCCCTGAAACTCAGTGCTGATGCCTCTGGCAGGGCTTTGAACACATGTTTACTTGTACAGCTCTGTGAAATCTTGCAGGGCAGCCCTCCCCTTTGGTAGTGTGTGCCCTGGTAGATCTGTTGTCTGTTAATGTTTAGTTCTGTCTTCCCCAAATCCACAATTCCTTTGTTAAGGGAATTGTTCTAAAATGGACTAAACTGCTGGGAGACAGGAGCAGACATGGCCTCTGTGGGGAAGGGAAGGAAAGCAAAGGCTCTGTTTTCACAGCAGTTCTGGAGAAATCCAGGTACTGGTCCTGTCCTCCTCCATAAGATTTCTGTGTGGGGGAGTGGAAATTACCTTTCACATCCAACAAAATGACATTCACATATGTGTGGGTGTGCATAAGTGAGTATTTAAAGAAATGCCTGGAGCAGTGTTCCTTTGTCTGTGCTGTCTTTTTGGGTCTCTTTTTTAGTAGTTTAGAACTCTGCTCCAGTGTAATTTGCAAGCCTGGGGTACTCTGTTGTCTTCCAACACTGGAGGTATGGTTTTTTTTTCCTTCTTCCCAGTATCTTGCTTCCTTGGGGATACAGTCCTTGGTTCAGCAAAGAGCTTTTGCAGGAAAGGCTGCCAACAAACTAATGGACGCCTTAAAAGATTCTGATCTGTTGCATTGGAAGCACAGCCTGTCAGAGCTCATAGACATCAGCATAGCACAGAAAACAGCCATTTGGAGATTGTACGGCCGCAGGTATTTGCTTTGTTTGGAACTCCTGGATTAGCTGCTGCACTTGTTAGCACATAATGCATTTATATAGGTGTAACAAGTGACTGTGTCTCTCCAGTGCACTAAAATAAAGCAATCAGACTGTGATTCAGTACAGGCTGAGTGCAATTATTTCCATTCTCTTGTGTTCCTTTAAAACTCATACTGAAGAAGAGATAGTTTCCATTTAGTAGTGGCAAATAGATCATAAATTGTTCCAGTGCCCCCACTTTCAGCATCTCTGTGCTTTGGTTGTGTGCAGCTTTCAGTCTGCAGTACTTGCTGTGCCTGCACAGTCCCTGGACTGCAGATATTTTACAAGTTTTCCTTCTTCTCAGGCCCCTGAGGAGCCAATGTAGACAAATGTCATAACAAGACCATAGATTAAAAATGGTTGTTGTTTGCTGCTTGAAAACTAAAAGATATTTCTCTTGCACAAGCACCATGGCACTTCAGCAAGCCCAGACCTTGCTGAGCATGAACAGTCTGGAGGCTGTGAACGTGGGCGTTCAGCAGAACAACACCGAGTCCTTCGCCGTGGTGTTGTGTCACCTGGCAGAGCTGCACGCCGAGCAGGTGAGCTCCAGGGCTACTTGCACAAAGTGCCATTTGCTGAGAGCACGTGTGGGTGTTGCTGACAGAGGGTGCAAGACTTGACTTGTGGTTTTTTCTGCCTTTAACGCCCTCTCTGGGGGCAGAGACAATGCAGGGTGTTTGCTTGACAAATCCCTTCCCTGGGGGTTGTGCTGAAAGGGAGGGGAGCAGGGCGTTAATCAGTGGCCTTCTGTATTCCAGGGGTACTTTGCAGCTGCTTCTGAAATACTGAAACACCTAAAGGAGAGATTCCCTCCCAACAGTCAGCATGCACAGGTAGAATACTTAACATTCAGCCTGTAAGTTATGTAACTATTGTGGAGTAGGATCTGAATCCCACTGCTGCTGAATTTTCCTCTGGATGCCTTGGGCTATACATTTTCTCATTTCCCTTGGCTCGTCCTCATGGGAAGCTGTGCAGCATCAGCTTTTTTATAAAAGCATGGAAAAGCTGCCTGTGTTGTTTTCAGACTGGTGAGACATTTTTCTCACCACAACTTCCTAAGATGAAGCTGTTCAAGTAGAAATTTCATTAACAGAGGAATATACATCTGCTTCGTGAGCACACAGAGCAATTAAATGCTCTGCATTGATTTGAAGCTTTGAAGTTCTGTTTAATTAGTGCTGTTTATTTTGATATTACAATCCAGAAATAACTGAGATAATAGGCTAATAACCTGATTTTTGTGTGACTCTGGGAAACATTGCCACAGGAGTCTATAAGATAGTATTTACATTGAAGTGTTTGACATCACATTAGATATAGTGTGAGCCTTCTCTTTTCACTACAGAACAAGTCTATTTGTCTACAAGTCTCAAATCATTAGTAATGATTTAAAAGAGCCTTTTCACATAAAATGCAGTCAAGTAGGTGAGCTTCGATATTGAAACATTAATCCAGACCTGGGCATTTCTGTTCATGTCAGTAATTCAGTAAATTCAATAATTGGACAGTGGAGTTAGTGTGTCTAGAGATAAATACCCCCAGGGGAAAATAAAAAGTAAATTCTAATTTGGGATTAGAAAATGAGCAGGCACAACTTCTAAAACTTGTTTCTGGATGTTCTTTGTTTAGCTTTGGATGCTGTTTGATCAGAAAATACAGTTTGAACGAGCCATGAATGATGGCAGATACCATGTAGCAGATTCTCTTGTAGCAGGAATTACAGCACTTAATAGCATTGAAGGTGTATACAGGTAAGAAATCGTGGGTCTTTATGCATTTGCAGGTGTGTTCCATGAAGATAATGAAAAATTTAGCACAATGATCACTGGCAGTCACATGTGCTTACATTTTTTTCCTTTTCCAGAACTAGTTAAGGTCATGTTATCTAACCATAGGGCTATTCCCTTAGAGCATGTCCTGCAATAATAATTTGTAATTGTTTCTCTGGGCATTTTAAGAATTGGAATAGCTGAAGTTGGTGTTATTCTAGGGCTGTGAATCTGTCGTGCTAAGGTCTTCAAAATCTGCTATACTCAAACCTGAGCACAAAGCAGATTTTTATGTCAAATAGCTGGGGAGGGAGCTCAGGCCTTGAGTGAATTCCTCTGTGGCCTGGTTTCTACATCTCCAAAATGGAACATTGTGACTTTTTTTTTTTTTTCACTCACCTTAATGGGGTCTTGTTCCTAAATGAGAATGACATGTTAAAAATAGTTACAGTTAAAACTTGATATTTGGTGAATATGAAAACCAACGAAGTGTTCAAAGAATTTCTTGTCGATTTTCAATGAAGCAAAACACCTAAAAGCAGCCAGTGCCAGTCAGCCAGAAGAGCAGTATTCAAGCTGTGGGACCTGATGCTTGTCCTTCTGGAATTGGACTGATCATGAATTCCCTGATCTTTAAATACTCTGCTCAGTGTCTGGTTCAGGGCGTTTGTACCCATCCCCTGCTGCTGTGCATTTGGTCCTGACTTCCCTGCTCTCCATTTTCCTGTTGCTCCATATCCTCGTTAGCTCAGGCCAATTTTAGCTGCTTTACCTCATACCTGTTTTTCTCACAGATAATTACTTATGCTGTCTAGCTTGTATATCCTCCCACTTCTGCTGCCTGTTTGGCCTTTGGTTTTGGCAATCCCTGTTTTCTATCTAAAGCTGTTTTATGAGTTTGATCCTTTCTGCCTGGGAGTTGTCCAGTTGGCACCAGGGAGATCTGTTTTTCCTCCTGTCTGTGTGTGCAGCATGTGTACACTTTGTCAGGGTGCCAGCCTGCAGTTATAAGAACTACAGGTCACAAAATAGAGACCTGTTTCACTGTGTTCTGAAGACCAGAATTCTATAGGAAATACAAAAATACAGTGATGTTTTCTTTCTACCACAACAGAAAAGCCATTGTATTGAAAGCCCAAAACCAAATGTCGGAGGCACACAAACTTCTGCAGAAATTGTTGATCCACTGCCAGAAAATCAAGAACACTGAGATGGTGATTAGGTAAGAATGTTTCATTTTCAGAGTATTAAAGCCACTTTGCAGTGATTAGAATCAGCCATTTCAATTTGTCTGTGTTCAGACTTCACTAGTCTTCAGATTACCTGCTGTGATTCGGAGATTACAGAGTCATTTCAATTATTAATCACAGTATGGAGGA
This sequence comes from Pyrgilauda ruficollis, assembly GCF_017590135.1. NCBI lineage: Eukaryota > Metazoa > Chordata > Aves > Passeriformes > Passeridae > Pyrgilauda > Pyrgilauda ruficollis. The sequence continues at coordinate 11,045,403 of NW_024531043.1, forward strand.
ATCCTCAAAATATTGTGTCATTTAAACCTAGTTATTTTTAATACGTAAACTAAAAGGTGGTAAAGTTAAAGTTCCATGAAGGTTCGTGGAAGAAGGAAACACTGCATCTAAAATAAATAGGAAATGTGTGTGTGTGGTTTTACCTTGGTGTAAATCTTGACAGAACTACGGTGTTACTTAATCTTTTGTATGCCTGTGGCATCTCCTCTTAAGGGTGTAATTTAAATATATTGTACATGCAGCAGCCTAATTCACAATAAAACAAACACCATTGTGGATGGAATAATCCCCTGGGAAACCAGTGGACATTTTTCATCCAGAGTGAAGGTTTGTAATGCTTGTTTGGCCAGGGTGCTGCTGTCCACAGCAGAGCTGTACTGGAGGTCCTCGTGCCACACCATCGCGCTGCCGGTGCTGCTGCAGGCTCTGGCCCTGGCTCGGGAGTACAGCCTGCAGTACTTGGCTTCTGAAACCGTGCTCAACTTGGCTTTCTCCCAGGTAGGTCTGATTTGTGTTTCCACAGGGCTGCAGGGCAACATTTATTCTGGGGATCTGGATGCTGGTTTTACTCCTCTGAGATTTAAGAACACAGCCTTGTTGGAGTTAAATTATTGATTGTGAAGAAGCAAACTCTGAATGTGAAAGCTTTCGAGGAAGTTAATAAAAGTTGAGTTTCATGTGTATCACTAAAATGTGTAGTTATTGTATATAATTAAGCAGCATAAATTTCTCCTGTCGTAGTATCTTCAGTTATGTTTTTATGCTGCTATTTTGGCTTTCTAGCAGCACAGGTTGGCTTGTATATTAAAAATAATTCTGGTAATGAGTTCAGTTATATTGTTTATTCTGAGAGGCGTGGCTGTCAGCACTGACTGAGTGGAGAAGCCTTTCCCAGTCATTTCAGAGAGCAGCTCATTTCTACTCACAAATTTTGATTTAAAAGAAGATTGTGGGGAAAAAGTTGTAAAAAAATGGTGTGTGTTACATCATGTTATTAGAAACAGACATGGCTTGTGTTGGTTGTTGGTGTTCCCTGAAGAAGCTGCTCCTATCAGTGGGTTCCAGTGTGAGACCAGCAAGTATTTCTCTTTCAGCTGATCCTTGGCATTCCTGAACAAGCCCTGAATATCCTGCACATGGCAATAGAACCTGTCTTGGCCCATGGAGCTGTCCTGGACAAAGGCTGTGCCATGTTCTTGGTGGCCAAATGTCAGGTGGCTTCTGCAGCTTCCTACACTCCACAAAAGAAGATTGAAGGTAGGGTGAAGAGTAATTATCTCTGAAACTGCTCAGAAGTGCAAACCAGTGTCTGTACTGGAGTCCTGCTTAACCAGTGTGTTACCTGGTTATTGTATACAAAATTAATTTGGAATTAGTTGTTGCACAGATGTTTATAATGGAACATTGTTTATCTGCATACTTTCACACACATATTTTGCAGCAAAGGCTGAATAATAGAAACTAGCTGAGAGACCACGTTGCTAAGACACAAATGGTTTTGAAAAGCTGAGGAATTTGTAATTGGCCTCCGTAGACTGGAGCTGTCTTTCTTAGAGTTTTTACTGTGATATTTTCTTAAATATGAATATCCCTTTTTTTCCCCACAGCTTTGGAATCTGCTATCTTGAATCTAAATGAAGCCAAGACTTACTTTGCCAAAGTGGACTGCAAAGAGCAGCTCAGAGACGTTCTCTACTTCCAAGCCCGGCTGTTCCACACCCTCGGCAAGACCCAGGAAAGGAACAAATGTGCCATGTTGTTCCGTCAGCTGCACCAGGAGCTGCCAGCACACGGTGTCCCCTTAATCAATGCCTTCAAGTGATGCATTTAAAAATGAGATTTGTTTGTTTTCCTCTTTTGGTTTTGTTTGTTTTCTTTTTTTTTACGAACATCTTTTTATTGTATTCAGTCATCCATGTTTCAGAATAACTGCCAATAAATCGTGGTCTGCTCTTGAACAAATTTGTGGTTTGTGACACAAATGTCATTTTCCACTCATTTCACTTTTATTCTGTACTTGAATTTAAGAAATTAGTGGGGAAAAAAGAGAAAAGACCCTCTTGACTGTATTATAAACACACTGAGGGGAGCAGTGCAGTCACGAAGAAGTAGTGTTCTGTTCTTAGCAGTGACATTTCCCAAATCAATGCAGGCTTTATGAACACAGGGGTACAAAAAATAGTGGAAAATGTAGGCAAAGCTCCTTTGTGCTCTTTTTAAGTGGTATGGAAGAGGGAGTCTCATTTAAAACGTGTCCTTGCTTTTAACCTGTCTGCAGTTGCTGTTTACGCTGCAGAAACAGATGGTGCTGGCAGAAGGGGAAAAAACAGGATTCAGTCAGAGAGGTGCAACAGTGCAAAGTCCTGGCACTGTTGTTTCATGTGTCCTTGTGCAGAGGGGGGATGAGGACGGTGAAGAGTGGGAAACAACAGCCCCAGCTCAGCTGAAATGTTTTTATTGTGTGTGTTCTCCCCTCAGCACTGTGTGTCATTCACCTGCTCTGCTTTTATGGGTGAATAGATGGAGATCACAGCTGACTGAAGTATCTGGAGGGGCCAAGAAATCTCCAAGAAAACTGGAGAGGGACTTTGGACAAGGGCCTGGAGTGACAGGACACAGGGAATGGCTTCCCACTGGCAGAGGGCAGGGTTGGATGGGATATTGGGGAGAAATTCTCCCCTGTGAGGGTGGGAAGGTTGCCCAGAGAAGCTGTGGCTGTCTCATCCCTGGAAGTGTCCAAGGCCAGGTTGGACAGGCTTGGAGCAACCTGGGATAGTGGAAGGTGTCCCTGCCCATGGGTGGACTTTGAGATCCCTTCTATCCCAAACCATTCTATAACAGATTATGTGATGTGCTGGCATTGACTGCCAGCAATGAGATCCTCATTTTGGAAGAAAATTGGAACATTGTGACTGTGTGGAATTTGACTGTAGTGTGGAATTTGAGGGCAGACAGGATTGCACTCCTGTGAGTGTAAACCTTTTGTGGGTGCCAGTCACCTGGTGACTGTAGAAAAGCTGAGCATCATTAAAGCCCAGGAGCTACCCTGCTTGGAAGCAGCAGATTTAACTGTGGCATTGCCAGACCAGACCTAAACCTGGTTCTGCTGGAGCTGGGTCAGGCAAGGAGGAAGAGAGAAGCACTAGGGTGTGGTTGAGACAAGGATAGTCCGGTGTTAGTTTACACATTCCATTAATTAGTGCTGCATCAGGGCGGTTGGCAGATCATCAAGGCCTTGATTTTAAAACGAGGTTTCCAACGGCGAAGGGGAACCCAGCTTGGTGGAACACTGGCGATGGCTCATTCCCTCTCTGCTGTTTTTAGCCGACATCGAGGAGTTTAATCCTTAAAACGTTTGGAGCACCTATGGCGTTTCGGTAAGTGCATAAACCTGATTTTTAGAGTGGCTTTCAAGGTTCTGGTCAGAAATACAGTGTTTATCGACAAAGCTGGCAGGGAAGACTGGCTCTGCTCTGGGGAGCTCTACAGTGTCAAAGTGGTGCCCACAAACGAGCCTCGAAGCAAAATGAGGAAGAGGGTTTGGCCAGCGGTGGTATTTGCATCTGCTCAAGGCTGAAGCTGTTGCTTCATGAAAAGAAAACCGGGGGTGAGGTTGGTACAGAAATGGTCCTGGATAGAAATAAAAACAAGCCCCAAATACTGGACAAAGCACGGGGTATGTTTGCCGAGGGCTGGTATGTTAAAGGCCGTGCCCGTGAGCTCTGTCTCAGCGTACAGAGCTGCAGCTTGAGTGGGAACTCTTTGGTGCTGGCCTCTGTGACATTTCCAAACAACCGGTTTCCAAAGCTCCCCTTTAGGTGATGATTTGGGCAATCGCTGAGTGCGGGGGAGCTGGCGCAGGTAACCCGGTTTGCCCCCAGCCGACCTGCCGCTGGGAGCCCAGGCTTTGCACGGGGCAGGGCGAGGAAGCGGCGCCGGGCTTGGGTCCCTCCGAGGCGGACGCGGGGAGCCCGCAGCGGGGTCGGCGGCAGCGGGACCGGCCGGGGCTCCGCGCTGCATCCCGCGGGGAGGGGACGCGGGGCCGCGCGGCCCGGGGGGGAATAAAACACTGGGGAGAATTTTGTAAATAAACAAAAGAACAAAACATACCGCTACAGCGGCTTACAGGGGGCGGGCGGGCAGGATGCGGCTGCCCGGGGGGGAAACCTGCCCTTCCCCGGGGCGGAGCGGGGCCTCCCTCTCTCCCTCCCTCCCACCCTCCTTCCATCGCTCCCTCCCTCCTTCCCTCCCTCCTTCCCGCTGCCGCCGCCGGAGCGGAACCGAAAGCGAAGGCGGCGCCGGGCAGCGGCGCTCCGGCCCAGCGCGGCGGGGGCTGCGGGGTCCCGGGGTCGCTCCCCGCCAGGTCGGTGCTGCGGGAACGGGCGGGGAGGCCGGGCGGGCCCGGGCGGGGGATGCGCCCGCGGTGGCGGAGACAAAGCCGCGCCCGGAGGGACCGCGCGGGCGGGGGCGGCCGAGCCGGGGATGGAGCGGGGATGGAGCCGCGGCTGGGGCTGCCCTGGGGACGGCGAACGGCGTCGCCTCCGCACGGGGCTCTCTGGCGGGCGGCCTGTGCGGACACCCCCGCGGTGCGGGCTCGCTGCTGTCATTTCCCCATCCCGCGCCGTGGCCGCCCGGGCCCCGCGGACATCCCGCTGCCCCCGGCCCCACACGTGCCGCGGCACCGGCGGGCGGCGGCACCCCGGGCGCGGCGATGGCAGCGGGTGGCCGCACCGCGTGTGCCACAGACCCCACGGGGCTCCCGTCCGGGGCTCGAGGGCCGGGATCAGGGGTGCCGGGGAAGGATAGGCCACGGGGCTGGGGGAAGGAGGGGTTTTTAAGGTCAAGGGACAAGTGAGAGGGGATGGAGCTGGTGGAGCGGCTGTGTACGGGGGACAGGTCTCATTAGAAGCCACAGGTTGGGCTGCTGCGAGTGGCAGAGCGTGGTTAGGAGGTGGGATGCCGCCCTGCAGCCACGTGCACGGCACAGAGCATCAGGGGCATGAAGGTAACAGTCGAGACCAAGAGCAGAAGTGAGATGACCACGGGAAGCTGGTGTGATGGGTTCTGGGCTCGCTGCAATGCTGCAGGGGCAGAAACCACCCCTGGGGACAGGACCAGGTTGTCCTCAGGGACAGGAATACCGTGCTGTGGAGAGGATGTGTGGCAGCTGTGGGCACCAGAGCTGCCTTCATGGCCCACACCCACAGAGACAGCCCCTCCCCTGAGGCAGAGGCAAACCCCAAAAGCCCATACCTGAGTGTGCTGTGAGGGGTGTCTGTTCCGGAGAGGTAATTTGGAGGAGCCTTTGCTTTCAACTCTGCCTTAATGTCTTTTAAGTGGTGTTCACAAAGCGGAGAGCTGCTCTAGTTTCCTCTATTGTGGGCATCGTGGGCTGGAACTGATGTTTCCAGGAAAGCTAGGAATTGCTTGGCAGTGCTGGACAAGGTGATGGAGGTGCCCTGAGCTTGTCCTGGTCCATGCTCAACATCATCTCTGGAGCTTAGGCTCTTTTGGGATGCTCGTTATATATTGCTTCATCAGTATTAGGCAGTATCCTCATAATTATAAAAAAACCTTGATAAAGATGTTTTTGTGATTCCTGTTGAATCACCCTGCTGCTGGGTGTTGTGACACTACAATGCTACCAGACTGGCTTTGCATTTTTTCCCCCCAATTCTTTCCACTCTGTGTTGGCTGGGCCAGGCAGTGCAGGAGGCTCTTCCATTCTCCCTGGGGATGATGGAAAACTTTGCTTCTTGGTCACAGGGACCTGTCCTAGATGGGGCATGGGCACCTGTTTCCAGTATCTCATAAATTTGGGTGTCCTCTGACTTCTAGAAAAGCTTCTGAGAGATTTTTTTTCCCATTAAAAGTCAGGTGGGGCATGCATATGGTCTTTGTATACTACAGTGACTAATATATTTCTGGCAAGGTCTGTGCTCACCCGTAGGAAGGGAAACTGTGATCGATGCCCCCGTTGCTGCAGATGACACCACTCTTGGCACGGGCACTTCCACTGCTGACCGTGACCAGGGAAAGCAAAATAGCCACTGGACTGTGCCCAGGGAGACCAATAACTGCCCCAGGCTGGTCCTGCTTGGCTTTTAACCAGCCTCCAGCAGTAGCAGGGGAGGATCTCTGCAAGTAAAATCAGCCCTGGTTTTGGTGTTTTGAGTTCAGTTTTGTTATAAACAGCTGAAGTTGCGATGTGTGAGCTGACCCCCATGGAAGGATGGATGGAGGGGTCACTGCTGAGCTGCCACCAAGTCTTACTCCCTTGGGAGGGTCTGATCCTGACACTGTGTCTGGCCTTGCCACAGTGACACAGGTGTGGGGAAGGCGAGCGTGCATCCCCTGCATCTGGGTAGAGAAACAGCTCCGGGGAGGGAAGGGCAGGCAGATGCCTCCTCAGGCTCTGACTGAAATCCCTGCAGCCAGTGCTGGCTGCGAGGTGTCACCCACACCTCTGCACTCGCCTGGAATCGGTCAGTGTGTTCCCCTCCGGATGTGTGGAAATCCAGCAGGGCCCAGGCAGGGCCCAGGCGCTCCCGCAGAGCTGGGGCGGCCGAGGGGCTGTGAAAACCCCTCAGCCTCGCGGGGGCTGATTCCACTCCCATTCGCTTCTGCTCAAGCCACGTGGACGCTGAGCGAGAGGGAGAGCTGCTGCCAGGGTTTCACAGACCTCTTTTCATTTTAATATCCCTCTCCTTGCTGAATTAGATGCGAGACTGATTGCTTCGATAATCCTGCTGCAGCCGTTATGGGTTATATATGGATTGCAGCCAAAAGCTGTGCCGATAAATCATTCCTATACACCAGGCTGTTATATTTCCTGAGGATTTTGTGGGCATGTGCTGCTCCTTTTTACATAAGGATCTGCTGGAGTTCATACCAGAATGTGCTGCTTTTCCCCAGGCAAGAGCCCTGATGGGTTGGTGAAACCAAAGCCCCCAGGCTGTATTTTCTCTCTTTGGGATTACTGCCCTCGTTTCAGCTATTTTACTTTTCTCTCTGGCTGGGAATACAGCTGTTCTTCACCTCCTCCTCATGTGCTTATTAAGGATGAGGGTTGTGTTCAACAGTGTGACCCCACTTTTGGGTTTCTCTCAGATGAGGTGTCATCTCGGCAATTTCTTAAAACCCCCATCCTCTGACCCTTTGCACACACGCAGAGGGAAAACCCCTCTGATTTCCCACTTCAGATGATGTTAGGATGGGGCTTGGATGACTTTTAGTTTATAGAGCCTGAGGAAGCCTGCTTGAATTAATCAGACTTGATATGTTTATCCTGGTCAAGCCAATTAACTCCCGCCAGCCAGACACGCTCAGCTCTCAAGTGTGACTGAGGCTTCATAACTCAATTTTGCTCAAGCCTGGCAAAGTTTATCAGGAACCCTTGGAAATCAGGATGCAGGTGATGCTCTGGGGGCAGGATGGGATGCCCAGCCATGCTGTGGCACTGCTGGGGACTGATGTTGCTACCAGCGATGTTCCTGGGGTGGTTTCATCCCAAGGCTGCCCCGATGAGCTGCCTTTTTTGGTGCGGCCGCAGAGCACGGTAAGGGTAGAGGGCACAGCATTCTGGATCAGCTCCGGCTTCAGGGCAGCTATTTTTATGTGCCCACTGGAGGGGTGCCCAAAGCAGGCCAGGCAAATGGCCTCGGGATGCATCCCTGTGAATTCAGGATGAATGGGGGGGCTGCCTGTTTGTTTTAATCCATTTGGGAGTGCATTAAAACACTGCCGTGAGCTGCCAGCAGCACTGCGGGGGGAATTTGACTTGGCTGGTGGCTCCTGGCTCTCTCATCCAGCAAAGCCCTGTCCAGCAGTGGATTCAGCCCCACAAAACTCAGTGTTTCTGGAATAGTTTGTCCTCATTGCTGTTCGTTGGCTTATTTATAGCCTCCCCATCCCTGTGCTTCTCCGTGCCTCGGAGCAGTGAGCGGTGCCGCGTTGGCTTCAGCTCCGGGCCGATCCCACTTGGGCACAAAAGCTCTGGTTTATAGATCAGTGTTGAAAACAGCAATTAGGCCATTGTGAAGCCTCGAGGACGGGGGAGACGATTTGATTTCTGTACTTGACCCGTAATTTCTGCTGGGCTGATTCAGAGTGGTTGTGCTGCGGGTGCAGCACGGAAACTTCAATGGAGATGAGTGGAGCTAATTTTAACCGGCCGCCTCGTCGAGGTGTGGGAACCAGGCAGAAAAAAGCCTCAAACCCTGTTCCTGCTCCTGGGCTGGTTGTTTCAGGATATTTTTTTTTCACTTCCTTCTGTGGTAACTTGTTAACCTAGAAATTAAAAACAGCACCAATGTTGGGGCAGGGAAGAGCAATGGTTTACAGCCAACCAACCACTGAACAGCCCCAGGTGCTGTAGAGTGTCTGGCATGTGTGAATTAACATAATTTTCTCCTCTTTTTTAATTATCACTTAATTATTTGATTTTTAATTTTTTTTTTTTTTGGCTGCTAACAGTTTTCTAATTTATCTCAAGGTTTGGGTACCTGAGTTTTGCACAAAAGGCCACAGGGCGAGGAACAGAAATCACTGGCAATGATGGGCTGTGGGAGGAAGCAGTGAGCCAGGGGGCTGGTCCTGCACCCCACACTTGGTAAGTGGGTCCTTGTACCCCTGAACTGCTTTGTTTGGGGAGACTTGGCAGAGATGTGCCCACGTTGAGCAGTAAAGTAGGGAACTCAGTGGTATTTATGCCAGTATAGTGCAATTCTTTATCCTGCCCCTTTAAAATAACCCCTTTGGAGTATTTCCATAGTGGAGATGATGGAGTTGTTATTCCCTGGAGGTATTTAGATAAAAAGGGTGGAAGGAGCAGTGGTGGCTGGCTCTGGCCTGGGGTCTGTCCCATGGCAGGGTGATTGTGCATCCTGGTGCTATCCTGCACTGCTGCCCTCGGCTTCACCATTCCCTACAGAATGAATAAATCAATCTGTAGCACAATGACCAGCAGGAAATCCCGCTTTCTGGAGAGTCTGGCCGACCCTCTATCCTGTGTTTGCAGGCACATCTCCCCACCACAGCATGGCCAGGATGAGGCCATCGGTCCCTCCACGCCGTCACGTGTCCCCAGCAGCCTGCCCGCCCCACAGCCCCTCTGCTGCGCCGGAGGCTGCGGCCGCCGAGCCCCCACGGCACTGCGGGACCCCCCGGCGCTGAGCCCCGGCCCCGCCAGCATGGCCTCGCTCATCGTGGTGACCGAGCACGAGGCCGCGGGGAGCGCCAGCGAGGAGGAGATGGACGTGCCCGGCACCGAGGGCTTTGGGGATGGCCGCAAGCTGCACCTCTCCGGCCGCAAGCTGTCCCTGCAGGAGCGGCCGCAGGCCGCCCGCTCGCCCGGGCACGGCGACGGTGCCAACCAACGCTTCATCTACCCCTCCCTCCCCTACTCCCCGGTGACGTCCCCGCACTCCTCCCCACGGCTGCCGCGGCGGCCGACGGTGGAGTCCAACCGTGTGTCCATCACAGGATTGCAGGTGAGGGGGATGGATGTTACAGGTGAGGGGATGAATGTTACAGGTGAGGAGGATGAATGTTACAGGTGAGGGGGATGGACGTTACAGGTGAGGGGGATGGACATTACAGGTGAGGGGATGAATGTTGCAGGTGAGGGGGATGAATGTTACAGGTGAGGAAGATGAATGTTACAGGTGAGGGGGATGAACGTTACAGGTGAGGGGGATGAAAGTTACAGGTGAGGGGGATGAACACTGCTCCTGCAGTTTTCCTGCCCCAGTCCAGCCTGGATTTTCCCACTGTGGCATTTCTTCTTGCTTGGTTTTTTTTGGGATAAACCCCCATGGCATGTCTGCAGGTGTGTGGCAGGGGACCCTGGGACATCCTGGTCCATGGGGACAGCCCTCAGGGAGGTGAGACCCCAACTCACCAGTTTTCGTGCCTTTTGCTGATGCCACCAGCTCTCACGGCTGTGTTTGATGGAAGCCAGGAGTGTAGCACAAGCTTCTTTCTTTACTCCTTAAAGTAAAAAAAACCAGAGAAGTTCACTGAGATCTAAAGATAAAACAGGCCTGCCTGCCCCCAGCCTGACAGAAAACAGGCAGCAAGTGGCTGCTTTGCCCAGAAGAAATAAAATTACTCGGCGCCAGGTCACCAGCAGTAAACCCCTCAGGGCTCTCCCTGTCCTTCGCTCTCATTCCACATGAGTGGACAGGACAGGATCGCCTGCCCAGCGTTAATGTTTGCAATTAGCCCTCTATAAACACACCAACGTGTGCCTTGGTGGGTGGTTTTGTGGCTCATGAATCAAAGCTGCCCAGCCCCATGCGGGTGCTTGGGCAGAGCAGGATGGGGTATGAGTTTGCAGAGAAAGTTTTGCAGGAGATTTAAAAAGAGAAGAGCAAATGTGAGCAGCTTTGTGGCTCATGCCAAACTTCCCCGCTCTCTCTCAACAGGACTGTGTGCAGCTCAACCAGTACAAGCTGAAGGATGAGATTGGAAAGGTGAATATTGGGTTTGGGGTGGGATGAGGGGTTTTGGGTTGGGAGGCTGTCAGGCTTGCTTTCACTTTCCAGTCATGGGAATGCTCCAGAATAGGAGCAAGTCCAGCCACTCGCCATGGCAGCTCTTTGTTGCTCGCTGTTCTGTTCTGAGTGGTGCGAACTGAACTGTATATTTTTAAAATTATTACTAATTTCCCCCCTTCCCCCTCCCTCCCACACAACGGGGCATTTGAAGCTTTTCTTTGCTGCCAGAGTGATGTCAGACTGTACACCCCCTGCTCATTCCAGCATCGCCCACCAGCTCTGTGATCCCTGTGGGGTGGGTTTGTGGAGGAGCCTGGGTTGGTGTTGGGGGTTTTCTGGATTGTCCCTAACTTGTACCCTATGGCTGTGCCCCTCTCCAGGGCTCCTATGGGGTGGTGAAGCTGGCCTACAACGAGGATGATAACACCTACTATGTGAGTAGCACACAGCCCCAGAGCCTGCAGTGGGGCAGGTGGGAGGGGGATGGATCCTCTGCTGACTCCCTGCCCCATCCCACCAGCCACATTTTACCCTTGACTTGCCCCAAATTCCACATTTGTTTCCCTCTCGCAGGCAATGAAGGTTCTCTCAAAAAAGAAGCTGATGAGACAGGCGGGCTTCCCCCGTAAGTGGCAGAAAACCTTTTGGGTGGGGGATGTTTTTGGGATCCTGTCCCAGCTGGACACATCTTTGCCTTTCCCACAGGCCGCCCGCCGCCCCGCGGGGCCAAAGCTGCTTCCGAGGGCTGCCTGCAGCGCAGGGGGCCCATCGAACAGGTCTACCAGGAGATTGCCATCCTGAAGAAGCTGGACCACCCCAACGTGGTGAAGCTGGTGGAGGTGAGCGCTGGCCCCTTTCCAAACCTCATCCTTGAGCGTGATGGAGCCTGAGTGCTGCAGGGGTGGGCTGGGTGAAGGAGAGTCACCCCAGAAGGGAGCAAGGGCAAGATCCTGCCTTTGGAAGAATTTTGTGTTTTCCTTAGTTTAGAAGGTTTTTATTTTCACCTCCCAATAGATTTTTTTCTTTCCTGCTCAGAAAGGAAAATGCAGAAAAATGTTTCTTCTGTGGAGGAAACAAGTGCTGAGACAGGTTTTGGGGAAGAACTGGTGTTTCTGTGAGTTCAACAGTGCAGCTGCCTTGCCCTCCACCCACTGCCTGTATGAAACAGTCCAAAAATCAAGAATTAAGGATGTGCAGGCTGGAGTTTATTTGGCTCATGAGTCAGATGATGCTTCCTGTGTGTTTTAAATATTTGCTTCCTTGAAGTACAGCTACATCTCTGTCCTCTTTTTTTCCCTACTCTTGTGGGTAGAAGCTCAGAGATGAGCAGACCGTGCTGATGGTGCAGATGGTGCAGAACTGAGATGGCTGCTAAATAAATATCACAATGCTTAATTTGCAAGGCTTTCTTGGCACTGTTTAATTGCCTTTTTGCTTCTTTTGGCAGGTCCTGGATGACCCCAGTGAGGATCACCTGTACATGGGTAAATGCCCACTGCCCTGGGGTGTCAGAGGGATGGGGCAAAAGCTTCCCACTGTGTTTTGGAGCAGCTCTGTGTGCAGGGCTGGGTCTCTCCTCCACTGTGGGTATAGCCTGATGTGCTGGAGGAGCAAATGAGATGCAGTCTGGGTTGTGAACAGAGATAAGAGTGCTTTATAGCACTTTATTGGCATTAGTTCAACATCAGGGCATGCTTTGCCATGAGAGGCACTAGCATTGATGTTCTCAGCTTTGAAACTGGAATGATAGAAAGCAGTTTTATTTCTCTGGCTTTGGGAAAAAGGCACGAGTTAATTATCCAAGGTACAAATGAGCCACATCCCAACATGCCTGGCAGACTGCAGTTGCTGCTTCAGGTAATACACAACTTTTGAAGAAAGCCTTTTTTTTTCCTATCATTTATGTTCAGCCTGTACTAGTGGAGGAGCATGGGATGCCTTCATGGCCAAGCACTGAGGTTTGCCCAAGGTGTGGGCTCAGCCTTTTTGGTGGCAAACAAAACCAAGAGCTTTTGTGTGCCATGGAGGACACTTCATGATGCTGAAGCTGCAACACTGAGAAGATAGCTAGCAGCATCCCCTTAACTGAAAACAGGAGCAACCTAAATGGCATGTGCCTTGCATAAGACAGCATCTCCTTTTTAAAAACAACATATTATTTTTAGAATTTTTGTCATTAAAATAATTGCTTTTGTGCTGAGGCTGTGCTCGCAGGAGCCATACCCTGTAAGCAATCTGTAATCACCTTCTCTTTTGTGTTGCAGTGTTTGAGCTGGTGAAGCAGGGGTGAGTACTGAATTCCAAATTTAATCCTACTAACACTTGAACAGCAGATGGGTTTGTGGTGGCAGAGCTTGGCCACCACTGTGGGAATGGGGTGCAGAGGTGATGGGGAGGTTCATGGCTGGGGCTTGAGGTTTCAGTGGCATTTCCCTGGCCTGAGTACCTGTGTTTGGGGTTGTGTGCTGTCACCAGCCAGTGACAAAGCCTTTGGGCCCTGTTTCAGCACATCCAGGTAGAGAGTGAACTCTGTTCTCTGTTGCCTTCACAGCCCTGTGATGGAAATCCCAACCTTGAAACCTCTCAGTGAGGACCAGGCTCGGTTCTACTTCCAGGATCTGATCAAGGGCATTGAATACTGTAAGTGTCTCTGCAAAAAGAATGGGATTTCTTATTTTGGGTTTTTTTCTGAACACCTGGAGCTGGCCTTTCTGCTGGTGTACGGGGCCGTTTCTGGTGGCTCATGCTGTATGGGGGCTTTTAAAGCTGGGGCTGGTTGTGGTGTTAGCAGAAAGAGCCACACAGAGCCCTCATGGCTCCTTTGCTGCAAACCAGTGCTGCTGCTGCACCACTCATTGTCCCTCTGGCTGCAGTGCACTATCAGAAGATTATCCATCGGGATATTAAACCTTCCAACCTCCTCGTGGGGGAAGATGGGCACATCAAGATCGCTGACTTTGGAGTGAGCAACGAGTTCAAGGGAGCTGATGCCCTCTTAACCAACACAGTGGGCACTCCTGCCTTCATGGCCCCAGAAACCCTCTCAGAAACCAGGAAAATCTTCTCTGGAAAGGTATTTAAGAGCAATTTGAATGGTCTTGGACTAACCTTGCACAAACAGAAATCTTGTTGTTGATTTAACTGTGCTTTCTTCACTCTGCAGGCTTTGGATGTCTGGGCCATGGGGATCACGCTGTACTGCTTCGTGTTTGGGCAGGTAATGAGATGGATTTTTCAGTGCTGTTGGTGTTTGGGGGGTTGGTTTGTGCCTCCACTGTTCCAGGTAAGCAGTGGGACTGGTACCTTGTGTCCCTGTTGAGCTGAGTGGAGATGAGGATGTGTGGATGGAAATGGGAAACCTTCTGCCTGTCCCTGGGATGGGTGCAGTCAAAAGGGTTGGGCATCTCTTCTTCCCCAGTGGAAAAAATTCTGGTTTTGAGCAGATTTTTTTAGGAAAGGAGTTCTTTTAGTTATTGGTAATTTTTGGTTAAATGTTCCTTTCTTGACTTTAAAAGTAGACATTGATATAATTGGAAATCTTCTGGAATTTCCCTGTAACTGGATCTTTGCTTTCCTTCAAACCCTATGAGATCCTGATGATCCTCTGGCTGCCTCACTGCTGCCTCTTAACAGAAGTTGTTGATTTCCTCATTGCTCTTTTATTTTGTGGTAGTGCCCTTTTATGGATGAAAGGATCTTGAGTTTACACAATAAAATCAAGACCCAAACGTTGGAGTTCCCAGACCAGTAAGTACTCAAAAACAAAAACAACCCATCAATCCTTATTTTACAGCTCATTTGTTTCTCAAGCAGTGCCTGGGTAGGGCTGGCCCTGCTCTTCTGTGGTTTTGCAAAATTCAGGCTTTCAGTTGGTCTCTCCCTGCCCTGTACATGTGGGATCACACTTCACATTGCCTCAAAAGGGAATATTTTGCTTTTTCTGGGGGTTTGGAGAAGAGGAGGTGTACAAGAACCCAGAGCTGCCTCCCTATTGGGGCTGGAGTCTCCAGCCCCTCTGCTCAGAAGGCTCATAATAGCTGGCACTGAGGTGAAGAACAGAGGCAGCACCCATCCCTTTCCCCATCTCATATCTCTCCCTTCTTCCTTCCACAGGCCAGAAGTTACGGACTTCTTGAAGGATTTGATTACACGGATGTTGGATAAAAATCCTGAATCTAGGATTTCGGTCCCAGAAATCAAGGTACTGACCCAGTTTCCTGGTGCTGGCTGTGGCTTCACTTCTGTTGGGTTCTCCTTGCTCGGCTTTTTTTGGGAGTCAGTTTGATCGCGCCAGGCTAGGTCCTCCCCCTGTGCCCAGGGCCCCTGGGCAGGTAAGTCCCAGCTCCTTCCCCTGCTCTGGGACCTGCTCAGCTTTGGGACCTCTGGTGCCTATAGAAGTGGCAGGCAAAAGGAAATCCCCTGAGTACAGTATTTCCTCTGCTACCAGGAAAGTACTGTGCAACAGCCTTTCGCAGGAGATTTCTGGTCCTTCGCCCCTGCGGGAGCCTGGAAGGGGCGAGAAGCTGAGAGAATGGAGACCAAGGTAGGGGGAAAGGATTGCGGGGGAATTGCGGAACCTTTTGTGCTCCTCCTGCAGCCGACCAAGTCACCAGGTGTGTGGGCAAGGAGAAACAGGGGTTCTGCCTTCAGGCATGGATTAAACCAGCTCCAGGACGAGGGCTCAGTGGGTCTCCCCATCACTGCTGCTCATATGTGAGGACTGGAATAAATTTCTCCTGCCTCCTGGTGCTGTCTCATCCATAAGATGAGAGTGAAGATAGGTCTCCTTCCCTAAAGCCCAGAGATGCCCAGTGCTGTAGGTCACCCAGGTTATGGTTTGGTTGTGTAGCTGGGGCCAGTGCTGGCTCTGGATGAGCCACACCATGACATTTTCTGCTCCAGGCTGTGCAGTTCCTGGTGGCACCCAGGTGAGGTGGCTCACTGGTGACATGGCACAGCCCTGCCCTGCTCCCTGGCATTTCAGGAGCACGTAGGGGCCATAGCTTGGACAAGGAGATGCGTTTGCCAGGCTTGTGTTGTTTGAGTTACGAAAAAAGGGAAATCGTTCCTGACAGGCTGTGTTATTAATTGAAGTTGCACCCTTGGGTCACCAAGAACGGAGCGGAGCTGCTGCCCACGGAGGATGAGAACTGCACCCTCGTCGAGGTGACGGAGGAGGAAGTGGAGAATTCAGTCAAGCACATCCCCAGCCTGGCCACCGTGGTGAGTACAAAGGAGTTGATGGCCTGTGGATGCACAGTGGGGTCCACGCCTGCTGAGGTGGCACTGAGCAGCTGGAGGTCACTGCTGAAGGGCAGAAGCATTGGGCAGGATTAGAGCAGAGACCTTCCCACACTTGGAAACAAGTGCTGCAAGACTCTTGGGTGTCTCAGGGTCTCAGCAGCTTACTGGACATGGCCGTACCCCACACTGCAGGGGAATTTTTTAGAGCAGTTTCAAAGGTAACTGTCAGTGGGTTGATGGTCTTCATGCTTGAGCTGGCTGCCTAAATATCACTGTATTTGCTCAGGGCAAAAGAACATCTGGTCCAGAACCTGCCTGTGGCCAGGAGCAGATGTTCTGGCCAGGCACAAGGAGCTCCTGCCCTGTTCTGCCTGTCCAGCCAGAGGGGTTGTGGGAGGTTCCTGGGATGGAGATTTTATCTGGGCCATGATGTGCATCAGCCCCCGCCTGGAGCTATTCTTGGTGACTTCATCTCATCTCTTTTCAAGCTCATATTTTTATTCTCTGCAACCCACTGTGGTGGTGAGAACCACATTGTAACCCTGTCCTGTGTAGAAAGTGAAATCCTTTGTGGTTTTGAACCTAATGATTTCTTTGGGTGCCGCCAGCACTTGCATTAGGAGAAACCGCGAGCGACCATTCACAGTTCCCTGGCCTGGTGTTATCTGCCTGTAAGCACCCAGGCTGTGATTTTTTTGAAGAACAGGTTTCCCTGTGAAGCCCCTTTTCCATCCATACTGTGCCCACATCTGGCCTCATTTCTGGAGCTCTCTCCCTTTTGGATGCCCTGAAGAAATCTCACTGACCACAGCTGTGTGAATATGCAAATGCACCTTGTGCTGCTCAGGCTGAAAAAGCAGATGCTGCTCTAAAGAGATCACCATTGATGAGGGGTCTACCCCTCTTTTTCCTGTTCAGAGGGAACTTGATCAGTAGGCTCAGTACTCCCAGCCCTGTTGAAATCCAGGTGTGTTCAGCACAGCTCAAGACAAATCAGATTTTACTGCACCTCTTTGACTCTTAGATAACACACTGCCTCCAGGCAAATGTGGTATTTTCACATTTGCATTTGATCTTCAGAATTACCCTCTGGTGCCTGATCTTTGTGCAGCCAAGTGCTGGCGTTGACACTCCAGTATGAGATTCACTCACATGGCTTTGACTCTTAAAACACCCTCGCCTTCAGACACAGAAGAGTTCTCTGTGCGCCCTGGTGAGCAGATAAATGAGGCACCGAGGGATGAGAAGCAACATCAAATGGAGTCAGGGGCTCTCAGGGATGCCCCTGCTGAGGCAGGTTCCAGTGCTGCTCACCTTGTTGTCTGCTCCCACCAGCAAAACAACCTGGGGGATGCCAGGAAAGAATCCTGACACATCTCTCTTCCCACCAGTCTCTGATTGATAACTCTGTGTTTTGCAGCCAAAGCTGGACAAATGGCCAGCTTTCAGTTTGGTTTCAGATGAACATTAAGGTAAAATTGTGCCAGTTCCTTCCCCTCTCCCTTTCCAGTGAATTATTTTGCCAGGTAATCATGGAAGACTGGGAATTTGCAGGTACTGGATGCAGTAGTCAGTAAAACCTACTTCTGGAGAGGAAGGAAACTTCCCAGACTTGGCTTTGCTCTCCTTTCCAGCCTTTTACACCTAGTGTGGCTCTTACCTGCAAGGATTTCAGATGAGGATACAGCCCCTGTATTAAGCAGCTGGAGACATGCAAAGATGCTTCCTTCTGATTTCTAGAGAACTTTGACATGTTTTCACTAGTTTTTTTAATTACTTGGGCATGCAAGGTGGATGTTCCTGTTGCTCTTGAATGAAGGGAAAGCACCCCAATGAACTGCATTCTGGTTTTGCAGATCTTGGTTAAAACGATGATCCGGAAACGATCCTTTGGGAACCCGTTTGAGGGGAGCAAGAGGGAGGAGCGGTCCTTGTCTTCCTCTGGAAACCTGCTGCCGTAAGTGTCATCACCTCACCTCGGCCCCAAGAGACATTTGCAGCTTTTTCTGATGCTCTGGGGGAGAAATTAAATAGTTGGGCTTTGAAACTTTCATGGGGGCCATGACTGCAACATTCACACCCCACCTGTCTGATCTGTAACTGTGTTATGGGATTTTTGTAACATGGAATATCCTGCTGTTCTGATGGGATGAAAAACATTGTTTTATGGCACTTCCATCCTGTTACATGGGGAGAGATGACACATGCTCAGTGTCCCAAAGATCCCGTGGCAGGGAAGGGGCAGAAACTGGTGTCTCATGGCCTCCTTTCCCTTTTTCTGAGTCGCTCAGCAACTGTTTTATTTCCTTTGAAAACAGGAAACAAGGCAGTGAAGATAACCTGAAATGCAACGACTTGCCCAACGTGGGAGAGGAGGAACTTCTTTCTTGAACGTGGACTTTAAGGTTCTGTTGAGCAGCTCAATCCAGGGCACGTCACCAAGCGTGCGCTGGGGACGAGGTGACCAGAGCCCAGAGCAAACACAGCATGACATGGCGCTATCTCAGTACAATGCTGGATGTAGAGCTCACATAGCAGCATGTTACCACACCTTATCAGACATCTGATTATTTGCCATAAACATGGAGCATCTCCGAGCACTTGGACTGCTGAATTCTGGTGGGAGAGGCGCTGGCGGACAGCGGAGAGGTGAGCGGTGGTGGTGAGCAGCAACAGGGCTTTGCAAAACAAAACCCACAGCAGCCAAAGGAAAATGCATTTTGAACTGCTTTTAGCTGGCTTTAATGCCAAATAATTTGCAGGGACTGACGCCAGCGTCCCAGGGGCATGATGCCCATGGTGTGGCTGTGGGCACATGCAGAAGGGTGAAGCTTTAGCCAAGTGGCATACACAGCAGTAAAACCAACCACACGTGTGCACTTTGAGAGTTCACGACCTACCAGGAATGTTGTTGCATCTATTTCTTGTTGTTCTGGTTTGTTTTTAATTGACACCTTTTTAACTGCATGGGAACAAAACAAAAACCCACCTGCTCAGCTTTTTAAAGAATGCCTACCTTTGTGAGCCAAGTTGTATGAAACAGCATCTTCAGGAAGTTCAAAAAGTGAGGTTAATTACCTCCTCAGGTAATTAACACCTTTCCAGAGGCCTTGGTGTGACCAGAACTTGGTAAGTTAGGTATTCAGTGTATGAAAGGAAAAGGTATTTAAGGGCTTAAGTTCAGTTTGAACTATTTTTGCTGCAGACATACGAGTGAAAGGTGGTGTTTAGAATGTTTTAAACAGAAGAAGCACTAATAGTTTGTTTCTAAATATTTTACTTGATCTAGGTAGATATACTATAAACTATAAAATTCAGGGTAAAATCCTTCACTTCCATGTACATTACATGGTTTACTACAATTAAAAATAATACAACTTATGCTGGTTTTTAAGTATAGACTTAGGGCTTGCTTAGAATTTAAGATCGTAATGATTAGCTAGGAATTTTCAAAGAAACGTTTGTTTTCCAAACTCTTAATCTGGATTCTGGGGCCAATGCTATGTATTTTTTGCAAGTTTGTTACCAGTACTTTGTGAATGCCTGTGGATCAGAGGCTTGTTAGTAAATTAAGTGTATATCTAGTTAATGAATTGTTTCTTATGAAGAGCTCTTTCACCTTCAGTCAGATTACTCTGATTATTTGTGGTGCTTGTACAAAGTAATAATCTGCCATGTGGTGGGAGAGACTCTGGCGTCCAGACTCACTTTCCCAAGTTCTCTATGCTCGGACAAAGCTGGAGAATGAGGAGCCAGGGTTTGCCTGAGGAAAGGGGGTCACGGTAAGTACAGTTGTTTTGTGGATGGAGCATGGGACTAGGGGGGAAAAGGTCTGATTTTTTTCCTTTCTCAGTCTGATGTGGTTGTGTGACCTTGAACGAGGCATTTGATGTACCTGACAGAGGAGGAGGATTTGAGTCTCCCAAGCTTGTGAGGGACTGATAAGGTGTAATTCTTTGCCCTCAGGAAGAAGGCACTAGGAGACTGCCAAATGTCTTGTTTAATGGTAAGGTCTCTGCCTGTTAACCCTGGCCATGGATGCCCTGCCTTTAGAAAGTGACCGTTCCCTTGTCTTCCTTTATTTTATCCTGGACAGCACAAGCAGCAGTGTGCTGAGGTCCTTGGCCCCACTGCAGTCAGACCTGGCCTGGTAATTCCCAGTTAAGACTGGTTTTTGTTAAAGCCAGGACAGCATTAGCAAGGGTGCAGATGCCTACCCAAACTGTCCCTTAAACCTTTGATCACTTGAAGCAATGTTCCCCCTAAATTGCAATTTATTATGGAAGTATTGTGCTGCTGGCCTCTTTCCAAAGCCAGTGAGGACAGTTGGTGGTTTAGGAGCAATACTATGGAGTTTGGAGCCATAAGACACGCACTGTTTTCCTCCCATTTTAGTCCGAGGCTATGCCAAAGCCCTGCAGCTTCAGCTATGGGAAAACCAAACAGGTAACTTGGGGGCCAGCACTACTGCAGCTGCCTGCTCCCCCTACACAGGACTTTTCATTGTGGAAGTGTGTTTGAGTGGGCAGCCTGGTTCTCTAACCCTGCAAATGGACTTGATCTGCCAAAAAAAATGTAAAAAGCTAGGGGATCCAATTCTTTGTAGGTAGTGCATAGTAGTGTGTGTGTTTGCTAGAGGTGTGTTGTAGAGATCTCTGTGCTGCCCATCCCTGGTTGTGATTTGTCAGGTGAGACAGTTTACATTGACCCAACAGGTCTGCCCGGTGTGACGCAGCTTCTCAACAGCTGTACCAGCTCCCTGATGCCCAGCCAGTCTCTGGGCCTCACATACTCCCACTGATCATTGTCTCCCTGCCTGCATGGGCTTGGTTAAAGGATGCTAAACTCAGCACTTCCCCAAGGTGCTCTCCAAGCCGAGTGTCCCTCAGTGCAGGCTCTGCTGGGGCTGCAGCCGAATGCACATTTCGGAAGGAAACACAATGTGGATTTTTCTGGTTGGTCAGCTCTGTTGAAAGCATAAAGCGTGGCCATATGAGGGAGATCTCTCTAAATGCATGACCTGTTAGAGAAGCTGTACTGTGTATATAAACCTGCTCAGTTCCCCAGCTGCTGTTCCTTAGTAGTAATGCTGGCTTTCTCCTTATAGTGAAGTGAACATTTTGCTTGTGCCTTGGAACTGGGCGATAGCTTGATTTCCCCAACTCTCCCTTCCTTCCAAGCAAGCCCGGTGCTGACTGTGGGCTTATTGCTGGGTACTAAGCCTTTCTGGTTCTGAAAGCACACAGGAAAGTGCTAAGGGGAAACCAGGCCTCTTATCTGAGTAGTTTTCCATGGTGGTCCCCTCTTACCTATCAGGCAATTGATCTGTTTCTTTTCTAAGGTCCTGAACTATTCCTGATTTTTATACTGTTTGTTTAATGACCAAGGCTTGTGTTTCATTCCTACCCCTTTATTATGCATTTAACTTTATCAGGTGTATCAAGTTTAAATACTGTGTATTTATCACTTTTAAATTATATTACCTAAGAAGAAAGAATAAACCAACAACTAAGTGTTTTTCCACACAGGTGTTCAAGCTTCACTGTACAAGTTGAAATAAATGACATGCAACCAAACCCAGAGTTAGCTGATCAAGTGGAACCATTATTCTGTTTCAGTGGTCTTTATTAAGCTGTGAGAGTTTGGTTGTTGGAAGAGGAATCTGAAAGCACTCTCCTATGTTAGTGAAGTCTGGTGCTGTACCATTACTGGGGATCTTGGGCCAGGATGGGAGCACAGTAGCTCAAGCACTGTGTAATCCAAACTGAGCATTCACATGCACAGACTGGAGTCCTCTTGCAAGGGCACTCTTTGAGCTGGGACACAACTTAGTGCTCAAAAGCAGCAGGCACATAAAGAACAAAACAAAATGATAATGCTGTGGTTTACCCACCGTGCTGCTGGAGAAAGGCAGCCAGGATGCTGGGGGTATGGAATAGATCCTAGGGCTTGGTAACACCAGAAAAGGTTCAGAGAAAGGAAAGACCTGGACTTTGTGAGTCAGTGTGATCACTAGAGGTGCTCAAAGCCATGTTGAATATAAAAGCCAACATATCCACTTCAATCAAATGGTGTAAACTGCATTAAATGCAGCAGCCCAGACACAGGGCTGGTGTGGTGGTGAAAAGCACAGGAGATGTGCCAGGGAATAACAGATCTGTTCTTCCAAGCAGTTGGTACCTGCACTCAGATAAAGACCCTGAGATCTTGACCTCTGACTTACAAGTCTTTTCCCTTGGAGAGGGTTTAAGGCAGCAGACATGGACAAGGTGTCAGGAGAATCAAGGCAGAGCAGCTGTGGTTGCAGCAGCACTTCTGCTGAGAGAATGAAGAGGCAAAACCCACAGAGCCCTGGCTTTGATAGCCTTCCACTAACACTTGGTATGCGGGGAGAAATGAACAATCAAAACCCAGCTTGCAGAACTTCAAGAGGACTGAGGGAAGGTAGTATTTTATTAAAGTAAATTTTAAAGTAATAGCATAAAAATTAGACAAAACAGAAGAAAAGTTCTGTAACCAGTAAGCCATTTATCATAGCACAATGGAGCTAGACTCTGCTTTATCTTGGTCTGTGGCCAAGGTAAGAGCTTGAAGACCCCAAGTAAATTATAGGTACCGGCTCAGCTAATGTTCACAATCCTTCAGGGAAAGAAAAGTGACAACAGCAAGGAGCTGCTGTCCCAAGGTTAGGTACCTTCTGGCAGTGGCCATGTTCAATCTAAGGAAGAATCTGTGCCTATTGTCCTGTGCCCTCTGCTATCAGTGAGTTCAGGGACAGAAGGACTGGCAAAATGATGATTCTAGAGCTGTCTCTGTCCCAGGTTCAGCCACTGTAGAGGTCTGGCACAAAGTACAATTTTCCCTCTGTGTTTAGTGCAAATAACCTGGAAAGACAGCAGACAAGGAGGAGACCCAGTTCTTCTCCCTGGGACTGGCTCCCAAGTAGCAAAGAGTAGTGAAGATTGTCCCTTTCTCAGTTTCGTTCCCCACTTCCTCCCAGCAAAGAGGGGGTGGTCTCATGGCAGGGTCAAGAAAAGTTCCCAGCAGCTGTTTAGAGCAGCAGTTGGTCCTGCAGCACCAGGAGCTCAGGAGTCTGTTCCATATGTCTCACCAACTCCCTGCAAGGATCAGAGATTACAGTTCTCTGCCAGAAACTCTTCTTTCTTCCCCTTCCAATCACATAAAATCCTTTGCCCAGGCAAGCTACTTCCTGTTACTCAGACTTTTCCAGTGACACAAGGTGTTTTGATTGAGAAATCTGCCCTCTGCAGCCACAATTCCTACCAAGCACAGGGCTGTAGGGCTGAGCTCTGTCCTCAGCACCAGTCAAGCAACCAACTAAATCCTACTGACCAAACAGATCATTTCATCCCTGGAGGGAGCTGTAACTGTAACTGCAGCACACTGGTCTCAGAAAATACCAACCCACTGAATGATTTTTCTCACAACTGCAGGAACCTCAAAAGTCAAGAAGGAAGGATTTGATGGGAACAGGGCTGTTCCCTACAGCTCTTAGAAGGCAAAAGCTAATGACTGCAACCCAAAAAGGAGGTGCAGTAGGAGCACAACAAGTTCTTGAACATATATTTTCTTCTCCAAGAGTGGTTACCCAGGAAACCTGACAATATTTGTTTCTAGTGCTCTTCCCTGCAGCAGCTTTGAGGTAAAAATTAGCTTCTCTGACGAAGACAAAGTTTCCTTAGAACTGTGGTTCAAAATCCCTATTTGATGTGGACTTTCTACATCCTGTTTCAGAATCTCTGTGGAGTCAGAGGAGGAAGCAATTCTGCCTTTACCCTGCCTTCCTTGATGCTTACCAGTTCATAATCCTCCACATATTTGTACTTCTTCTCCCGATAGTAGTATCTCTTCTTCATGCAATACAGAACAACAACATCACACAGCACTGTTGCCTAGTGGAGATTGAAAGGGTTTAAGACAGGAATCCTCAGAACTGAGGCACTAATCCAGAATCGAGTCCAAGTGCAGACAGTGTCACTTACCACACCAAAGAGCGCTAAGCCAGAGCCGATGTTAATCATGGTAGGAATTACATCAAATTTTCCTGCCTAGAAGACAGTTACAAGCCTGAGCATGCTTTTCAGCATCTCTGAAAGGCCTCACTACAAAACCTCCAGGAACTGTCACCCTACCTTTCCAAACACTATGATATCAAAGCGGATGCCATAAGCTTTGACAAGCGTCCGTGATTCAGTGCCATCACTATTCTTGTAGTATTTTGCAAACCTGCAGAAAAGATAGGTCAGAGCTTAACTGGAAATTTTGAGGTTGCTTATGTGATCATGCAACATCCAGGTGTGTTCCTCATCCCAAGAGAATGAGCTGAACATTGGTACTTCTAGACACAAGCCCCAAGTGATGGTAGATTTCATGCTGGCAAGCTCATATAGGAGAAAAGCCCAAAGCAGGTGAATTCATGACATCAGTGAGCATCATAAAACGAGGAAATTTGCAAGGCATAGGAAGGGGAGAAAGCAGCTTTAGCAGGGGAGCAGGACTAACAGGAAGAAAGTCAGCTACACGGGAGTCAGGCATGGGCTGCAGGGGACCAGGCAGCCGCGAGAGGGCAGGGCCGGGAGCACCCGCGCTGCCCGGCACACAAAGGCTGCTCCGGCACTGGGTGACAACAGGCAAACGACAGAGAAAAGGGATGAGAACAAATAAGTGAGATCAGACTTACTCTGCCACGTGGTTGACTAAGCCAGGAGGAAGCAAAGAAGAGGGTGGAAAAGAAAAAGAAGGAATGGTAAGGGGCTGTACCAGAGTCTGAAATTAGCAAAAGCATTTCAGATCCAGCTGTGATATCTTCCAGATGGTCCAGACACCCCGATACCTGCTGGCCTGGCACCTCCCAAACACACATTTGTGCTCTGCACAGCTCCTCAGCAAATTCATCCAAGTTCCACCCAAAGATCCTCTGTCTGAAGCGAGATTTTGTGATTCTAGAAATAACAGCCCTGAGCTGTTTCCTCACAAGCTTTTTTTTCCCTGAGCTTGTGTTTCCTCACATGCAGGAATCCTGCAAGGACCTTGGCAAGGTGGACAATCTGTATTTAATATTGCAGACTGAGTCTGGATGCAACCAGCTGCCAGCTCTGTGCTGGTGTTTTACTGGAAGTGCTGGACTTAGCTGTACTGGCCAGAATGTGTATGTGGTGGTGTAAGCCAGGATACTCCTGATGCATATATGGTCTCCAATATGCAGACAGAGACACTTTTACAGGTTAGTTTTTCCTCCAGGCAGAGTGAAGGACATGCTTCAGTCTCCCAACCCCACCTCAGTCCCCTCAAATTCTGCCCTATCAGCACACTCTGAGACAGTCAGTTGTCCCACTGCCACCCCATTGATCAAACAGCCACCAAAAAAACTGACGGAAACATGACTCAGGCACTCTGACGCAACCAGTGGAGCTTCACTGATCTCCCCCTCTGCTGTGGTTTGCACACAGTGAGGATCCCACCTGCTGTCTTACAGCAGCAAAAGAGCTCTCCAGGTTTTCTTTTGTTGCTCTCCAAGCACCATCAAAAGCCCCGAACTACCACAAGTGCCAGTGGCAGATGGAGCTGAGGCACCAGGTGCCTCCACAGCTGCATTACCTGAAGTTGTAGCCGGGTGAGACGGTGTGGGCAGAGTCCTTGTTGTCGAGGCGCCGGAAGGAATATTTTGGCACACAGTGGGAAGCAGCTCTGTCCAGGTTGCAGTCCCAGTTGATCTGCAGTGCCATGACTCCACCCTGCCAAGGGGAGGAGAGGAGGTGATGGGCAGTCCAAAGTGCATGGCCAGCCCAGCACCAGGCTCTCTGCTGACCAGGACCTGATTTACTGGCTCTAATCCAGGCTCTGTCCAACACTCTTTTCTGGTGCTACAGAACCTTGCACATAACCCCACCCAAACAAAGCAAGGCCAATTATTGGTTAAATAGAATTCAGTCGCTCTGGCCAGAGCACTCTCCATCCTGCAGCTGATCTGTGTTCTGTGGCTCATGCCATGAGGCAGAGGAGACAACCCCCTACCACTCCTCTTCTAAAAACAGCTGAAGCCCAAGAGAAGGGTCTGCCAATTACCTCCACAGCCATTTCCTGGAAGTCCTGCCCTGCAGCTTCAACTATTTTCCCTAAACGGAAGATAGGGCAGAAGGGATCAGTCTGGGCATCATAGATGCAGTTCTTGAGGTATGTGGAGTTGATAGTGGGGAGGATGTTTCGCCTACAGGAGAACACAAAGAGAAGAGTTGTTGTATCCCCTTTACTGCCAGGAGACCAGACAGTGTGATAACCCTCTCCCTATTTACTTGCTGAAGTTGAACTTGCGGTACCAAATGTTGTTCTTCACCAGAAGGGTGAAGTTCTCAGCTTCTTGCAGGAACGCTGGCCTACAAAACAAAAGGGAAGCACAAACAGGACTCTGCAGAGTTCTTGTTGCTCATTTCTTCAGCTTTTCCCAAGAGCATGTCAGCGGGAGAAGCATCAGCTGTGTACCAGCTGCTCTCAGGTAGGGGCACTGTGGAGTAGGAAGACAGAGCACTCACTTGGGTATGTGATAGTCATCCTCCACGGGGCACCACGCAAAGACTTCACAGGTCTTAATGCTGCTGTTGTATGGAACACACTCCCCAGTCTGGATGCCTGGAAACACATGCATGGAGGTACTACTGAGCAAAACCAGGCAGTGTTTGACCTGTGACACTCCATATGGTGAAAGCAATTTTCCCAGAGGTCAAGTGCCACTACCAAAACCCACATAATCTTCCATTGCAAGTGTAATTTCAGAGAAAGAAGAATCAGGTCCTTTTCCTGAGTCAAATCTTCATCCATGTGATACTGCTTCAGGTACTGAAAGTCATGAAAAAGCTTCACACTGTTTGCTAACTCACCAAGACATCTACCCAGCATCCACCCAACACAGTCTAAGTTCATCTGGTCTAAGTCCACCAGAAGAAAAAAATCTGAGCTTCCACTTCAGTTCTCTTGAGAGAAGGAGAAAAAGGAGACTGAAGTGAAATGGTGCTTCCTTCACAGCAGGGAAGACACAGCACAGAGGCACCACAACCCAGACTGAAAGGAGCTTTTGTAGCAGGTTTCTTACCACTGCTGTAGGTGCTGACATATCCTGGAACACAGTTGTTCTTCACCTCGCACTTTGTTTGATCATCTGGGAGCTGGAGAGGAACAGCAGTTACATAAAACTCTGAGAACCCTCTCCCCCTCCCACCCACACAAGGCAGGATTAAAGCAGATTCTGCACCTACCTCCGGGCAGCGGCCTTGGCTCTGGTTCAGTGTGAGGATCACATTGGTCATGACAAACACAGTGTTCTCACCCTGAGCATGCAAAACAAGAAGGAAACTTAAGGGTGACAATCTGCAAAGAGCATCCAAGGCACTGCACCAAACATCTTTGTTGACAGAGCCCAGGTGGCCCAGCAGAGGGGATTTGCCCTGGACACTGCTGGTGCAGTGCTAAAGGAGCAGATTCCTACGTGTGTTGCCTGGTGCTGCTGTGTTTAGCCACAGGAAGGACTGTGGGACTGGCAGTTCCTTCTGTCCTCCCACTCGGCCCAAAGTTCCTCATTCACATTATGAAAACAGAGCTCACACAGCTCCTCAGGGGAGTCGTAAGGCAGACACAGAAATAGAGCTCCAGCTGCAAGTCCGAGTGCAACTCCCACTCTTTCTTTTTGCAGTCTATCAGTTAGGAATTTGCCTGGTCCTGTTTCTTCAGGGAGCACTATTGTCATTACTTTACTTTCACTACTTTCAGATCTGTATGACTCCAGATCTGTCATCTGCTTCCGCTCCACTGATACGCAAATATGACCACTCAGCCAAAATCTGGCTAAATTTGTCTTTTTTTCTGCACCACATGTCATGCAGACAGAGGCACCCATGACCAGCAGCTTGGCTGTGCCTGCCCAGCCTGAAGGCCACCACATATGGCCCACACAGCACAGATTCCCAGAGATACAGTCAATCAGTAACTACAGCAATGCTTCCTGTTCAGTTCTGCATCAGGTGACTGCCAGGCTGTTCCTGTGGCTTCTGCCAACAACTTAACTTGGGGTTGTTTGCTTTAGAAAGCAGTAAGAAAGATGACAGGTCATTATTGTTGCAGCCTGCAAAGTCCTCCTCTAGCAGGACCGGTGCTGTTGCAAGTCTTTGTGGGCACCATGGACAGTGGGATCAGCGCACCCTCAGAGAAGGAAAGTTCAAGGAGAACTTAGAGCCCATTTGAGTACCCAAAGGGGGTTTATAAAACAGAGGGAGGGGGGCTTTTTACACAGGCAGATAGTGATAGGGTAAAGGGGAACAGTTTTAAACTAAAAGAGAAGCGATTTGGATTAGATATTAGAATTCTTCACTCTGGCACAGGATGCCCAGAGAGGCTGTGGCTGCCCCTGGATCCCTGGAAGTGTTCAAGGCCAGGATGAGCAGGGCTTGGAGTAACATGGGATAGTGACCCTGCCCACAGCAGAAGGGTGGAACAAGGTTATCTTGGATGCTTCCAAATCCAAACTGTTCTATGATTCTACACAAGCACACACACAGACACACTTTCCTTGGAACAAGTATCCCCAGGACAGGTGCTTAGCATGATCTGCAATAAAGCCAAGCTGCTCCAGCTCTCAATGGACTTTTGCAAAGTAGTAAGTTTCTTACTGCTTGTAAGAAAACCTTTTTTTCTGCTTGTGAAAGTGATTAATACCTGAGGAGGGATGACATAGTCAGCTACATCCCAGACCCTGGCTCCCAAGGTGGATGTGTTTGTCAGTGTTACACCCTTCACCTTCGTGGTTACAGAACTGACCACAGAGTCTGTTTCCTGGTAGCCCTTTTCCCACAGAAAAACCCACCTGAAAGAGAAGGATTGCAAGAAACAATAAATAAACACCATAATCAAGTTCAGGTTGGTATTTCTCCTTTTTCAATATTACCTGAAAGGGCCATTCCAGACAGTTTCACAGCTTTTCCTTACAAAAGGGTCACAAGATTGGCAGTCTTCTGCCTTTTGGGGTGATATTTTTTACTTTCAGACTCGTTTGCAGGGTCTAATTTGCTTTTATGCCCAGCCCTGCTTGAGGGAACGACAATCACCTCCTGAGACGTCCCACGCCTGAGGGGCCCTTGGGCCATTCACTTAAAAGTTGGACCTGATCCTTGTGGGGTCCTTTCCAACTCAGAACATTCTGTGATTCTGCCCACAATCCCAGTTAAGCAGGGCCACCAAGTCCGTGTCGCCGTTCGGTGAGCTCCGGGCTCCCCTCAGCCCGCGCCGCCCTCACAGAACGGCTCCCGCGGCCCTGAGGGCCCCTGATCCTTGGGCGGCTCCCGCCCTCCGCCCTCCGCCCCGGGGCCCCCAGCGCGGAGCCGCCCGCTGCCCCTCAGGGCGGCCGGCCCGGACACCCCTCCGCCCGCTCACCCGATCACATAGGCGAGGATGCCGAGCTGCACCGCGCGGTTGACGAGCCCCACTTTGCGGCTCCGGATCAGCACGATGCGCGGGGTGTCGTACTCGAAGAGGAAGCTGTGGAAAGCCCCGCACAGCGCCATGGCGGCGGCCGGGGCGGGAAGGCGGCCGGGATGGAGCCGTCCCGGGCCGGGCCGCGGCTGCCGCAGCCCCACAGCGCCCCGAGCCGCCCGCCGGGCGCTCCCGCAGCCCCGCGGCCCGCAGCAAATTGCCCGAGGCCAGCGGAGGCAGCGGCACCGGCAGCCACGGACTTTTCACGGCTGTTTTCACAGAACCTATTAGGTTGGAAAACACTTCTGAGATCATCGAGGCGAAACTATGACCGAACACCACGTTGTCCAATAGACCAGAGCGCCGAGTGCCACGCCAGTCTTTACTTAAACACTTCCAGGCTCGGTGACTCCAACACCTCCCTGGGCGGCCCGTTGCAATATTTAATCACTCTTTCTGGGAATAAATTCTTCCTAATTCTTCCTAAACCTACCCTTTAACCTACCCTGGCACAGCTTAAATCAGTGCAAGGACCAAGCAACTGCCTGCAAAAGAGAGCAGAGCATATTGAAGACTGACACCTTTCCATCCACAGTGACCAAATTCTTTTTTATCCTCTTGCAGAATTAATCTTTGCTATGAAAGCAAAGTTCATGTAACCTCCACCTTGTTCTGAGATACCCAACACAGTCCTTATTGTAGAAACATCACTATAACCCTCATAAGAGCAGGGAAATCATCAGGAAGAGATGAAGTGAACTGACAATGTGGCAGTGGGAATTTCAGGCAGTACAAAACTATCAAGACCCTTTAGTTCAGCTATATATTAGTAAAATGCTTAATTTTTTTTACAAAACCAGCCAAAACAAAAGACCAAAAGAAGTAGGGAAATTATAGGAATATGAGTGAATATTCAGTGAAAGTTTCAAAAGAATTGGTTCATATGCTAGAACAGAAATGCATAAATACCTACAGTAGTGTTTTCCCACTCTAGATATATAAGATGCTGCCATATGAATATTAACACAATTAATGCATTTTTCGATTGGAGATATAAATACAAGTGGCATAATCTGCCAGCAATATGTCTTAAAATTTGTCTTAAAATGTATGTGGAAAATGGAAATGGCAAACTACTGGGTTAGCTCAGAAAGAACAAAGCTTAGTTGAAAGGAGTGCAGAACACACCTGTTACAATCCTTCTCACCTTGTTTCTACAAAAATAGAACATGTCTAAATAGAACAAAAATAGAGAACAGAAAAGGTGTTGGAGCACAGATTAATTTACCCTGAATTTGCTGCTCCTTGGATGTGCTCTGGCCTTACACATCATAGCACGAAGCTGCTCACACAAGGTCAGGGGGAGGAGGCAGAGGAGGCAAGGCCTGCTTGAAGCTAAGGGGAAACAGGAGGGCAAAGCCCCACATTTTAATTCCAGTAAGTATGAAAGAAATGCCCAAAAATATCACACAAAAATGGTAAAAGTACTTTTCATTGTAATTCCTTGGTTCAAGTGAGAAAGAACAATACAAAGAGAACCCACTGGGCTTTTCAGAAAATGCTTTTTGTCACTGGAATAATCTAAAATGAGCGTGTTTGATCTGCTTGGACCATGAGGCCTTCAGTGGTGAGTTACGAAACTCATTCCGTGGCCTCTTCCTGGAGCCTCACAATCCAGGGCTGCAGAAAGCTGACAAGGCTGGGGCAGAAAAGTGCTCAACACATTTTTTAAGTGATACATCTTTTGGGCTTCCTTCCTTCAGGGTCATGCATTGAGGTGACTTCTGGCTTTCTTCAGGGTGCAATCAGACAGCACCAGGTGCTGAGACCAATTTAGGTTGTGATGTGCTGCCCTTTTTACCTTCAGCAAGAGCTGCTCATGGTGCTTCCGAGTTGGTTGGCATTTGCCACAGCACCACTTTTGGCAGTCTGGGGAAGAGGCTCCTTGTGTAAGGGTTAGCCTCAGCTCATATTCTTCATCATGATGGTTCTCATGGAACTCACCAGTACACATCGGCTCAGATTCTTCATTTTCATGGTTCTCATGGAACTCATCAGTAAACATCAGCTCAGATTCTTAATTTTCATGGTCCTCTTTGGACTGGCTGGTGCAGCAGCTTGCCAGCAGCACAAAATTTCACCGGGTGGCTCTGCAACAATTCCCAACATAAATCAAAGAAAACAGCATTTGCTGCTTCATCCAACCACTGAGAGAATTTTCAGCAGGGATCCTCACCATTGGGCTCTGCACTTGACACAGCACAATGGGGATAATGAGGATGGATCAGCAGGTCTGGAGGAGGATTGTTTTTGTGTGTTGCCATCACCCACCCCAGCGAAATCGAATCGACACCTCACGAGTTGTTTCAACACCGACGCACTCCCGCGGGCACGTACCCACCACAGCAAAGCAGCAATTTTTAGTTGACTCAAGAAAACATATCCTCTGGTCACAGAGTGCCCAGGTTCTGATAGCTTTAAAATCATGTTATTCCAGACCAGCTCTGAACTCCTGAGCACACTTTAGCATTCTGGACATCAGCATCTTCCATTCTCTGATCAGTAGAGAGTGGCAAGAATCATGGGAGCCTTAACCAACTTCCAGTTTCTTACTCTATCAAACCCCTGACATTCCTGGTGCACAGCTCACATCAGCTTATGGATCAGTAGGCAGTCATGGAGCATGAAGCAAAGAGAGCCTTTAAATGTGACAATGAAAAGCTGGCAGTGCAGACAAAAATCATTACATTAAACTGAAAGACCTACTACACCACACAAAGACACCAATATCCAAGCTCTGATAATAACACCCATATGCCTTCTGTCTCAGACATGCTGGCAAGACCCAAAGTGCTGCATTGTTCTTGACTGGTATACTTGACTGATCTCTAAGCCCTGTTCACCTTCATTTAAATAAATAATTTGAATAGGAATTTGCTTAGCTGAAGGGTCAGTTCCAGGAGTGGCAGATACTCATAGATCCTTCTATCATTGCTATTCAAAATTTGTTCTACAGTTGGTTGCCTGTTCAAGTAGCAAAGAGGAAACTGTTTAAGAAGATATGCCAGGTGTAAAAGCCAGCAGCTCAGCCTTCTGCTTGCTACCATCTCCAGATATTCCGAAGATAGAGACACCTAAAGAAAAATTCATTTTCCTCCTTTCATTTTGGGTTCAGTCCCTGCTGCTCTGCTTTGCCATCTTGATGCCAACAAAGCAGTGCAGAGCAAGCTTTTAATTGATTCCACTCTCTCCTGCACATCCTACTGCAAGCTAAGTTTGGGAGACTCTGAGTGGTTTCATCAGAGCTCCTGAGATCACACGATCATTTGCTTCCCATTCACCAGTATATGATTTGTATCCTCTGAAGGCAGTGACTCACTCCATACACCACACTGGGACATGTTCTTCTATCTTCTTGCTTGCACAGACATGAAATGCCCTTTTTTTCTGTGTACACTGGTTCCAGAGATATTTTTATGGGCCAGCTTTTAGCCTGCAGGTCAGTCAGGTTTTATTTGAGAGTTTTCCTAACTCCTTCCAGGATCAGAGGTTTCTTCTAGCCCTCAGGGTAGAGGTTGTTTCCCATCTGCTCTTGGTGGAATAGAAAGAAGCCTCCTCTGTAGCAGCTTTTTGCTCAGAGCTGACCTATTCAGAGCTGTCTTATCTCTGTCTAGAGATATCTCAGTGTTACATCTTCTCACTTTGTAAACATATGAATTTTTTTGTTTGTAGCTTCCAGATATATGTGCCCCTAACTGGGATCTGGGAATTAAGATGAATTCTTTACTCTTTGGATATTGCCACCAGCAAAATTTTATCTGCGTAAACAAAACCCTTTCACCTTATTTGAATCACACATCTGTTCTGTTATAGTGATTTTACCTAATATAAACCAGTATAGCTGAATAAGCAATTCTATTGACCAGTGCATGGGAGAAATAATTTTGCTGAGAGGCTGGTTTCCAAGCTTTCCTTGTTTCCCTTGGTTCCTGGAGAACTAATAAGACAAAAAAATATAGAAACTTTCCATTTGTCACTCAGGCAGATACAGTCCTGAATGCACAGCCTTTTTGAGTAAAGAATGCCAATTTACACAATTTTTTCAGAGCACTACTACTTACCCTTCAGAAAGCATTGAGGAATGTTTGCACTTACATGGTGTAATTAAATTTTGGGAAGTGAATGTTGTGCTTATTGGCACAGTGAAATCTTCAGAACTCCTCAGAAGCATAGGCCAAAAAAGAAACATCAAATTAACTAACTTCTTTTACTTAAATACATCAAAGTTATGCCACTATACTATTACCTGGGAAGCTGTCAGTGGGAGGAATATGTTGCTAAGAATAACAGGGAGTTAGGTGGCTCAGGAGAGCAAGAAAGATATGGGTGGTTTTCTTAGTTTTGGGTATCAATTGTTCTCTCTTTATAGCACTTGTTTGTGTGGGCCAAGCCTAAACCAAGTCTCTAATTACAGCTGAAATATGAACAGGAGGCTTCTGATATAAATCTTGCTATAGAATAGTAGTGAGAATTTACACCATTTGACAGCTGCTGATCTCTGCCCCATGAATTGGCAGTTTCACTGCTGCTTCCCACAGCCATGTGGTCACTTACACCAGAGCTGCACCAGCAAAAGGGTAAGGATCAGGAGAATTTGAATTTCCATCAAGACACCCATTCCAAGGAGGAAAATCAATCTTCCAAGCAGTCATCCTTGTAAAGGACAGTGCTCCTAAACAGGAAATATTTTTCCTATCATTGCATTTTGAGCAATGCCTTGCACCAGAGATGTGTGATGACAAACAGCACATTAGCTGAATGATGTGTAGCTTCCATGAGGGACTTCTCGTGTCTTCTAAACCAAGTTAATGAATGAGATTTAATTGCAAACCAAATGAACCTTTGTGGATGCTACGTGAGCAGGAAAGTCACTGAATAGTTCACTGTGTAACACTCAAGACATTAATTATGTGTGTTAATTTTTAAAGAACTAAAAATTAATGAACCTGTTACAGGAAACTGTTGATCATCATCCACTGGGGAGCATCTGGAACCTGACCCAAAGATTTTCTGAAAAAGGTGTTACAAAAACCAGTCCTTCAGCCAGCTAATCCAGCAACAGTGCCCTGCCTCAGGCAGAAATGAAGAATCCAAAATAAAAGAACCTTCTTGCCAACATGCAATTGTTCAGCTCCTGCCATAACTAGCAGGAAGGAAAAGGAGGCCTCCTGTGTAGTTCATGAGATTTACCTTCCAAAGGAATTTGGTCAATGAAGACAATCATGGGTGTAACCAAAGCCCCACATTGCTACCTCAATATCTCAACCACATGTCAGAGCTTCCTGGGCTCTGACCTTGGTATTGTTCTGGTAGAAAATAAACACTCAGCTTGCTTTTTTAGTGATTCCTCCATTTTTTATTCTTGCCAATGGAACTTGTGAAGGAGCTTTATACATCAGAGGTTTGGACCAAACCTCTCATCCATTATTTTTGGTGCCTGTAGTGACCAGCTCCTGGCATGTTAGAGGAAGGTTAGGGAACAAGGCAGAATGTGTCAGCTGTGCAATGTAATTGAAAGCAAAACTCCCTCAGTAACATCCCAGCAGGAGCCTACACAGGGTGACATTTCAAAATGACTGGCAGTCACTGAAACTTTATAACAAACCCTTAGGATTTCATTAACTCAGGAAGCTCATGCATATCTTTCCCGGATACTGTATGAACAATTACAGCCTTCCTGTTGTTGGACAAAGCCTTTTTCAGACCATAACTCTGTCCACATGAGAAGGGAATGGAATTTGCTCTCAAGTGCTGAAAAACCTCAGCAGAAGGAGCTCTAGGAGGCATTGTGGGCACTGGAGGGGACCTGGCAGTGGAAAAACTGCTCTGTTTCTGCAGAAAACCCTAAATCACAGAGAAGATGAGATAGAAATGTAGAAACTTATATGTATCTTATATTTTATACATATGGGCTTGTAAATGAGCTAATGAAAGTGCTAATTGACCTAGTTTCTTATGCATATATTTCAAAGCTGTCTGAGAGGAACTAAAATTCATTACAATTCACTTCTTTAGAGTATCAATTCCATAATTTCAGTTGAAATAAAATAGTTTCAGTTGAAATAATTTTTTTTCATTCTTTAGCTGCTACAGACTAGAAAGACAACATTTTTATGTTGGATATTGTACAGTCATGGAGTTACAACAAAAGATGGCTACGAGGCCCTTCCATCCTACTCTAGGTCACAGCAGCATTGTTCCATGGAGTCCTTCTCCTAGAGTTTTCTTATCTCACTGTTTGAGATTGCCAGCATTGAGGCTTTCATGATCTGTGTAGGGAGAATGAAGAGATTGTTCTTTGGCCTGAGGAGGATCCCCAAACATCAGCCTGCAGCACAAAGCACAGACAACGATTCTACCCCACGGGGAAGTGAAATAAACCTCAATGTGATAAATGAGCCCACAGAGAACTTCCACATTTTCTTTGCAGAAGAAAACCCCACATTAGGAAACTTTTTTAAAAATTATTTCAGTCCCTGATTAAAGCTCTCTTACGTGGATGCATTTTTCCTTGACATTTGAATTAATGAGCCAAATGTCTCCAGTGAATTCAAGATGAGCCTGCGACACCTAAAGCTGTTTCTATGGCAGCTGCATGATGGTACAAACTGGAGGCTATGGCTTCACTGCAGGATCATACAGCAGGGCAGCTTGGTAGAAGTCAATTATTTGGGTATTATAATGAGTGTGGCTGTGAAGGAAAGAACTGGTTTACATACGTGAGGTCTATAAGTGCCTAGGCAGAGGGAGCACCTTAAAATATCATGACATTGTCAATGTATCTTTCAACACAAAAACAAATGTAGATATGTCTTTCACTCACTTAGGGAGGTTTTCCATGGATTCCACAGGGAACTCCTGACCTTACAGGTTGTTAACAGTTGCATTATAATTCACACATTGTCCTGTTTGAATTCTTGTAAAGAAACAAGCTCTTACTCAAGGGTTTTCTGCCACTTAAAGACAGTTCCAACTTGTCCTCCTCAAATGTAAGACAGGGAACTTGACATTTCAGATTGTTGCAGCTTTCTATAGGAGGAAGCCTGCAGAAGGAACTACCCAAACCATGGTCCTGCCACACCTCATCAAGCCTTATTTAGCCCTTTGCTTGGGTCAACAGTGCTTGTCATTGTTTGGGCTGAGGGTGAAGTAATTTCCTTCACCATTTTATATGAAGTTTCCTATCTGGGTCTGGTGATAGATTGAGAAATCAAGGGTTTCAGCTAGAAGTTTAACTCAACAGCATGAGCCAATTAAACAAGGATGTAAAAGTGGGCAGAAACCTGAATTCTGAATGTTGAACTGACATTAACTGAAGACTTGCCTGCATTGGTACAATGTATTCTGCTGTAACCCAGATCCTGTTGCTTTTGTGAGCCACGTCCTTCACTGGTACTTACTAGGCTGTTAACATCATCCTCTCCTGTCAGAGCCTGTGAGAAGTGGCTAGAAACTGTCTGGACAAAACAGAAAAGCCAAATAAACCCATAAGAATAAAACTTGTCAGCTTCTTTGTACCATTCTTGAATAAAAGGCACTCCAAGATAAAAGTCAGATGGACATTTTTAAGTAGGTGAGAGAATTTTTGAATGAGACACGTCAGCTGGATCAAACTCTGCCTTGGTTTCACTTTCACAGCTTTTGGCTTTGAATTGATGTACACAAGAAGAGAATTTCTATTTTCCCATCCTAAATGACACAGACAATGTGGGGTGAGATCCTGACCCTTCAGATGCCATATGGGAAACAGCATTTATCTGCAACAGGCCTTGATGTCATCCAAAAATTTTCCACCATGCTGTGTTGCTGTGCATCTAGACTCTGACTTTTTCTGTCACAAATGGTAGTGTCCTGGCCATGTTGTTTTTCTTTAAAAGAGCTTAAGAAACCCACAGGTTTTAATAGAGTGACTATTTTTATGCCTTATGCTGATTGCTTCAAAAACCTTGGCCTAACATTTTTACTTTCTCATGAATTGAATGTGTTAAGAAGGAAGGACACCTCTGTTCCAAAGCTGACAGGAATGTCACCCAGCTCATCTAACTCATAAAAGCACTGTCAAGTTTGAAAAACTATTGTATGTTCAGAAGATACTTTCTGCATTACATAAAAGTGATATAAAAGTCTTGCTTTGAAAAACAAGCCACAAGCACTTGCACCAATTCAGGTTAACAACAGACTTTTCTGGATGGAGATAAAATAGAATCTGAAGAACAAAAATACAAAGCAACTGATCAATGTTCCTTTATTTATATCCTCTATTTTGACAGCATTTCAGCCTTTTCCTCCTGGAGAACAGTGCTTTGGGATAACAATGTTGTTGGAAAGTGGCAGTGGGAACCCAGCTCTGAGTAGCAGAAGGTGGGCACAGAACCTTAGTAAGGCCACTTGGATTTCCTGCAGACTTGATCCTTGGTGCGATTGGGATCAGCGTGCGCAATGTCCTGGCCTGCTGCCCTCCCAGGAGAATGAAACCAACTCCACAAACTTCAGCAGACTTTGTTCAGCAAACTTATCACTGCGAACAGCCCTTGCTTGGCAGCACAGAGCAAAATTTGCCCTTTAGAGGCAATCAATTATGGCACATTCCTAAAACATCTTATTGTTCTTGGAATCTGCTGCAAGGGGTGACTGACCATTTCATCTGACCTTGAACAGGAGGTTCTAAAGAGCAGGCTCTAATCTCAGAAACACTGCTGTGAACCTGAGACCAATCAGTGGAGTTATTTTGGATTTTTCAGACAAGAAACAAAACCAGACGGCATGGCAAGGAACAAAACTGTGAGTGTTTTCTAGAGAAAGCTGAGTTAACTCTGCCCAACCAACCCCTCCTTGTTAAATAACATGCTATGCCACACTCCCACCTTGGAGGATCCACAGCCACATCCACCCTCCAAGGTGGTCTAACACCACATCAATGGCCTTGTTGCTGCTATGGCATCATCTCTCCTCAGTAATGCCAGACTTTGCCAGTCTGAAGTTATGCTGGGACAACTGGGGCTAAATGGATGGAAGCCAGCATCAGGCCAGCCTCCTTCTGGGCCTGACTCTCCATCCCCAATACTTCACACCAGTGCAAAGAAGGTGTATCACTCTTCTGGGCTGGGCAGAACACACACCCACTCCACAGGGCAGGCAGTGCCAGGCAAGGCACACACACCAGTGCAAAGAAGGTGTATCACTCTTCTGGGCTGGGCAGAACACACAGCACCCACTCCAGAGGGCGGGCAGTGCACAGGGCCGTGGTGTTCTGGGGCCACAGAGATGTCCAGCTTCTTATCTCATATTACTTGGGACACCATTCTACCTGTTCTTAGACTGGTTTTATATCAGGTGCTGGGACCAAAAAGGAGTGATGAAGCCACTGCTCCTCTCAGCAGAGCCAGCAGAGCTGGTGGCACATACCTTGGCCGTGCCTCTCTTGCTGCACAGCCACACAAAGCTGCAGCTGCTCAGTGTGTTCTGAGCCAGCTGTGTGCATCTGGTCCAGGGCAGGAGAGGTGTGAGGCCACCACTGACACTGTACACACAGGAGGTGGGGCTGGAAACGTGCAGAGCTCTCAAGGTCCGACCTCCAGGCTCAGAGTCTGAAAGACACAAGTTTGGATAAGAATCCATTAGACCCAGATTTAAAGGACCAGGATCCTCTCATGCAACAGAATACTCTCATAAAGGCACAAAATATACAAACCCTACAACACAGATCTAATGTTTTTCTTCCAATCCTTTAGTACTTTAAATCACTTACAACTGTAGACATGACAAAACATTCAGAACCAGACAGACTTCTTGGCTGTTGGTATTGTCTTAAATGCCTCAGCTCACAGGAACAAGCCACATTCTGCACAAACAGGCTTAATTTTTAAAGACATCTGTGACCACTCCTTAGGCTTTAGCTGACCACAGTACAGCTGCAAGTGGGAAACAGAAACAGGCTGGGGATGCATTGAGGTACCAGAATAGCCATAAAGAAATTAATTTTTAATTTAACACAGTCAGACCTATGTGTACATACAGCACAATATTTATAATAACAGAAGCAAACAAACAGGAGGGGTCAGATTCCTTGAGCAAAGCAGTATTGTCTCCTCTTCCTAAAAGCTCTTGTTTTCACACTAACATCTTCCATCTGTCGGGATCTGACCTCAGCAGCCCGGCCGGACGCGTTCATCCTCTTGTCCGTGGTGTTCCCATATAAGGTGATCTCTCTTCGGGGAGCAGGATTCTCATTCGCTCAGGTTTCGTCCCACTCGGATTTGCTGCTCTCTGTGGTCGAGCTCTGTCACAACTTTGCTCGGCAGCATCTGCACAGCAGTGGCTGCAAAGGGAGGAGAGAGTCAGGAGGGAGCAGTGAAGCTGTGCCTGCAGATCCAGAGAGCTCTGGATTGTTTATTTCCATTCTCTTTCCTCCACAAGTCACCTCTGCAGGATGTCTTTGCAATAAGCAGCTTCCACAAGCCATTCCCAAGCTAAATAAAAGACAAATTCTATCCAGAGAACTGGATGGAACTGTAGAGCTGAACTCTTGTAACAACTCTCATGTCATACTTTCCTTCAAAATCTGTATCACTCTCCATGCAAAATAATTTGGAAAATGCCCCCAGAATTATACAACAAATAAACTGGAACACTGGCCCTCGAGTCTGTAAGATTTGACTCAGATAGCACATCACCCAAACTGAGATAACTTAAGACAAGTTAAGCATAAACAAATCTCAGCTGCTTCCTGTAATATTTACCCAAGGCTGCACTGAGAGTTTATAATCTCTTTCATGTCTGTGAAGATTCTCTTATGATAAAGAGGTCAAGGCACTGAGCTAAGCCTTGATTCTTTTCTTCGAGGCAGTAATTCTGAATATTCAGACACCACTGTAAATGCCAAGCAGCATAGGGGCAGCCAGGGGGCTGCATGCATGGAGAGCACAAACCTGGTGGAAGAAAGGATCATGACAACATAAAACTTTAAGGATGACATGGGATCTCTCTCACTTTCCCCAGACTGGGAAGTCCCATAAAACTGGGCTCCAATGTGTGATTTTGCTCCTGCCTCCAATCACTTGAGCTTTCAAACACAGCAACAAGTTCAGCCAGGCCAGTTCTAACAATGTCTGGTCATGGAGATCTCCTTTCCCAGAGTCAGAACAATCAGACTTCGTGGGTTTCCATCTCACCATCTCTTTTTTCTTCTTATCTTGGCATTATCTGAAGTTTTCATCCTGCCTTTTCTTTAAGGTTACAGAGACATGAGAAGAGGGGAATGTTCCTTTCCTTCTGGGAAGGTGAGAAGGCTGGAATAGTCTCAATAGAAAGCAAAATCTCAGAGCAGCAGCCTCCCAGTGCACCCAGCCCAGATCC
Organism: Pyrgilauda ruficollis; assembly: GCF_017590135.1. Taxonomy (NCBI): domain Eukaryota; kingdom Metazoa; phylum Chordata; class Aves; order Passeriformes; family Passeridae; genus Pyrgilauda; species Pyrgilauda ruficollis. The sequence goes on from NW_024531043.1 coordinate 11,086,037, forward strand.
CTCCACCCTCACCACAAGTGCCTTCCCCTCAGCACTGAGGAAGAAAGGATGAGTATCAGTGTTTACAGAAACAGTGTTTCTCCAGGATTAAGTGGGGGGAACTCACAGGCACCTCCATCAGAAATACCATTCTCATCTGCTCTCTCTGTGTTCTATGTGCTCAAAATACTCATCGGAGAAAACAGTAACTGATACCAGGAAAGCATGACAAAGGAAAGCAGATCTCTTCTGGGAACTTGTAGGTAAATACAATTCCTAAAGGTCAGTATATGGACTGAAAGCACAAAGGAAACATGATCTGGTTTTAAAGTTCAAATCCAGGAGTCAGGAGACTTGGATTATGTTCCTGGCTCTGCCACAGCTCTCATGCCCAACCACAAGGCACCCATCCATCCCTTTTGTCACTTCATTTAACCAGTTAAGAGCTCAGACACCAATCAGTGTCACTTCCCAGCCTTCCCGTGAAGACCAATAAATTTTATGAAATTATTGCATGAAGCATTTTCTGTTTCTCAGAAGGAAAAGAGGAGCTAATCTAAGTTAGTCGCAGTGCTTAGAATTGCAAAGTATTACATTTATGGTTGCCACTTACTGAGTCAAATTCTGCAGTGATTTACAACCTGTGCATTTCAATTGGCACCAATTTAACATGACTCACTGCATATTTTAATCCATCATCTGGGGACTCACATGGGATTCTAAGACTATCCAAGAACCTAATTGAAATAGCAAAGAGGCTCCAAAATCCAACTATTTCAGGCCTAAGCATGGCTTTTTGAAGGATCTGCGAGAACAAACTTGCAGACTGAGAGATTCCATGAGCAAGTTTGACTTTAATTTATAGTCTGGTTCGGATTGTTTGGTGTTTTTGAAGCTGCTGTCCTTGTTTCTGATTTATACACTATGTATTTATTGCTACTTTGAGGCACGCTGACAACTGATGTTCAGCCTCCTCGAGGACATAAATTTGCCATTTTTCCCAGGTGAAGCCTGGGCCCAGGACTGGCTGTTCCTGTTCCACACGGATCCTCTGTGCACCTTTCCATTTCAAAGGAATTAAGTAACCATTCACCTGACACGTACATCAGCCACACTCGACATCCCTTTGTGCTGTCAAAGGCTGCCAGAAATCTTAATTGGGTAACTGCAGCAATCTGTTTGTACATCTCCTACACAAGCGACAACAACCTCCCTCAGAAGGAGCCGCAGAGCCAAGTTTATCCTCCAGAGGCTGAATCTCGGACTATTTCTGCCACTCCTCGCACTTGTTCCGTGAAGGAGCCCCACGAGAGACTCGTCCTGTGCCGTGTCCGCCCCAGCTCCCCTCAGCCGCCATTCCCGGGCTATTCGCGGCGGGAAGGGGATGGGACGGGGCTGCGGGGCGCAGCGGGAAGGACTGACCCGGGCATGATGTGGGGACACCGGGAGGGCTCTCAGTGCGGCGGGCTCGGCGCTGCCGCAGCCGGCTGTGAGGGCAGCGATCCACGATCCGCCACCGGAGCCCGGTGCCGGTCGCTGTCCCGGTGCCGGGGCCGGTCCCCTCACGGTTCGGCCGCGCCCCCTCACGGCCAGGCCACGCCCCCTCACGGCTCGACACCGCCCCGCCACCGTGACCACGCCTCTCAGTGCGAGGCCACGCCCCGTCACCTCCCGGCCCTGTTCGCGCCTCTCGCCGGTATCGCCGGAAGTGACGCCACGCCCGTGTCCTGGCAACCGTCCCCGCGGTAACGGCGCGCGCGAGGCTCCGGTCGAGGCCTCCCCGGCACGGCCCGGCCCGGGCCCGATCCCGCAGCCCCGCCAGGGCCCGACCGAGCCCCGATCCCGCAGCCCCGCCAGGGCCCGACCGAGCCCCGATCCCGCAGCCTCGCCAGGGCCCGACCCCGATCCCGCAGCCCCGCCACGGCCCGGCCCTGACCCCGATCCCGCAGTCCCGCCAGGGCCCGACCGAGCCCCGATCCCGCAGCCCCGCCAGGGCCCGGCCTGCCCCGCTCCCGGTGACCGCCCCCCCGGGATCTGCTGTGTGTGCTCTGCAGAGGTTTCCCCGGGCCACAGCTATGGGTGACCAAATGCAGTTCATTGTTGAGAAGCTCAATCAGGAGCCCTTCAGGAAGAACTACAATCTGATCTCGTTTGACTCCCTGGAGTCGCTGCAGCTGCTGCAGCTGCTCAGTGATGTTCTGGGCGAGATTGACCCCAAGGTAAGGAGGGCACTCAGACCTCCTGAGGTGGCCTGACACTGGAATTTGCTTTTATTTAAGTCTGGCTCAGTATAGTCATGCGGCGTGTTTGTCTCACCAAAAGAAGCTTGTGTGAATCTTCCAGGAAATAAATGTGCTGGCGAGAATCCTTCCTGCCTGTACGTCTGAGTGCTCTTGGCAAACCAGCAAAGGCTCCTTGGGCAGGGCGGCAGCGTCCCCCTTCCCCAGAGGCTGGTGACGATGTTTTTCCTGTGAAATTAAAGATCTTGGTTCATCCTGACAATCGTGTTTGGTCAAAGTCAGGCTGTGTCCTGCACGCACCCAGGGCAGGAGCTGATGGAGAGCTGAACCTCATGACTGTGCTGTTGCAATGGAAATTGTATCCCACTCCTTGGAGGCTGCCAAAAGTGTGTGTGAGGTCAGAAGGGACCATTCATACACCTGGGGTGTGGATACCTGTGCCAGGATATCCGACTTCCAGGGTGGATGTGATCAGTGTGACTGCACAGATGGGATCCCATGAGCCAGGAGAAGATATTCCTGGAGTAAATTGACAGGAAAATCCATTAGAAGAGAATTGAAGTTTGGTGATTTCAGGGATGTTCTGTACAGACCATCTCACTATTGTCTGGTAAATTAATAAAGTAAATTCTTTCAGTGTTGCCAGATAATTAACATCACTTGGACAAACAAGTTTATAAAAATAATAATAATAATAATATAATTGGTGGTAGGAAAAAAAGATAGTGTTATCCTAAAAATCAGTAATTAATTATTAAATCGATTGTTTTGTAATAGTTACAATAATTTTTACTATATGAATAATAATAATAAAGAATAATTACTTATTTAATTTTAAAACCTGTTCAGCATGCTATCGACATCAGAGAGGAGCTGCCGGAACAAACAGCTAAAAGAATGCTGAGTCTGCTTGGAATCCTGAAATACAAACCTCCAGGGACTCTGTCAGACCTGTGAGTACCTTTTTGCCTACAAATCATGTTAAAACTTCTTTTTTGGCTTATAAGGTACTGACCTTTAGTTCAGGTGAGCGCTGCTCCAAAGTCCCCATGGATGCTGGGAGGGGATCCCAGGTGTGGCTCCAGCTGGGCTCTGCTCCCATATCCCCGGGGATGTTTTGGGGTCCCAGCTGGGCTCTGTTCCGTGTCCCTGTGGATGTTTTGGGGTCCCAGCTGGGCTCTGTTCCGTGTCCCTGGGGATGTTTTGGGGTCCCAGCTGGGCTCTGTTCCCATATCCCCAGGGATGTTTTGGGGTCCCAGCTGGGCTCTGTTCCGTGTCCCCGGGGATGTTTTGGGGTCCCAGCTGGGCTCTGTTCCGTGTCCCTGGGGATGTTTTGGGGTCCCAGGTGTGGCTCCAGGTGGGCTCTGCCTGCAGTGGCGGCTCCGGCCGGCAGAGGGCGCTGCCCGGTCCCGGTCCCGTCTCACCTGTGCCAGGTGATCCCAAATCCCGCGCTCCCCCGCTCTGCCGGCATCCCCCAAGGCTGTCACAGGACACGAGGAGCTGTCACTGCTGGCTTTATCCTTGTAGTGTGCTACGGGGTTTTTATCTGACTCAAGGTAGAAGAATCGGGAGCCTGAACTGCAGACTTCCAGCTCAGAATGGGTTGGGTTGGAAGAGACTTTGAAGATCACCTGTTCCAACCCCTTTCACTATCCCGGGTTGCTCAGAGCTCCATCCAGCCTGGCCTTGGACACTTCCAGGGATGGGACAGACACAGCTTCTCTGGGCATCCTGTGCCAGGGCATCAGCACCCTCACAGGGAAGAATTGCTTCCTGATTCAAAGCCCTCTGTCACTGTGAGGCCATTCCCATTGTCCTGGTAAAAAGTTCCTCTCCATCTCTATTTTGTGCTCCCTTCAGGTTCTGGAATGTGCAAATCCTTCAGCCTTATCTCTTCCAGGCTAATCAAACCCAAGCCTCATCATGAGCACTTTCTCTTCTAACAGCATTACGAAAATCATTAGGCAAGTGGAGAAGGAATGTCAAAACATTGCAGATTTTTTGTTCCAAGCCAGCATAATTCTTTTGTTGGAGATTTATTGGCATTTTCTCTTGGTTGCTTCCATACAGGAGTGCTTTTCGCCAAGGGCTGGTTACTGGAAGCAAAACTGTAATTCATCCTGTCTTGCACTGGCTTCTTCAGAGGACCAGTGAACTCAGGACAAGAGCTTACCTGGCACGTTTCTTAGTGAAGCTGGAGGTGCCAGCAGAGTTCCTACAGGATGATACTGTGGCTGACTTCAACAAACAGGTACCATTCCTCATGAATGCCAACAGTGCACGTTAATTAAAGAGCCAGTGGGAGGAGGGATAAATGAATCAGGGAGTTAATGCTGGCATACATGTTCAAGTGAGTTATGTTAAAAGCTTGTTGGAATCAAGGATAAGCAAAGATTCATAATAAAAAGTTGATGTCTTGACCACTTTTCTTCCAATAACCCTGAAATTATGTATTAATAAGTAGCATTGAATTAAAAGGCCTTAAGCCCATTAAACACTGGGTGCCAGATAATGTTCAGAGCCATTTTGGCTTAGACAGACTTTTAGTTCCTAATTTTTGAGCAGGTTTGAGGGTTTTTATTTATGAAATATGACCTGGATATTTTTAACTTTATAGAATTACCACTTCAAACAAGTCCAGAAAATGTTATGACTAAAAGTCGATGTCTCCTAATTGTCCATTGATTGTATTTTTAGCCATGATAGTCCTGTGATAGTATTTGATGCCTAATATTTGTAAGAGTCTTACTCCACTTTTGCTTTAACCATTTATTTTTTTGTGAATAAAGAAAATATTTCTTTTTCTCTGTGCTGATATTCCTACTTATTATGTTCTCACTTCTTTTGTGAGCATTAAATGTTGATTTTAGATAGTCAGACTAGGTGGGTTTGAAATGTAAAACTTGAAGTGAACCAAAGTTTTGGCTTTATTATCTGAAGTACATATTTACTTATTTTTTTCCAGTTTTCTGTGCCTTTTGTTCTGCTAAACCACAGTGTGTTTGAGTGTTTGTAAGAGGTAACTTGATCTGTTAACTCTGCATTAGCAAAGCTGAACAGTCTGACTGAGACTTGACTAAGCCTTTTATTTTTTTGTTACCTCTAACAATATTTGATTTATACCTTGAAATAACTCAGCAGAAGTAGCAGAGAGAGAAAGGAATGCAGATTGTATGTTTTGTTCAGTATGTCACAGTCTTAATGTGTATAAATATCCACCTCCATAATTTCCATTACGTAAGATGTGTTCCTTTTTGGGATTACAGTAATAGAACAATCTCATTAAACTAATACTCTGCTGATTAATCCAAAACTGAAGCTGGGGTAATAAAATGCCTTACTGCAATATAACAGTGCAAATATTTAGATACTAATGAATTTAAACAATTAGCCTGAATTATTTAGATACAGTCTTGCAATGGTGTCTTTTAAGGGAAATTTCAAAAATGAGAGTTCAGACACCTTTTAACACAGTCAAGTTCTATGGGTTTGTAAAATCAAGTTAAAATGAACTTCTGGGAATTACTTATAGAAGATACTCAGCAAACCTGCCACCTTCCCAGCCCTGTTGTGATTTAGACACTGGATTGCCTGCAATATATAATTTAAGTAATAAGCAACTTCAGGCATTAATCTCATTGTTCAGGCTTCAGTGATTTGCTCCCAGGTGCCAGAGATCTCTTTCCATATAGGAACCTGGGTGTTTTTTTGGTGATTTGAGTGTGTCCCTTATTTCAGGTGCATGTGGAGCACCCAAAGGGAAAAGTGAGTTTTTTGTTATGATCCCTCAAACTCTGCTCTGCCTTGTTTGAATCCTGCCATTTGCCTTGAAATTTCATGTTCCAGCAGGGAAAAGTCTTATGGAACTCCTCTTTTGACAGAGGTAGAGGCACACAGAGGAAAACTCTTGGACACCAGCAGTGGGATTGAGTTGCTCAGAGACCACCTGCTCATTTTCGTTCTTGTTAAAGGACTTCCAGAATGCATAAGGGCTACCATGGAAGCCAGCTGCATTCACTCCTGCATTTTGTAACTTGTTCCACCTCATCCAGCCCGTGCATTCCTTGTCACACCATTATTTGTCACTTAATCCAGCTCTTTGTGATTTTATCTTCTCCTTAGCCATTTTATTGCTATTTTTTTTGAATTCTTTCCAGCTTGTCAGTGTGTGCTTGCTACTGAAGCAACCAGAACTGAGCAGAGTGCTCTGGATGCTGCTTCCCCAGGGCTTTAGAGAATGGAGGTGCTGCTTCACTGCTCAGGGCTCTGATGCCTTTGTTTGAACTGGCCTTTGCTGTTGCCATTTGGTATTCACCTGCTCTTTCCAGGAAGTAAAGAATGACTTGATACTCTCCTTTTAGATTTTTCCATCTCATTGAAGGGCTGTTTCTGTGGAGATAATCTTTCCTTCTACCACAGCTCGTGTTTCTCCGAGTTGAATCTAAATTTATTTCCTCTCCATATTTCTAAACTCTTGCTGTCCCCTGTTATTTCTCTACCCACACAGACTTTCACACTGCCTCTCAGTTTAAGATTCCTGGTGGGCAAAGTACTGGTGTGGAAGTAGCACACTGTCTCCTTGTCTCTGAGTGCTGAGCTGCATCTATCAATCTCTGGGGTGTTGTGGGGGTTATGCAACGTGGCACAGCCATTTCTCACGTGTTCACTCAGCTCTGCTCTTGGGCCACTCTGGAAACTCAAGCCCCATTGCTTCCTTCAGAAGTGTTGTTAGAGCAAACACTTCCTTTTGGGGCTGATTTATATATGTGGTATACACAGATGTATAGTAAGAGAGAGTAATTTATTAATTTATTCCTCTTGGGTGACATTTTCCTGTTTTGCAAATACACTGTATACTACAAAAGGTGAAAGTACTGAGGAAATTGTGAAGTTCTGATTGTCTCTTCAAATGGAAGATAATGCACTGTGATTTTTTTATTTCTGCTTTATAAGTTGACAGGCTTTTGTGATGAGAAAATGCCTTTTTGTCTTGTTCTCATATATTTCTATGTCTACATTTACTGTCTTAGTAGTAAAACAGTGTGTTGATCTGAAAATCCTTAGACACAGAGCTCATTCTGCACAATTTCCATTTCATTTCACAGTATGAAGAACTCATGGAAACATTTAAAAACCTACATAAGGAGCACGAGCATCTCAAAATATCTGGTTTATCAACTGCAGAAATAAGAAGGGTAAACAAACTCAAATTTTTCTCTTTAGTTGGTGTTTTGCATCTCAGTTCCATGTTTGTTGGCTTTGTGGACAGCGTGAAAGCCACAGAGACCAGAGCTGGTGGGCACTGCAGCTGCCTCTTGAACTGCTCTCTGTTGGCAAACACAAAGTCCTTGCTCGTGTTCAGAGCTGAGCTTTCTGGAGCAGATTGGGGAACGAGGCTGCCAAGACTCTGTGCAGCATGATTTCCAAATATTGGAGCTCCATTTCCTCTGAATGCAGACTGATACAAAGCCTTTTGCTTTCCTGATAGCAGCTAATAATTCCAGAGGGTGTTGAATGAATTAAGAGCTTAAGTCAACAGAAATGATGAACCCACGTGGCTCAAGTGTTAAGTGGAGGTATTTGCTCTGTTTCAGCAAAATAATTAAGCTTGTGTACAACTTTCCAGTGGACACACAGAGAAGCCAAGCAAATGTTGAGATAAGGTTTACATTTGGAGGATTTGTTTTCCTTTCTCTCATAACTATCAATCTGCAGAGTCCTCATGTTGTAAAATAGGACTAAAGGAGAATAATAATAATCAGATACATGTTTCAGCACTAGAATGTGTTTTTTTTAAGACAGTTTTAATACAAGAAGTGGCAGCAGACATCTCTCATAAGCAGCTTCATGCAAATTGGTCTGCAAGGAAGTGGGTAATGCTGGTGACATTAAGAACATATGTCAGACTGCATCAGATGTGGAATTCATACTGATTCGTTCCTTGGTGGTTTCTGTTTGTTTGTTTTTATTTTAGAGAAATCCACCTGCTTTCATTTTAAATGTTCACTGTAATGCTCAAGGATGCAGATGAAGAATGTTAGCATAAAGAGAGTGGGAACTGTGGGGGAAGTAAGAGAGAAGAGAGATTGGAATCCTGGATGTTTGATCATAGATCAATAAAATTATAACCGCCTCCATCTATTCAGAGAAGAATTCTGATTTTCATATTAATTTGAAGAGAACTTAGTCCAATCCAATATACATGGGGAATAAATTAATGTTTCTTTATCTGTTTTTCCTGTTTTTTAGGACATCAGTGCAATGGAAGAGGAGAAAGATCAACTGGCCAAGAGAGTAGAGCGTCTTAAGAAGAGGGTAACAAGAGAAGTAACACTCCTACATTTCAGTGTCATAATCCTTGGCCTGCAACTCTGATTTTGGAATGCAAACAAGGATTAAGATAAACACACTGTATGTCTAGGAAGGAATCAAGTAACTAATTGACCTACAGGGAATCTCCCCAGGCGTTGATCCAGAGCTTTTAAGAATCTCGAGTCCAGTACTTTGCTGTCATTTCTGAGTAGTAACGTGTATGGAAGGGAAGTGCTAAGTGGGCTTGTGAGACATATGATCTCTTTAATGTATTTCTCAGCTATCTGACAGCAACATGCACTATTTATCCGCTTGCTGTAGGTGGAGACAGTACAAAATCATCAACGGATGCTTGAAATAGCAAGACAGCTTCGCTTAGAGAAAGAGAGAGAAGAATCTCTGGCTCAACAGAAACAAGAACAAAAAAGTCAGGTACTGGCATAACACACCTGTTAAAGAGTTGTTGATGTTTGTTTGGGAATCTAGCATTTTAAAAATACATCAGGAACAGCAGTAGTTGGGAGAGTTTCTCCCAATCCCAGAAAATTAAATTCCATTTAAAAGATCTATGTATATTTTAAGGGAAGAGGCTTGACCCTGCAAGTTTTGAACACCACACTGAAGGTACTTGGCTGCCTCAGCTGCCACTGACATCATCCTTTAGCATTCCCAGGAAATGTTCCATGACTTACTGCTGGAGCACCCAAAGGGAACTCTTCACATTTATGGTAGTGAGCAAATGTTTCCTTGGTTTGATTTCTATCTCTGCGATCTGCACGAAGGTTTCAGGGGCTGAGCAACACAGCAAGTACCTTGTATTTTTCCTGGGTGGGGGACAATATGTATTCAGGAGCAACCTTGGGATTTAGGCCCCTGAATTTGGGAAAAATGATGTCCTGAGAAGCCCTGGGAGCAGTTGACATCCAAGTGTAAGGGTGGGTTTTATTCCTGTCCCCTGTTGTCAAAACAAGATACTTCTATAGAATCCAGTGCCATTTTGTCTCACCAAAATCTGTATCCTGAACTTCAACACTACTAAAATGGGGAAAGCCCTCAGATTTCTTCTATTGCAGCCTTTGTCTGGATGTGGGATCACTGGGAATCAGTGGCCTCTCAAGCTGTTTGGTCTTTGCTGGAGCCCAAGATCATGACTAAAATGAATGTGATGTCCAGTTAATTCCAGTTCTTACTACACATCTCTCTAAGTCACAAAAATGCAAATCAGCTGGGGCTTGTTTGGCAGGAAGCTTTCCAGACTGCTCTTGGGATGGACAGTGGATTGCTGTGACAACTCAGCTGCATTGCAGGATAAGGAGAGTTATCTGCTGCAATCCTGATTCCTGCTGCCTTTTGTTGTTGTTGTAATGTTCAAGCCACTCATATTTTTGGTTGAAAATTGTTGGATGAATTTCTGCCATCAGAGAAAATACCACTTGGGAGAACAAGAACACTCTTTTCAATTAACAGGAGGGAGTATCAAGTAAACCCAGGCCAAGTGTTGAAAATTTGGTCTGGCACATTTCCCTTGTGAAACAGAAAATCACCAGGCATTAAAGCTGCCACGTTTTGTGTCTGGGGTTCCTCTGGGGCTCTGTTGGTTGTTTGCACATGGATTTCCAAGGAATGACCCTGTGTGTGTCCAATTGTCTCTCCAAAGTTGTTCCACACGGAGCAGAGGCTGCAGAGAGCCCAGGTCCAGCTGAAGGAGATGCAGCACGTGGTGGCAGATTCCAAACCAGAAAGTGAGTAGGGCTTTTCCTGTTCCATCCTAGGTTAGTGTGGTGCAAAACATGCCATAGAATGGTGTAGAAATTACTTCCAAAATGATGGGCTCTGACTACTTCTTAATTTAAATTTAATAAAACAAGTCACTGTCCTCCTCTTTCAAGAACATTTACTATTGCAGTTGCATCACACAACTGCTTTGGCAGCTCTTCTGAGTTAAAGGATTTTTCTCAGTCACCACCTCGTAGCATTGTTAATACTTTATAATTTTACTTTGATTTTTTAATGATTCTCATCTGCCACTGAACCACAAGTGGAACTAAAGGAGTATCTGAACCATCTCACAGGGACTTGCAGTGGATTTTGTAACTGTTCCTTTTTTGCAGTAGCTATCAGAGAGTTTATACAGCAAAGCTGTGTCAACAATTCTATTTCAGTTCCTGGGTTTTTTTAAGGCCAATGGAAACTCGATGGGTTCAGTTCACAGAAGCAAAGGTAACATAATAAAAAGCCAGTAAATATGTCATTTAATCATTGAGATGAAAATAAAGTTAACATATTTAATTTCCTTATCTCAAGTTCTGCTTGCAGGAGAAAAAAACAAAAAGTATTTAGATGTTCCCAATCAAAGCTTGGAGTCATTACTTAAGAAAACTTGTGTTGAAATTTTGCCCAAAGACCTCAGGACTCAGCTTTGTAATTGCTTTCCCCAGTTACAAAGGCACTGCCTGTAGCAGCAATTACAGAATGCCAACTGTGGGGTTTTTTAAATAATTGAAATTAGGTGACCACAGTGCACTGAATAGGTTCCATTTATTTTAAAAGCTTTGCTGGTCTACAAGGTAGCACAATTTATTTCATTTTGAAGATTCCTTTTGGCTGCAGTTTGGTACCTCAGCTGCCTCCTGGTATCAGCCTTGTCTGCTGACAGTGCAACAGCTGGATTTTCACTGGAAGTCAGATCCTTCCCTTTAAAGGAAACTTCTTGCATTTTTAATGCTTCAGGTGTTTTTACTTCCTAAACAAGATAAAATGTTCAGATTTGTTGCTAATGAGCAGAAGCTTTGTTGTTTGTCTTATGGATTTGATTACTTCATTTTATAATTAATTTTATATTTAAAGAAATGCAAAGGAACTCTGTAAGGAATGCAACTAGCACGTATTCATGAGAGTTATTAGCATGCAATTAGCATCAGCCTGCTTGAGCTGTGCCAGGAGAATATGCCTTGTGCTTGGTAGGATTTTAACTCTTAGAAACATCATATTTAGAAGACTTTGTATTGTATCATTAATTGTTATGAGCTGCTACAAAACAGCTGGAAGTGATGCTGCTGGTTCACAGAGCACTCCTTCCCTGCTTGTTCATTTCAGTCCTTCCCTGTTTATTAACTTCAATCTTTCCCTGTTTAATTACTTCACTACTACTCAGGATATTGTTTAACTAGAGAAGGATTTGCTGCTGGTAGCACTAAGTAACATGAATTTTCATATTCTGGAGGGTTTTTTTTTTTATGGTTTTTGTTGTATTGAATATGAACAGTATTTTTATTAACGCTGGGCTCTGGTCTGAATAACCACAACCCAGCTCACACCTACTCTGCAAGACTGACCCCATTTTGCTCTGCTGCACAAACAGAAATTGATAACATGAGGAAACAAACCAAATCACTGAATTCTTGGTCTCTGTCCATTTCACAGACATTACTGGTTACTTTATTGGCAGATATAGGAAGAAGTGAATGAGTAGCTTGAAAATATTGATTAAAAGAATGTGTTAAAATGATCTGTTGATGAACAGTAAAATGTGTAATTTATAAACTTCATTAAGTTAATATGTAGAAATAGATTTAGAACACTGAGAACTTCAAAGATACTTGTCAAAGAGGAATTGCTTTGTGGAGATGCCTATTTTATTTCATTATTGATGAAAACCAGAAATTTAGGAACCTATTACTTAAATATTCCATTTGGTATAAAAAATTAATATTTTTCTCTTCCACACAATGATCTTTTCCTAAAATTCAATGTTTAAATTATCTCCTCCAGCACTGCAGACCACATTACAATTAAAGTTATAGAAGTATTTGGTAAAAGAGACTGGCTTAGTTGGAACTTTATTTCATCTTCAAATGATTTTATTCATTATAAAGTTGCTGTCAATCGATGCAAGGTTGTGGTAAAGCACTCTTAAGATAATTTGATATCTGTGATGAGAATACAAGTCTGGTTGGTGAGATTGATGGTGTGGCTGTAGTTGATTTTTTTAAGGTCATTAACTCTTCTACCCCATTTTGAACAAACAAGGCAGCAAAAATTCAATGTGGTCTCTGTTAAAATGATTGAAAGGAGTTCAGTGGAAGGTTTAAAGAAATGGAATGGATGTTTGGCTTTTTTTTTTTGTTTGGTATTTACACCAGATTCCTGAAAGCAAATAGCAAAATGATCACTGCTGAAATAAAAATAAGGAAATGGCTGAATAATGAGGAGACCCTTGATTCCAAGTGACCACAATCACTTGGGAAGCCAAGCTCGTGCCAACAGTATTTATTTTAAGGATAGCCAAATTCCAGGCTATTCCTCCAGGAATAATGTATATGCAATGTATTTGTGGCATGTGGGGCTCTTTCCTAGGAAGTGTCTGAGAAGAATTTGTGGCTCAGGGGTGGGAATGGGAGAGCTGGAGCTCCCAGTGCCACAGATGAGGTGCCTTCCCTGCTTTCATTTCTGGGAGAAAATGCCACAGGAGAGTTTCTTTGCCTCTGGGTTTGGCTCTGGCACATCCAGCCCTGCAGCCCCAGGCCAATTCAACATTCAAGAAGAGCACTGAGAGGTCAGAGAGGTTTCAAAGAGCTCTAATAATAATTACAAACATAAAAAGCAGAACTCAGAATCACAAATTCAGGAAGCTTTTGGTTTTTCAGGGATATATGGAAGGGATGATTGATCTGCCAGTGTTTGCATGTCCCAGGCCTCTGTTCAAGAGAGGGAAAGTGGAAGTGGTGTTCTTGGAAGCTGTGGAGGAAATCATTTCAGCCCTCTCTTTGTGGCTGCAGAAAGAGAAGGAAGGAATTGATGCTGGAAGTCTGTTCTAGACTTGGTGATGGCCTTTCCATGTGGTATTAAACCAATTGTTGGCAGAGAATCTGTGAAATGAGTGTCCCTCTCCCTTTCCCCCCCTTTTAAAAACTGAATTCCTGTTGCAAATGGTTCTGGTCCAGGATGCCCAGTTGGCAGCCTGTAGTGGGATTCTGAGCACAAAGTTAATCAAGATTTAGCTCCATTAACAGAATTGTGCAGAGAAAATTGCCTCTCTTCTACATGACTGAGCAAGCACGAATAAACTCTTTCTCCCATCCCTCTCTTTATAATAATAATAATAACAAAAAAAATTGAATGGAAAACATGAGGAGTGCTCTGAATAGCTCTCCACATGTAAATATGTGGTTGGCAGAAGCTTGCTAAAATAACCTGAGGGCACAGAGCCAGATTTCTGTGCTGCTTACGTGTGTAGATTTTGTAACCATAAGTCACAATGTTGAAACATTAAAAACAGAATTTATATGTGTAATGGAAAGATCTGAAGTATGCTGGCCTTTTTTCCTCTCTAGCCTGGGAATTTCAAAAGAATGCTTTTCACTGAAAAAAAAGCCCCAAACCAGGAGCTGTCCTGTGTTTTGGTTTTTAAGGTTCTGTTAAGCAGCAAAAGTAGCTCTTAGGTAGTTACTTCTCCATGTGTTGAGTTGTACAGGAGGAAAAATATATCCAGTATTCAGGAAAGAAATGAAATTACTCATGAGGGATGTTGACATCATGTCTTTCCCCATCAAGAAATCAAGTTTTAACTTGTTTTATTGCTCCATGAGGACTCAGCACAACACAGAACCACTCAGGGGGCAACAGGACTTGGTAGCAGCTCCGAGGTTATTTGAGAAATAAATCAAATTGTGATCAAGGTTATACCCATGAAGTCAAAAGGTCTCTGCTCTTATCAAAGCTCTTGTGGTTCTTTGCTAAGTTTCTTGTCATATCTACAACAAATCATTTAAGCATGTACATTTTTATCTGAAAACTGGAGTAGCACAAGAAATGAAGTATAGGTTATATATGCAGGTTTCTTTGCTGCTAAAAACCTCCAGAAATTGATTTAATTAAAATATTCATATTTCATATCAGAAGAATGTAATTGATACCACCTTGATTTCCACACCAAAGATCTTGGTTATAAATATCAGACTGGGAGGGGTGCTCCAGTCAGTTCTGAGGTGACAATTCAGCTCACAGGGTACGTGGGAAGCAGCTCTGCTGCATTTGCAGAGGTGGGAGATTTCTAGTGAGACACTAAGATGTGGTCCCTCCTGCCCAGCTCTGTCATGGGCTGAGGAAGATGGGAATTGAGCTCTTCTGGAGGAAAGAAGTGGGAAATCTCTCCCAGTAATCCCAGTGTGTTTCCCAGGGTGCAGCTGCAGTGCCAAGTGCTCGGGCAGAGGAACTCCACTCTCCCACTCCAGAACCAGTCTGGGGGCTCTTTGTTTTGATAAATGGCCCCTCCACGAAGGGGAAGAGCTCCTGTGGATGTGTTGCTTTCCATAAACACAGAAATCAACAAGCTGGGAAAGAGGAACTCCCACTCATTTTTAGTTTGTGTTGACTTCCTTGGCAGTGCTGCTTTCCCCAGGGCCTGTTTTTTCTCCCAGTTCTTGAGGTTTTCTCAAGAGCTGATGGCTTATTTCCCTTCTGGCAGCTCTCCTCTCAGAGTGGGCTGGGAGCAGGGCTCAGGAGGCTCTCTCAGGACACTGATTTAGAGGTAAATAGCAGCAGAAAAACGGGGGCCCCTTTTCCTGGGCTCTTTCACTTGGTTCTGACCTTTCCCTTTGGCAGTCAGGCTTCTTAGCCTGAGAACCAAAAGCTGTTTTCATCTACATCCTTTCCAATGCCTGTTCAGCAGCATCAGCTGCACTTTTGTATCTCTGCTCTCAACTTCCCTCTGCTTGTGCAGTAAATGAAAGAGATGGAGATTGTGAACTTCTTGTTTTCCTTGGCATTTCATCACAATTCCATCTTCTCCCTAATATGGAGAGAACCAAAATCCCAACCATAACAAGTTGTTTGAAAATGAAAAAGAACCCTGGATCACCTAGATCATGAAAAATACTCTGAAATACCCATTCCCACTCTCATCTGACCTTCTGACTCTTGTAGTCCTTGGCACAGTTGTCTCTGAGGAATTAGTGCACTGAACTGCCTGTTGTCAGTGGAGACTGTGCAGTGTCATTTAAATAGATGTTTCCTTTTACTCTGTTGCATTTTTCTATCTGTGAATTGTTCTTATTTTGGGTTTATTTATAAATGATCTGTTAAGGAGCCTGAATTACTCTGCCTAGAAAGAGCCAAGTCCTCCTGAGCCTGGTGAGGTGTAGGTGCATCAGGCTGGTGTCCAGCAAAGCTTATAAATGGGGTTGCTTTTTTCTATTGGATTGTTATTTTCTGCATTCTCAGTCTATAAACTGTCCTGAGGTTAAATGTTTGTTCTTTCAAGAAGAAATCTTTACAGGGAGACAGTCTGTGTTCCAGCAATGCAAACTACCCTTAAAGTAGGCATATTAAACATTTTAATGCCTTTTAAAATGCCAGACAGAAAAAAAAGTTTTGTTTTAAGCGTGAGTATCCAAGGATATAATAAATCTATCAACGAGCTAGGCCAAATTAAGATTTTTCTACAGATAAAGGTTCAATGGCTGTTTATGTCAGCAGTGTGTGTTGAATTCTGTATGTGACTCAGCTGGAGTTTCCTGTGAGAGGGGGTTTACTTGTTATTAATGAGAAGAATCTCTCAAGGAGCTGATAGTTACATGTTCAAGATAGAGGTGCATAATAAATCCTCTTATATTGTTTAAGATCCAGATTAAAAATTTAAATCAAGTAACTCCCCCTTTCTCTGAGCACTGAAGACTCAAATGTTATGCTGTTGTTATTGTAATCAGCTGCTAAATACTTTAATGTGTTGGGGAAATCAAACTTAATTATCTGCTACATTGCTTTTATAGACACTCACTGATTTAATTTGTTTTTAAGGTTTAATGAAGAAACTAGAAGAGGAAATAAATTTCAATTCCTACCTGGTAAATGAAAAAATACCCAGAGAGATGGAAAGTAAAAAGACTTCAGTGTATTTCTTACAAAAGGTGGTTGCAGAGCCAGCCATGACTCAAGCTGATCTCACTGCACTGGAAAGTGAGGTGAGGGACCAAGGTCACCCTGCATTTGTGTTCTGCAGCATGGCCTGAGCTGCCTGGACTCTGCAATGTTCTTATCCCTGCTTCATTTTCCAGAGAAAATGTTTCATTCCCAAAGCAGCATCTTTGCTGCTGTAAAACCACAGGTGTCTCAATCCCTAAGTGCAAAGGTGTTTTTAAATACCCACAAAAGAGACACAAATAAACCAACCCCAAAGCCAAACATATCCTCAGGTGCTATCGAGGAAATTGTGTTAATGCAGCACTAAAGGGCTGATTTTCCTTCTCTTCAGATTTCACTTGTTTGGAACTCTCCCTGCCATCGAGGGGGTTTTATCCCAACACATCCAGGACATTCCCTGAGGGATGATGCCTTAATCCATGTGCAATGGCTCAGAACTCCTCAGTGTTTGGAAGAGCCCTGCATTGTTTGGTTTAGTTTTTAAGATCAAAGAAAATATAGGCATCAAATACTTGATTTACCTTTCCAGGCTTTTTCATAAGTTAAAAGCAAATAGTCTTAGAAAAAGACTTATTTGTCAGATATATTCAGAATGTGCAGAGGGGTTTGTTGCCACACAAGTACATTTATATATTAATATATTAACTCAATGAAGTTTTCCTATTTGCATAATCCTAAATAAAAGATTAAATATGAAATATAATGTCCTAGAAGAATTTAGAGGAATGCTAATTATTAGTATTTCTATTGATGATAATGATGAAGATTTACACCAATGTTAGAGGGAAGAAGAGCAGTTTCTTACCAGCTGGTGTTTAATACCCCTGGGATTTCCAACTCAGGCTTTGCCATGAAATGGAGATAATGAGGAAACAGAGTATCCATCTTAAGGGATGACAGCATTAATAAATGGCAGATTAGGGCTGAAATAATAAACCAGCTCTGTGATTCAGCCTCTGCTTTCCTAGATTAGTTCCTCTAATCAAAACAATATTTGTGGCTGCAGTTATGTCTTTCAGGCATGCTTGAAACCCTGTTTTGCACATTTCTTTTCCAAGAGTGTTGTTGAGTTTATTGCAATACTTTAAAAAGCTTTAATTTTTCCCTCTTTCTCCATGATGTAACCTTTGATTTGTTATATTTTGGAAGTATCTTCTTCTTGAAAGATAATAAAAACATGTCATACACTTGGCTGTAGTCACAGCATGGCCTTAGGCAGCTCTTTTTTTTTTTTTTCTTAAGGAGGCTTTTTATTATCTCAGTGCCTTAAAAAGGAGCTGAAGTGCATCAAGCATGTTTCCACCATGCATTTTATAATATAAACCCAGGAATTTATTCACAGAAGGGAATTCTTATGCCATTTTCAAATTCAAGCCTGTTCTAGCACTAATAGAATAGAATTCACAGGAGAGTTGTTTTTTTTCCTCCAGGTGTTAGAGTATTTTTAGTCCTATTGAGCAATTTATTTGAGACTCTCAGTTTTCCAGGCACATGGATGTTGCTCCCAGAACTGCCAGGGTGATGCCCAGCACTGTCCCTGTGTTCTGGTCTGACTCCCTGGGACTGCAGCACGTGTTTACACTGCTCCCTTAGCAGCAGCAGAGAATTAAAGGAAGGTTGCTGTGGCTGTGTATTCCATGGCTGGTGGGAGTCCAGAGCACTGGGAAAGCTGGAATCTGCACTCTGGTGAGAGCTCCAGAAACTTTGGCTGGAGTGAAGCTCAGCAGTTTGGGGCTAAGGACAACCAAGTGCATCTTGTGGCAGGAGGAGAAGGCAGCACAGACCTGGAATATGATGGTCTGTGACTACAAAATGTTGATGAAATCTTTATCACTTAACCTTTATTTGCTTCCCTTTGAACTTCTGTTAAACGGTTGAACGAAGGGGAATTTTAGTTCATGTCAATAAAATTACATTTTTCACTCAGTATGTGGCAATTTCTTTTTTCTGTACCAACTCACTGCATTTTCTCTCCACATGCACCAGTTTACTTCATTTTCAGGGCCAACTTCATGGTTCTGCCTTATCATAAAGGCACAGAACTGGAAATCCAAAAACAGCCTCTTCCTGGCCAATACTTAATGACTCACAGAGCTTTTTGGGTCTGTTTCTCTGTTTTAAAAAAAGGAACTGGCTGGATTGTAAATCTGGGTTGCAAAGCATTTAATTCTTGTAGAAGACAAAGACACCAAGCTCTGTTTCCTTAGTTTCCACTCTGTCTTGCAGATAGAGGAAGTCAATGCACAAATAAATCAGCTGATTGAGAAAAGGATCATCACATATGAGCCAACTGATAGCAAATTCTCCATGTATCGCCAGCAGGTAAGAAGGAACAAAATGTGTTTTAAGCAGAAGCAGGAGACAAAAATCAGTCTCTGATTGGTTTACATCCTGATTTTTTCCTTTGGTTTATCTAGCATCATCAGTAGAAATACATAATAATGGAGGTCAGAAGGAAAATAAAGAGCTGTTGAACATATGCAGGGCTGAGTAAAACGTTGCTTTTAGTCATGTCAGTGAATCTTTTGACTGCTGTCCTTGCAGCACAGCAGTTCTGGAAGAAGGGGCATTTTGGGGGAGCTATTTTGGTAAAGTTCCAGCTGTGGATGGATTCTTACAAGGCAGCATGGGGGCTGCCTGCTGCAGCTCTGGCCCTTCCTTAGGTCTGACCAAATGCCATTTTTCTCCTTTGCATCTCTTAAGAAGGAATTGTTTGATTTCTCATCCTGAGGCTGTAAAATAATCTTGCTATAAAATACGCTGTCTGGTCCAGTCTTAGTAAGTTCCCAAGTTATAAAAAGGATTTATGAACTCTGAGATTTTTGGAGCTTACACAGGAACCTGAGTGAATCCTTTTCCAGGCTACCTGCAGCACTGCTATTTTATGGGAGATCTTCAGTGTGATGCTTATGGTGATGGCTTGAAAAATCAAAAGGCTTAAATAAAATGTACCAGTGGGAGGGAAAAAATAGGGATAAGATATGTACTGCAGTTCAGTCACAAATGCAAAGTGAAACTTGGTTTTATTTTGGAAGAGATGCTCTTCCTGAGAGAGAATCCTGCTCTGGAATGTGCTGGGACCAAGGAGGGTCCACCTCAGGAGCTGAGGTTGCTGCTGGGAGATCAGAGCCTGGGAAGCTCTTTGCTTTCTTGTGCCAGGGCCTGGGTTCTGTTTCACAAAATAATCAGCTCTGTTGTCCCCTGGTTTGTCACCACAGACACCTCGTGCAGCAGAGAGCTGAGCTCCACCCCAGCACAATTCTGTTGGAGATTTATTTAGGGAGAAAGCTGGTCCTCTCAGCTGAGTGTGAGAAAGCTGCTGTGTTTTGGCTTCATTTTTTTGTAAGTTTTCCCTTTCACATGAAGAAACCAGCCATGCCTCAAATTCCTGTACCTGCATCTAAATGAATGTGTTGTGTTATTTTAGAATATTTTTCAACAGGATACTTTGGCAAGAGAAAAATGTTTGGTTTTTTTTTAAATTCTTGAACTAATGTATACTTATGTAACCAAATCTGTTCTCGTCAACACTCAGGTGCTATTAAATATTCAGTCTTGTATAAAATATTATTTTTAAGTGCTTTATCTCCTAGACTAAGAAAAATAATTGTAATCCACACTATTTCTGTACTTTATTGCTTTATTCATCATCTTCTAGCTATTTGCCAAGATTTAGTGGCTTGGTTCTGCTTTAGTGTAACATATTTCTGTAGGTTGGAGTAGGTTGGAGTTATAAAAATCTGTATTATGACATTTGTGAAATCTTGGATAACTTTCCAGTTAAGCCATGTTGGTGTATCTTACATATGCACCAAGAGGGACTAAGCAGAAGAAATGGAGCAGCTAAAATGCCTGCCTTTTTCCTCAATGAAAATGAAAAAATGAGGTGAAGAAATGTAAATCTAAGATGTAAAATACATCAGCTTGAGTCTGGGCAAAAAGGCTGTGCTTGGAAACCTCATCCATTCTGGAGAAAGTTGAGATGCTGCAGCCAACTTCAATGAGGCTGTGGTTTATCCTGCTGTATATGATTTATACATATTATCTGAAAATCATTTTTCTCCTGATTAAACAAGGTAATTTTTACATTCATGATCTTGCAGGCTTCTATAATTTCCCGGAAGAAAGAAGCCAAGGCAGAAGAGCTTCAGGCTGCCAAGGAGGAGATGTCCAGCCTGGAGAAGCAGGTGGAGCAGAAGAACAGTCAGGCCCACGAGCTGGGAGGCTCTGAAGTCATGACTGAGGATGAGGTAGGGATTTGTAGCTATTTTCAAATGATTAATTTCTCTCACTCACATTGTGCCTGATCCATTGCAAGGTGTACAAGGACTCAGTGTTGGGCTGGATTAACATTCCAGCCAAATAATGGCAATATCATCACATATCATCAGTGATGGTGAATAACTAACCATAAATGTCAATATGATTATAAATAATGTAAAAAGTCTGTATGATTATAAAACATAATACCAGCGATTATCAGAGATGCAATTAGTCCTGTGGTATTTATTACCCACAAAAGTTTTTACTTAAACCCCAAATTTCCCAGAGCCTCCTGAGGTTCAGCTGTGGCACTGACTTTGGGTGGCACAGACAGTGTGGCCCAGGCACAGTGAGGTTTGCAGCTGTACTGCTCAAAGCAGCTTTTTCTGCTTCAGAAGTTTGCAAAGAATAAGGGAGCTGCAGTTTGGTATTGGTTTGCCAGCAAAATAAATTGACTTTTCTTCAGCCAGTAATTTTTTCCCAGTTGGGAAGAATCCTGCTAAGGGAACTTACAGGCAGAGTCACTAAACTAAAGAGAGTTTTATCTGCATCATTCTCTGAGTTAATATCATTCTCCCATGTATTGTCTTTGCACTGCCTTCTTTTAGCCAGAAGCACACACTCTTTGCTTGCCTGTTCTTTGTTTTTGTGCTTTTTTTACATACTACTAAATACAGGGAACGCCCTTTTTCGAAGGAACTCCCTTCCTAATCCCACAGGACGTGGCTGCTTCACAAAATCCGTTACTTTTAAAGGAGTCTGAAAGTGTGGATGAAGAGTTCAGGTGGGAGGAATGGCACAGGGATGTGGAAAATGAAGATGTTGGTTTCTCTTCCCATCACACACTGTCCCCTTCCCCTTTGTAGCAATAATAGGGAACTCACTGCCTTAGATTTCTCTCCACTCCAAGGTTTTCAGCTCCAGTGGGCACATTGCTGGAGTCTTTGACAAGTTTTTAAGCAAAAATTAAAGCAGAAAGCTGACAATTTGTGTTTTGTGACATGTGATGGAAAGAAGTGTTTAATTAATCAACAAGAATGTATTACCAAGACAGCAGCATATGTTTTACATTATCTGCACAGGCACTGTAAGGTAAGAAATAATTGTGCCTATTCTTCAGGAGACAAGAAACTGATCCATAGAAATTTGAGGAGAACTGGGTAGGAAGGAAACCTCCTAACCTTGTGAAAGGCTTAGTAATGAAAAACTCAAGTTACTGTCTGACACAAGGAAGTGGCTCAAGACAGAAAAAGGACAAGATCTGATTTGGACAAGGCCTGCATTCCTTTTGTTCAAATATGTTCTGCTTTTGATTTTTAAAATATTTTCAAGTCTTCATTTTGCAGAGAGAAGGATAAATGAGCAATTTGGAAAAAAAAGACTGGCTTAAAATCAGAAGTGTTTGTCTTTTCATAAGAAGCATTTCCTGATTTTTAAAATACTTTCTGCAAGGAAATGTGTATTGGCAAGGAAGCCAATATATAAATCCATGTCCTGTTCATGTTTATTACTTCCTTAGGTGAAGTGCAGTGGTACTCACAGGCACCAGTGCAAAGCAGTAAAAAGGGTGTTTCCTGTGCCTAAAGACTAGGAAAGGATTTGAATTCTTGATGGTTTTTGGTCACTTCTGTTTCAAAGGTCATGTTTTCCTCATCTGGAAGGTGGAGACAGTGATGTTTAATTATTTTAAATGTCTGCTGCCAGAATTGCTGCACAGGGCCTTGGTGCTGCAGATTCTGCATCTCCTCCAAGTCCATGGCAAAGGCACAGAGCCAGTCCTGCCTCAGAGGGGGGTGTGAGGAGCCAAGGCTGAGATGAGCCAGGGCTGGCAGGGAAGAGGTGATGAAGCAAAAGTGGCATGAGCAGGTTCTCCATCCCCAGTGAAAGTCTGGGTTCCTCACTCCCAGCCAACCTCCTGCTGCAGGTTTGTTTCTGGTCTGCTTCAGGATTTGTATTTTCTGGTTCAGTGCTCCAGCTTTGAGGCAGTAGCAAAGGAAGTGTTGATTAATGTGGTGGTGAGTCAGTGCTGAAGTTCATGGGGACAGGAGTTTGTCCATTGAACCTTCACTTCACACTCTGACAGCCAAGAGCTTCCTTACACTTTCCTCTTCCAGTAACACGTTTGATATTTAGTTCTTCCATTTTTAAAAAGGCAGAAAGAGGGGGTTTTAACAAATAGCTTTGCTGTCTTAAATTTAAATGGATTTTTTTAATCCTATCAAAGTGCTACAGTTAAATCAAAGCATTGTTTTTCTCCTATACCCAGCATTTCTAATCTTTGCTTTGTCTCACTTTGCTCTGTCCTATTACATCCCATGGCACTCTCAGGACTTGGCAATGGAAGAATCAGCACCTTCCTAACTCGTGCTTCCCAAAGCAGCATTTGCATCTCCACTTGAGGTGGTTTTAGCCCTTCCTTCACCAAAAGGTCAGGCCTGGCTTAGGTTTTTAGGTGCTGGTGTTTTGCTTTCTTCCACAGTCATGAAAAGCATTCCACTGGCTTTGAGACGTTGTACACCTGGATAGAACTCAGCAGAAACAGCAGGGAATAACCAATTCATTTACATCAAACACAAAAAAGTAGGAATAAATTGTCTTTGGGGATTATGAAGTCTTTTTAAGTACTTCAATCAAAGTGCAGTGAGCAGGGGGCACAGTTGGCAGCTCCTCCCTGCAGCTGTCAGATCCTGAAAATTAGGGAATCACGTGTTGACACTTGGAATGCTGGATGGTTCAATTACAAGTGATCCTAGGTAAAGCTGGGATATTTTTAGCACTTTACACAAGCCATTGTACTTTCCAGAGTTCAGCACAGGGCCCCAAGATTGCTGAATTTCCCAAGGATTCAGAGTTGTCTCAGAGCTGTGCTGAGCTGCAGGAGTGGGAATTAGTCTGGTTTTGAGAACAGGGCATGGGAGCTCCTCTCACTTTGTTCACAGGTGGGTGAGGTTTGCACATGCATTTACTTAAGGAGTTTCATCTTTTTTCCATACAAATGCTCATCCATGCCTACCTGCCCCTGGGAAAACAAGACAAATGTTTCCATTTGCAAATAGAGAAAGCAGCCTCAGACTAAAGATATTGTCACTTTTCCTCAAGAGCTGTTGATCCACCTGAATCTGCCAGATTTTTGCTGTGGAAGTTCCCTGTCACCTGAACCAAACACATGCAGAGATTCAGGGAAATCTCCTAGAGCTGAGCACTCCCTCAGCACCCCCTGCCATGGATAAATCCTGGATCTCATTGACCTGTGAATCTTCCCTGAGCACTGAAAATGGGTTTTCATTAGAAATATATAGATGGATTCAAAGTATTAGCAATGGCTGCTTTAATACTTCTTGCCTGACCTGAAGCACTCCTGCAAAATGCTAAGGAAGAGTTTTCCTGGCTGAGCTGTGCCATGAGCAGCCTGTAGGATATTTTCATTTTATTAGACTGAGGTTCTACTGCTCTTATCTTTTAGAAGCTCATCCTTCTATGTCTGAGTTATTGACTCTGTCCAACACTGGCTGTACTAGCATGAATTTAGAGCCTCTTAGGAAAAAAATATGGAAAACCTGTTGTGTTCAGGAACTTTTCTTAACTGAATTTTAATACTTTGGACAGTCTGTATCCCATTAATTAGTCTAGTTAGAAATTAAAACATCTGTTCCTCACTTATTAATGAAAATATAGTCAGCTAAGATTTTCTGCAATTATTGTGCTTATGCAAATAATTTTCTTAACTAATTTTTTTATTTGGAACCTTGTAATGTGTTTCATAAAAACCCACTTTTTTTGCAATTAATACTTTACTTTCTGTAATATTTTTGTATGAAAAAAAAAAATTTGATTATAATAACACAGTCAAATTGCTGCATTAATCCAGAAAATACTATTTTAAAAGATTTGACTCCAAAGTGAGTGATTTATCTGGGATTTGTTCTTTGGAGAAAATAAGTTTTATCCATTTTCTCCTTTAATGATAATCTTGGAATAAGAAACCTTGTGAAAACTTTTCCTGGGGCAAATGTGAAGTTAAAGGAGACGAGGTGAGGAGCTTACAGGGAAAAGCCAAGGCTGCAAAGGGGAGCTGGGCTCTGGTCCCAGCTCTGACCAGAGGTCACCAGGCTGATGTCCTTTCCTGCAGGGGGAAAACCTGCCAGGCTCTGGATGCCCCTGGAGAAGCCATTTCTACATCCTTGACTGGATTTTTATTTAGAATTGTTATGATAATTCCTGCATTAAGTGTGGAGAGACTGAATCTGGTGATACCAACCTCTTCCAGATTCTAATAAAAGGAGAAGCATGAAGTAGGTGCATTGCTGGGTTCTTCCAATAAAAATGGAGCACAATCCAGGAAATCTGCCCAGGGATGGTACATGCCTGTGTTGTATGAGAAATTAAAGTCCTGTTTTCATTCACTGTGTTCCATAATCTGAATTCCATGCTTGTTATGTTACAGTCACCCATAAAAATAGCCAAGTGAAAAGGCAGAATCTTTGCTTGCTTTCCCTTGGATGGTTTTTGTGTGTCCAGGGGCTCTGACTGGGCTGACACTGGCTGCAGGCTGGTTTGCTTCCACTGCTCCCTTAGTGCCAGCACTTGGTTCTCATCCAGTCATTTCATCTCAGAAGCTGAAATAATTGCTGGTGTTCAATTGCTTGAGAAAGAAAAGCTTCTGGTGGACATGGCCTTGACTGGAACAGCACTGCATGGACAGATCCATGGGAATTCCAGGGTGAGCCTGCTCAGCTCGGACACAGGGAGCAGCTGCCTTGCTCTGTGGGAAAATGCTGCTGCTCAGGAGTGGATTCCTTTGGTTGCTTCACTTGAAAGTGATGTGGCCCAACAATGTTATTTCTCTGTGAACTATTCCAATTATTGAAAAGACCTTTCACCACAGTAAAATGCAGTGTTTTGTGGCATTGATTTCTCACGTACACGAGGTGGATAAAGCCTCAGAAGCAATGCTCACACAGCACTGAAATGAAAACATTGCTATTTTATATGTTCTTTTCATTTTTGGAAGCCTGTGTAATGACTCTCAGCTTTTAGGCTGAAGAAGCCTCATTTTGCTGTAAGATCCCTACAAGCTCCTGATTTAAGTAGAGTCAAATGTAAGAGCTCCAGCTCAGAACTTGGCCCTGGATCTAAAGGAGCCTTCAGTCTGTGAGATTTTGAGGAGCTAATCTGTGCTGCCCTTGGAGTAACTCAGGTCCTTTGAACATTTTGCCAAATTATTGATTGATTTTCTACACAAATGATCACTTTCCTAGTGTTGTTTATATCTGCTTTACCTTGTTTGCTGCAATAAAAGCTGTGTGAAAGGTTATAGTTTGCTTTAAAAAGCCAGAGGTTGTGCTGACATGAACCTTCTAAAAGAGATAGATTTCATTTGTCACTGTGAACAACTTGTAGTTCATTTGGGATGAAATTTGTATTAAATAGTCCTAAGTTAATCAACTAATAATAGAACAGTGGTGGAATTGGTTCGTTAATCAACAAGATCCTTTGACTTCCATTGTAAAATACATTATGCTTTGAATATTGAATATGCAAATACCCTACCTCCCACTCGAGCTATTTTCAAGACCTTAAAAGTGAAGAGAATAATAGTTTGCTTTTCATCCTGGGATGCACTGACAGATTGTTCAGATTTGATAGCTCTGTGTGGCCACATATTAAGTTTAATCCTTTACCTCATTCTTTATTATTTCCACTGGTCAAATGAAATGTCCCAAGGATCAAGACAGATGGCTGTGCTTGCCTTAGGTTTTCCTCAGCTGGTTGGAGAGATTGTATTTATACTTTTGTAATCACTTGGAAATCACAGAAAGCTTGGTATTGTCTAAGCAATTAAAGAAAAAAAAAAGGTCTTTTGTATTAACAAAGAGGATGTGATTGAATTTGCTATGAAAAGGAATGAATTTGGTGCTACTGTATTAAATGTGCCAGTAATGTAGCAGAGAGTGTGACAGGGGCTCAGGTGACCTTGTGTGTCCTTGTCCTGGGTAGTAGCAGGATGTAGGATGTTATCCCAAAGCTTCACAGAGGCCAATCTGCATAGAGCACATTGAGTAATTTGTGGGTTTGTTCTTTCACCAAAAACGTTTATAGCTTTTGGCTTTAAAAATAGTTCTGGAGCGTAGCAAGAGAGAGGCAGCTTTGGCCTAGATATTGCACAGGATGGCAGATGAACAGGGTTGATTTCATCGTGGGCAGTTTGCCCAGGACACTTTTTATAGAACATACAGTTACTCTGGGGGTTCTTAGCCTTTGGTCACATTGGGGGTTTGGGTTTATTCTGTAGAAGGGAGAGGGATAATTTCACAAAAAGAAAAATTAACGTAAAATTTGAAATTTAAGTTATGTTTGAATTTCAAACCTGTATCAGTGGGAGAGGGATTAATTTTCCTCCTGGGGCTGCCTGGTCTGTGCTCCCTGCACACACTGAACGCCTCCTCATCCAGGAGCATTCTGAAGCTGTTCTTACATCATTTACTCTCATAATTTTTATTTCCTTTGCATCTCTGGATCTGAATGCATTTTTTGAGCTGTGACCTTGTAGCTCTCATGTAAAATCCAAGAATAAGAGCTGAGACTGCACAACAGATGGAAAACATTAAAGCACAGAAAAATCTTACCTGTTTGTTTCAGCCCCTGGTGCTTGTGTTACAAATTGAACACACACAGGTCCAGGTGAATTAGCTAAGGCTGTTGGATGTAAGGATTTTTATTATTTTACTCAATCTTTAATAAAAATATAAATTCTCCATTGCTTTAGATTTTGAGTGAAATAAATACTGCATTTCTCTGTTTCTATGCAAGGACTCTGCTTTTATTTTCCTGGGTTTGAAAACAGCCAGCAATATCATCCAGGTCTTCAGGAGTCAAGGAAAGAGAACAACAAGTTTTAACTACTGAGAACATTTAAAAAAAAATAAAATCTTTTCCCATGTCCTCTTCCCTGCCAGTTTTGCTGCTGGCTATTACCATGTTTTGGTCTGCAGGGCTGGGGCTCTGTTACAAGTGCAAATTACTGTTGCATTAAGTTTTCATTATCCATGACTCCCATAACGTTTTGCCAGGAGTATTTACTTTTCCAGCTGTCAAATGGTGGCAAGCAGAAGGGAGTGATGTCAGGCCTGCAAAGGAGTGAGCTGGGACAGAAAGCAGAGGAGCTCTTTCCTTGATCTCCCTCAGTGAACGAACGCAGAGCTGGAAATAAATAGACCCTGGGAATCCCGAATTCCAGCCCTCTGTTCTAACCACATTTTGGACATGCAGGACAAAGAGGATAATTACATTTTCTGCTGTGGTAAGGCCCTGTTCCTGCTCTCTCCCCCCAGTTCAAGCAGTACGTGAGCAAGCTTCGGAGCAAGAACACGTTTTACAAGAAGAAGAGGCAGGAGGTGGCAGAAATCACGGCCGAGTACGGGATCCTGCAGAGGACGGAGGAGCTCCTGCGGCAGCGCCACGAGGCCACTCAGCAGCAGCTGGTAACCTCAGCTCGTGCTGCTCCCAGCCCTGCCTGCCCTGGGAACAGCTCAGCATCCCAGGGATGCTGCTGGCATTATCCTTATGTGTATCACCTTGTGCTGCTCCCAGCCCTGCCTGCCCTGGGAACAGCCCCAGCATCCCAGGGATGCTGCTGGAATTATCCTTATGTGTATTACCTCGTGCTGCTCCCAGCGCTGGGAACAGCCCAGCATCCCAGGGATGCTGCTGGCATTATTCTGATCACCTTGTGCTGCTCCCAGCCCTCCCTGCCCTGGGAACAGCCCAGCATCCCAGGGATGCTGCTGGCATTATTCTGATCACCTTGTGCTGCTCCCCAGCCCTAGGAGCAGCCTCAGCATCCCAGGGATGCTGCTGGGTATTCTGTATCACCTCCAGCTCCTGCCCTCGCTGAAGGAGCCTTTGGGGTAGAAAAGGGATTTTTGGATGTTGACTCTGAGCCTTTGGGGTAGAAAAGGGATTTTTGGCTGCTGACTCTGAGGCTGCTGTACTTTGTGACCATCAGGACTGGTCTGTAGCTTCTTTTTAGACTGAAGGGCCTGTCCCTGCTTTTTAAAGTGGATGGTAAATCTGTACAAATGCTGCTTAGGGCAAGGCTGGATGCTTAAATTACTTTTTGGTATCCATAGATGTAGTGAGGGCTTAGAGAATGACCAGCAGCAAATAGGATCCAAGTTACTGCTGTAAAATATATAGGAATAGTATTTAAAAGAAGAGCAGGCAAGCACCCACAATATTTAGAAGAAAATGTTTAAATTTAGAACTGGATGAATCTTCCCTAAGCCAGAACAGCAGCAGAAGGATTTCTGCTCTGGATAACTGTAGCATCCCAAATTCAGGAACACTCTGTGGTATTTTCTTCCAATCCCTGTGTTCTTATTACCAAAATACTTTACAAAATAACTTGCTGCATCTTCTGATTAAGTAGACAGATTTTACACATTGAACTTCTTCAGAGCCTGACCTCCAGCCCACTTTGCTCTGTGGAAACTCTCTGTTCACTTCACTGAGTGTTGGATGACCAAAAATTGTATTTACAGAGGGTTTTTATTGTCCTGCTGTTCATGCACGAGATAAAATCTACTTTTCTGGAAGCTAGATTAATTATAATTAATTGATTAATAAAATAAATTAATAACAGTACTTACCCTTTTCACTTCTTCACAATATTTGGCTCCACAAAGGAATTTGCTGTTTCTTGGTTAATGCACTCATATCCAGCATTTATTGTTTGTGTCTGCAGCAAGCAATTGAGGAGAAGAAAGGAATCTCTGGCTACAGCTACACCCAGGAGGAGCTGGAAAGAGTCTCTGCAGTGAAGAGTGAAATGGATGAAGTGAAAGGCCAGACATTAGATAACATGTCTGAAATGGTGATTTTTGTCTTAAACTATTGCATTTCCTCAGTTTGAGTATCTGGTTCTTCAGCATATAAAACCCAGTTTAATGGGATTTTTTTTGGGTTTATAATTTTCCTTTAATCTATGTTTATACATATATATATAAATATTTCTAACAAATACATCTGCAAAGTTTACTAAAATGTGCATTTCTTTTCTTTAAAATGCTACAAATAAATCCTTCTTTTCTCCCCTCCAGAAACTTTAGGGATATCAGATCTTTTTGTCTTTGATTTTTTAACTTTTTTTTTTGTAATTTCAGAAGTGGTTTCATATTTGTTCTTATTTGACACATTATTTGAAAGAGACAAATGGTTTGAATCTGTAATGGAGGCTTTTTCTAAAATGTTGGTAAATCACTGGAGTTAAGCTTGTTGAAAAGATACTTAATATACTTAAAGAGCTAAATAGCTTGTCTTTTTCTTTATAGCCTGATTTTCAATTGCCCTTAGAACTGTCATGTTTTAATTTACCTGCCCACATAGCCATAGAAGCAAGAAAGAACTTGAATTTCTAATTTAAAAATATTATAAGAGAGCGAAAAGCAAAATAGCATCTTTTTAACTCATTAGGGCACTTTTAAAATACAATGGTGTAACTAAAATAGAATTACTCTCAAACAGAAAGGTGGATGCAATTTGAATTTTCAGTCTAAATATATCAAAGTGACTCAGTTTTAGCATTTTCAAGCTTTATTTAACCTATGCAAGTGTATTTGTTTTCTTAAGGATTTCTTCCTTTCTCTGAGCCCCCTCTGTGCATCCCCTTCATCTCCCCTACTCCTTCAGCTCTTTGGTGGGCACAAGGGCAGTGCCCTGGACTTCTGTGGGATGTCCTCAGCTGGAGCAATGGGAGCAGGATTTGCCTCATTTGTGGGAATGACCCCACTGCCAGATGAGCTTTTCCCCTTTCTTAATTAGGCCTGAAGTTCAGTTCTATAATTAAGGTTTCATCACACATTTTTTTTTTCTCTGTATTTTGGTTTACTTCCCTTTCTTTTCACATTCCTAATTACATAAATGTACAATTAGGGTTATAGAGTTAATGAATATTAACTTTTGTCCCTTTCTCAGGTGAAGAAACTGAATGCCATGGTGGCAGAGAAGAAGGCAAGCCTTGCTCCTGTCATCAAAGAGCTGAGGCAGCTGCGTCAGAACTGCCAGGTTTGTAGAAACACTCCTCTCTTTCTGTGTAAACCCAGTCAAACCCACAAATAAATCCAATTTACAGATCTCTGAAGGGCTGTACAAGGACATGATCAACTCTGAGGGAAAGCTGGAAATAGCAGAATGTGTCAACAGCGTTTGCAGCAAGCAACCTGCTAAAGGTTGGGATTTGTAAAAGCTGACAGTGCAGGCACAGAATTCAGTCCTTTATAGCAATTTAAAAAATTACTACATCAGGGAAAAATGTGGAAAGTCATAGTTCAAACCCAAAGCAAAGTTAGTTTCAGATTAGTTGCAAAGCTATTTCTGTATTTCAGCACTGGTGATCCCAACCAACACTGTCTTTCTGAGTGGATTGCAGATAACTTCTCATCCAAGTGTTGGCTACATTGATCTAATTCCTGCTTTAGTCTGTGGCACTGACAAATTTGTCCATTTGTTCTCAAAATTTTATAGAGAGCTGGGGAAAAAAAAGTCTTTTGGGTGTACAGCTGCCATAAGTTGGCTCATTACCATGGAATTAAATAAACTAATGCATTTATCTATCAGTGAAATTTCCAGAAAACCTGCTTTTGATGGTTCCATTCAAAGTGTCAGCAGATGAAATCCAGCAAAGGGGTTGATTATGCACAAGTGGAAATCTGGCTTTTCATAGGGAACACTTACAGTGATCCTTTCTTAATGCCTATTTTTATAATTGTTTGTTCTTTCTTCTTGCAAACACAGCCTTGTTACCCTGGCAGGGAACAGAGGGAATTTCCTTCTCTCTGATCCCCAGAATGTGGGGGGTTGGTGGCTTCCCTGCGTAACCACAGCCATGTGCCAGCGAGGGTCACACTCCAGGAGCTGGGGCTGGTGTGTGAGGAGCCTCAGTGTCACATGGCAGCCAAAGGAAGATTTCACTGACGTGCCCTTTTGCCCTTTTCACCAAGGAATTGACTCAGGAATGTGATGAGAAGAAGATCCAGTACGACAGTTGTGCGGCCGGGCTGGAGACCAATCGCTCGGCGCTGGAGCAGGTGAGGTGGGGCTGGCTCCTGCTCGGGGGTAATGCTGGGCTGCAGTGCTTCCCTGCCCTCCCTCAGGATGAGGAAGGTACAAATCGAGTCAGTGTTACCCACAGGTGATGCCTGGAGCTGCTGTGTGGGGTGGCTGCAGTCACACAGGTCCTGAGCAGCAGCACATGGACTCAGGGTGCTTCATGCAGCTCTGATCAGCAAGGACGTGGGTCTGCCAGAAATGCTGCTGCCCTGGACAGTGTCTGTTAGGGAAGAGCTTGACCATAAAATAAAGATTAATTGATCAAGACAAATCTTTATATGTAGTTAGCAGTTTCACTGCATTAGCAACAAATTTAGTGGATAATTAATGACTGAAACTGCTTGTGAGGAGATTTCATTAAATGGGACTGTCTTGAATTCCTGCTTTGTCTCACTCCATCACTCCTGTGAATTTTGACTGGGCTTGGTTTATCGAGGCCTCACCCTCAGAAGAATATACTGCAAGGTAAATAGGGAGTTTAAAGTGTGGGTGGATATATAGACAGTTATTTTCCTGCTCTAAAAGTTCCTTCCTACCAGGTGGACCTGGTGTGAAATGGACCTTCCAAAGGAACTATTTTACAACAGCAATCAAGGCTTTTCTTCTTGGCAGACAACTCCCAGTCATTTTCTACCAGGTGGTGACAATCACAGCCACTGACTGAGCTGGACATGAGTTGAACTGTAGAATTCAGTTTTCCAGCTGATGGTCTGGAAATCACACAGTGACAGAGCTCTGGAATTGCAGATGCTGTGCAGCCTGGAATGTGTACAGGAATTCCATTGGGATCATGAGGTTTTTTGGGAATGGACCATTTAGAGATGGGAGCAACCCACTCTCTCCAGACTCCTCCACATAATTATTGATTGGTGATTAACATACTGTGGCATGTCTGTAGCTTCTAACATGCACTTTGCACATGTGTTCCAGGAAATGCTTGTTCACAGCTGTGCCTGGCACTTCAGATGTGCTGAGGAACAGGAGTCTTGGCAGCCGTGCTGAAGTGTCTGTTACAAGTCAGGCATTAATAAAAACCTGTTAACAGCCATTTTGCATCTCTGACTGTGACTGAAACTGCAAATCTAAAACCACTCAGTTGTCTTTCACTCTAAAAGAGACTTGAGAAAAGCCCAAATTTTATAAACATTTGAGAAATTATCAGTTCAGGATTATTACTATTATTGTTATTATTACTATTATTAATATTATAAACTCTCATGGTTTATATGGCATCTCCTGGGAGCTTGCAGTCACCATGTGCTTTGGAATCTTGCTCTTTTCCCACAGGAAGTGAAAGGGCT
Source organism: Pyrgilauda ruficollis (assembly GCF_017590135.1). Lineage (NCBI taxonomy): Eukaryota > Metazoa > Chordata > Aves > Passeriformes > Passeridae > Pyrgilauda > Pyrgilauda ruficollis. The sequence goes on from NW_024531043.1 coordinate 11,119,158, forward strand.
TCTTGAGGAGTGTGCCCAGGAAGAGAGCAACTACCATTACATTAACTGCATGAAAAGGGTGAGAGCACCAACTGTTCACTGTGAAATGAAATAGCAATTGTAATATACACACCCATATATGTGTTTAATGATGTATTTCTTCACAGAGCCTGGAGATCCAGCTGCAGCGTGCCAGGGAGGAAATGAAGGCCTACGTGTCCCCAGACCCGCAGGAGCGGCGCAGGGCGGTGCGGTGAGCGGGGCAGGGCTCTCTCCCCTGGGCAGGATTCTCTCCCCTGGGCAGGATTCTCTCTCCTGGGCAGGGCTCTCTCCCCTGGGCAGGATTCTCTCCCCTTGGCAGGATTCTCTCCCCTCGGGGTGACCTGAAGGAGATTCACAAACTGAGCCTGAAGTCAGGAATTTTCTCATTGGCATTTGGGCCGGAGGAGTTCACCTGATAAATTTAGAAACACTATAATAATCTAAAAATAAGCATCTCAGATTCCAGCCTATAATGCTGTGAACGTACAACTTCTGTCAGACATACCAGGAGATTTGCCCCTCCCACTGGAGATTCTCAGCCCAGGACAGGCTTTAAACTCTGAGGATGGTTCTGCACCATCCCATGAACCTCCATCCTTACCCTCAGTTTCACTGACTCCACTAAAGAGCCACTTCCTTCATCCCATGACTCTTTTCAGGACCCCTTGCCTTTGACTGGCAGCAAGAGAAACAGGAAATACTATAAATTGAGCTGCTGATTATTTTTGGTGTAGTTTTCTATTTTAAATAGAAATTTTTCCTGCCAAAGATGGAAATGTTTTCTGAGAATGAGATATTTCGGATTCATTATCTGTGCTAAGAAGTCTAAATGTTACCATGTCATAGAGATTTTTTACACTTAACTAAGTGTAACTTAACTAAATATTTTTGTGAAAGTATCCTGTTGAAAATTTTGTGTACGTTCAATCTTCTAATACAACATAAAAGCTGAAACAAAATTCAGGCAACAGTCGACAAACTGTTTCAAAATTAAGCATCAGGAAAATCCAAAACTATTATAATTTCCAGTTGGTAAAAGTGTCAAAATACCCAGGGCTTATTCTTCATAATTAGCTTTTCAAAGTTTCAGAATATTGCATGGAATAGAAATTCTGTTTTCCAGAAAAGTAAATCTTAGATCCTTGTTGTCAGCAAAATAATCCAGTTGGTGTCAGTAGTTTTACAAGGTGGTCTTTGCTTTCCCACCACAGTACTTCCCAGTCATGAAAACATTTATCAAAACAGTTCTAAAACTCATGTTTGCTCATTTTATGGCCATTGATAGGGAAATGTGTCAGACAGTGAGAAAACCCCAGGATTCTCTCAGGAGAATCCATCTGACCCTTTCCTGAAGCCCCTTGCACTGGTAGCAGTGGAGCTGCATCTCCTTGGTCTAGAACAGGAGGCAGAGATCACCAGGAAGGGAAGGATCAGAGTAACATCCATCACAGAGACCTTCTGCAAGGATGTGAGGCATGGGAGTGTTCAAACACTGTGTAGTAGAGTGTAGGAAAGTAAGAGTAAGCAAAGAATCAAAACTACAAACGTTGGGGAGGGAGAAGAGAAGGAAGAGGAGAGAGAAGGTGATGGAGGCTGAGAGGCTCTTGCTCCATCTCACAAAATAATGAAAGGCTGTAGGAAATAAACATTTACCTAATGAAGGAAAGATGAAACAGCACAATTAAGCAGAAGGCTGAACAGCTAAAACCTTAGTGATGATGTGAATATTCATGAAGATGAGGACCTGGGGCAGCAGGGTCAGACAGCAGGGAGTGGGAGCTCAGGTTGGTTCACTCCTACTCAAATCCTTGGGAACTGAAGATCCAGGATGTGGGGATTCACAGGAGCAGCTGTCAGAGCCCAGTGCTGGGATGGAGCACGAGCCCAGCCATGCAATCCCAGGTATGGGGAGGGAATGTGAGCAGGCTGTTACCCCTCTGTGCTGTCCCCATTTCACTTCCCCACTGTGGAAATTATCCTCCCTCAGGGACCAGCCACAGTCCTGACCTTGCTAAGAGGTCACAGAGCTGTCTCATTTCGGTGAGTTACAGCAAAGTTCAGTAGAGAGATCTTAGCAAAATATAAAATGAGACGATGACATTTTTCTCTAGACATCCCTTTAGAACCTGAATGTATTTTTCAGCAAGTGCTGGAATGTAAACGGAGTAAAAATGAACCATAAATAGAATTGCACTTTCCTAACAACGTATTGAACAAAAAATGTCTTAATTCAGACCCTCTTTATTGAATATAAACTCTCTGTTCCGTGGAGTCACTTGTTAGGAATGTGAAAAGTTAATTTTCTTTTCTAAAAATAAAAAGTTGTGGGGTTTTAACAAAGTTATTAAGTTACATTCTTTCCAGTCATCATTATAAATAGTAAAGAAAAACTTACTAGGAAAGACATAAAATCTTCTGATGATTACTTTGAAAACTCTACTTTTAAAAAAAGAGGGTGTTCTGGAGGCCAAATGTGTGAGAACATGTGCTGTGTGCCAGGGCAAAGAAGCAGCTTCAGCCTCACCTCCAGCTGGGTGAGGATTTCTGGGATCAGTGGGACAGCACAGCACCTGGAGCAGCCTCAGCACAGCTCTGATCTTCTCTGGCTGCAATTGTCCAAGAGCAAGAGATCCTAAAGTGCTCCAGCTCCATTCCTGTGGAGGCAGCAGGACCAGCTGGCCCCAGGCCCAAGTGCTCCAGTCAAAATCCTGCAGTACTTGGGAGAAAGGGAAGGAATAAGGGAACACAGAGTTTTGGGTCCACACAGCTGCTCTCACACTCCAGGAAACCTTCAGGCTCTGGCATCATGAAGGGGGACATTTCTTTCTGGAAATTAGGATTTCTGTACTCAGAGGTCATCTACCCTGAGCACTTTGGAAAGCTCTTTAAATGAGCTGGGTTATTTGGAATTCCATCAGCTGATTCTCACACCAGAAAAATGTAATAATTGATTTTTATTACATTTTGATTTAAAAATGTAGAATTGATTTTTTTTTATCAAGTGGCTCAGTGCACAGTTTTTTTTCTATTGTCACATTTCAGAAAAGCTAAAGATAAGTCCCTGTGCTGTCTGTGGACAGTGCTGTTGTGGTTTGCATATTTTACTGCCAGGGGTCATGTGTCAGCTTTGGGTATGGCAGAGTGATGTGAGGCCACCTGGTACAGGCAGAGGTGGCCAGCCTGGGATTTCCATGCTGAAAGTCAGCATTAACACTTCTCAGCCTGTACCTGGGCCCCGAAATGTGAGGGCTGTTTTCTGGGAGAGGAACGTGCAGCACTGCCACTGCACTCAGTGGCCTTGTCAGGCCTGGGCTGAAATGTCATTCCTCCTCATCCCTGGACTTTCCCACTCATTCCAACCCTGCATTCACAGCAGTTGAGGGCTGTGGGTCTGTAAATTCTGACACTTGTACGAGTGAGGCTGTGAACGGCACCAGGATAAATTAATTACAAAAAGGATCAGGATCTCATTTGCATGGCCTCACTGTTGCCCTCAAGCTGGAAGGGAGCAGTGATCGTGCCTGCTTCAAAAATGTAAGAGACCTCAGCCAGGATCACATTTCCCAGCTGCACAGCTGAGACAAGAGATCTGATCCTTCATATCAAGGATTCATTTTGTCCAATGACAAAAAGGTTTCTTAGTGTTTCCTCTTCTGTGTCATTTATGAACCTCCCAACACTTCCATCATTTTCCATGTTTGTATCATTGTTCTGTCCTGTTACATAGAACCAAATCATGATAAAATCATTTTATGTTTCCTTTAGAGAACAGTATACACGAATAATCCTTGAACAAGAAAACCTTGGGAAGGTAAGAATGAGGCATTTACCTTGTACAACCATTGTATAGTTTGTATTTTTGTGGGGCTGTGGTCAGTCTTTTATAAAAAGCACTGTTCAGCCTACAAAGAAAATTCCATCACTGCTGGCATTGGTAATTAATACCCTGGAAAAGGATCCTGCTCCCTCCTCAGGGCTTGGTTTCCTGCAGGGAATAGCATGAGCTGCTGTAAGGGATAGGCAAACAGCTCAATGTGACAGCACATTCCCTGAAAACCATTTGGATAAGACCCTGAAACAGGGGCATAAGGAACTGTGCCAGCTCAGATTTTCTGTTGTATATAAAGCAACCTGTTGAAGACAATAAATTCTGAGCCTGTCACCCTTATCACTGCTGCTAAAGGCCAGGGGATCAGTGGTGTCAGACAAAAGCAGTTGTCCAGTTTTAATCTTGTCTGAAGCTCAGATCAGCAGGGACGAGGCTGGGCTTAGCAAGTCACACCAAACAGCTTTTATTACTTTCCTTTTCTTAGTCTGTCTGAGTGATTTTTACAGGTCTGGGCTGCCTCCCTTAATAATCAGGAGGGGGTTTAATTGTAAAACATTGATTTTGTGTTAGAGTATCATGCTATGAATCCATTGCAGGTTGTACCTTGATACTGCAAGAGCTCTGCATGGAAATGATGTCAGATTTTTAGCATAAGTTCTCAAATAGATAAGACTAGACAGTTAAAAACCATGGAAATAGTTGTCAATCCATACAAAGATCTAAGTCCCAGGTGTTAATGCCTTTAGCACTTGCAGGGAGTGTTATCAGCATGAACAAAACAATATTTCCATAGCATATAAAAATCTCTGTCATTCCAAGCTGCTTATGTGAGCAACTTTTGTGGTGTAGAGCTGTTGGAGAAATCTGATATTTCTGTATTTTTAACAGAAACTACGAGAGAAACAGAAAGTTGTACGGGAAAGTCACGGGCCGAATATGAAGCAAATGAAAATGTGGCAGGACTTTGAGAAATTAATGGAATGTAAGAGAGAATGTTTTCTGAAACAACAAAATCAAGCAGCCATTGGTCAGATCATTCAGGAAGGAGGTAAAGATAGGCTTGTGTTATGAATTCTTCCTCCTGATACCCACATGGAGTAGGAGAACTCTGGTTAAATACTGTTGCTTTCATCAATGCTACAATTTTTGTACATGGTTTGGTTTTGGTGCATAAACAGAGAGAGCAAAGAACCCCTCTGGAATCTTTTGCTCCAGTGTCTCAGTGCCAATGTGCCATGGTTGGAAGCTGTTGGGAGGGCTGCACTGGGGTGAACCTGCTCATAAATCCGTGTTTTATGAGGCCAGGAATGGCACAAATCTGTAGGGAGTTCAAAGGGAACCAAATCCTTCTGCAGGGTCACAGCAAACTCACGAAATTGCTCTGCCTCCCATTCTCTATCGATAAGGTTACATTTTTGCAAGGCCTGAGAGTCTTGATGTTGTATAATTGTGGCCCTCCTGGCTTGGCCCTGTTGTCCCCATTGTCCTTACCCAGCCAGTGTGGCAGCAGAGCTGTTGGCCTGGCCCCAGCACTCCTGGCCATTCTTTCCTTGCACGGTTGAGCTCAGCTGATTGCCTGGAGAACAATCACTTGGATTCTGAGCTTTTTCCATTATCTTTTGCAGTTATTGTTGTTTTTAACAGAAGTTTTTTCCTTGCACATTTACCCCCTTTATATTTTCTGAGAGTGAAAATGCAAAGGGAGCTCAGCTGACGCTTTCCCCAGGGAGGAGTTTTGAGCTGTTTTGTCTGCACAGTGCAATTCCAAAGGGATTACACACACAGAGAGGGTCATCCCAGGGCTGGAGGTTATCCATGGATGTAGATATGGCCCAGGGGTTCTTGCATCTGGCCTGGAGTGCAGCCCTGAGCTGGGAGCCTCAGGCAGCTGTCCCTGCCCTCAGAGGTGCCATGGGCTGAGCCTGGGGCACAAGGATGGAGGTGAGGACTGACAGTGTCCCTGACACGTCACCATTCCAGATGAGCAGCTCCTGGCCCCTGTCACAGATCAGCAGCACAGAGATAATTCTGTGGGACTAGAACTCCTGCTGTTCTCCTTTGACTTGCTGGATTCCTAGATAGATTGGTGGGGTTTTTTATAGTTTTTCCTGCCTGAAGTAGAGTGTCTTTTTTCAGAATATAAAAAAAGTAATTTTGCTTTCTTTGATACCTAACTATGAGATCTTCTGCTGGTTTCTATATCCAGGGAATATGGTAATTATAGAGTTGCTGGTTTGCCTTTGCATTAAATATATTTGTTAACAGGACTAAAATAAAAGCTGGCAAAACTACATTTTGACTGTATGGTATTCTTATTTTTTACATTTTTTAGGTGAAAGAAGGAAATTGTTGGTGGCTGGGCCACAGGAAAAATGGCTTATTTAATTACATTTATTTGAGAAGCTTCCAAAGAGCTCACAGTGGGTCTCAGATCCACAGATCCCAGGACATCCTCATGCCAGCCCTCCCACGCTGCCAAATAGCTGGAGATAGTTTTCCCAACAGCTGCACACTGACCCCACTCTCCCAGGCCAGGGAGAAGAGCAGGGTGCCCCTGGCACAGGGTGGAAGGAAGGCACAGGCACAGGTGGAGCTGTGCCACCACCCCCTGCCTCCAGGAGCTGATTGCTGCAGGATTCGGTGAGGCAGGGAAGGAATCCCTGGCAGGGAGAAGCTCAGGAAAGGCCAGGCTGTGTGGGGTGGGCACAGCCATCTCCAGAGACACCTGGGTGCTTTGTGCCTGCTGCCCTGTGCCATCGTTCCCACACAGCACCTGCACAGGGTGCAGAGCTGCAGAAGCCATGGCAAAGCCATTCCTGCACTTCCAACGGAGGCGTTCGCTGAAGGCTTGACAGCAATAGTAAAATAACACAGACAAGGAGATGTGAGACATGCTGGAAACGTGGGATAATCACCAAAAATGGACATTTAGGTTACTTAGGAATCAGCCTCTGGTTCAGGGCAGGGAGAAGGGGGATTTCATAGACTGGAAGTCGAAACTTTTAACCAAACCTTAGAAATGCTATTTGACTGGGCCATTTACACAAAGATGTATGACAGGGATTAGCCTGCTGCTCAGGAAAAAGCAGTGCCTTGGAAATTCACAGCAATGATGTGGAGTGAGACTGAGTACAATCATTTTCTGGTTTTCTGTTCAGTTACCCTAAAAGTAGTTCATCTTTCTTCCTTATAAAAACAGTTTATTGCTAGTTACTCAAAGATGACGTGATTGTTGTTCTGATCTGATTAGTGCTCTGTCATTTGTGCTGCACCAAGAAAGGGCACACATTATACACAGCAGCAGCAGCAGCAAAATGACTTTCTGAGATGAAGAAAAAATCATAATAACTGTTATCAAAGGAAAATTGGAAAAAGTCAAACACTATTTTTAGCTTTTTATACAAGTGGACATTCAATAAATGCAGCTTTAATGGATTCTGTTCACTGGCTTTTTCACCTAGTTCAGGATTTGATGGAAGCATTCAAAAATCTTGGAATTTCACAGTTTTATCTTCCTATCTTGCAACAAAAAGCTAACTTCTGTTTTTTACTTTGTTATTATTAATAGCCTGGCTGGCTAATAAGATTAAACATTCTAAATGGCAAAATACTTACATTTCTATTGGGAAGCTCCAAATAAATCAAAAATTTAGGTAAATTTGGGGCAGCAGCACTTACCAAATTTGTCCCAGCTGGAACACCAATCTGAGCAGTCACATGAGCAGCAGCTCACTTTCCAAAGGCTTCTCCTTATCCCTATCCAGAAGTGGATGAGGAGGCATCCCAGCTATAAAGCTACTGTAATATTCTGCAGCTTTGGGGGATTTAGTGATGTTGATTTCAGCTGTCCTTGGAGCTACAGCAAGATCCACATGGACCTGAGAGATGAAATAGTTCCAGACATCAGAAACAGGCATGAGAGAGCAGCACATCCACTGTTTTGTGGGAGCAGCCATTTACCATCTGGGTATCAGATAATTTGGTTTATATTATAGGTACCATCTTACTTCCATGTGAACTATAATAACTAAAATGGATGTTATAAAACTTCCTTTGCTACCCAAATCTAGGACTGCTTATTTTCACCTCTTTACTCTCATGGAGATTACTACTGAGGATGTCACGTGCATACAGGTGCCCACAGCCATGAAGGTTATTGTGTTTTAAATATTTCAGTTTCCAGAGCTTTCTTTTCCCTGCAGTGTGATGCTGCTCTCAGTTACAGAACAGGCTGCAGCAGAGGTGTCAGCAGTGCCTGGAGATGGCCATGGATGATGTACTACCTATGGAATCAACATGGGATCTTGTTCAGGAGCTGGAGGTGGATCAGTGTTCGGTGTCAGGCCAGAGGCTGCTGGTGCTCACTCCCTGGGGACTGTCCCCAGAGAGCCATGGATGCAGAGCCCATGGATCCCCCCTCTGGCAGTGCTTGGCCAGCCTGGAGCCAGCTCCCCCAGGAAGGCAGATGGTGCCTGACTGAAGAAGGGGACCGGAGTGCTGTCACCTGAAGTGTCCCCTTGGGGTCAGGCTGTGACACAGCGGGGCGTGGGACACTCCTCCATCACCCTGGCTGGGACAAGGGCAGCTCTGGCTTCTTCTCTCTGGTCCTGTTTGCTCAGAGCCCATGCAAAAGGCAAATCCCAGTGCCCGGTGTTATCACTCCCGGCAGGAGGTTCCTGCCCAGGTTAACCCTTCAGCTGCCTTGCTGCAGTGCACTGTATGGGACTGACATCCCACGGCCGTGCCAGCGTCCCAGTAAGGAAGTGTTACACGAATCAACAACTTTATCACAAGGTCCCACCTGTCTGGCAACACCCACGTGGGGAGTTGTTTTCTAACAATCAGAATCTGACCTATTTCCAGCTTGTTTAAAGCGTTCTTTAAATTCTCTCTGAATTTAAAGAGGGCTCTCCAAGCTCCCGAGGCAATCCCTGTTATTCCAAGGGCAGTGGGTGAAAAGGGCATTTTTCACATTGATTTCCCTGATTCCTGTGGTGGTGTCACCCTGGGTGAGCAGCTCTGGGGACTTGGAGAGGGAGCAAACATGTCCCAAATAATCAGCAGGAACTGGGAGACAAACCTGACTTTCACAAGCCCTGACTTCAGTGGGAGTTTTGCCAAAACAAGGTCTGCTGGATTTAGCTCCGTTCTTCATCCTGACAGAACAAGCAGGAATTAAAGGGCCCATCATCAGATTTATAGCACACTGAAAATAAAAATAACAGTAATTATCTAAAATAACGCCTTTCAGCCAACACAAATCAATGTTCCATTGGACATGTTCTAATTTATAACAAAAATTAAATGTTTGTGGAAGATTTTCTCAGCACAAACAATCGAAAGAACAAGTCTTGAGCAAAGTGGTTTGATTTTTTGTAGACATTTATGAGAGGCTGTTGCACAAATCCAGTGCTGAAATATTGAGTGTTTATCATTTGATTAAAACTGTATTTTTTACTTTGTATTTAAAGGCGTTCTTTATATTTGTTATTAAAATGTGTATTTTTGCCTCTTTTTTTGCCATTCCATTCTGCATAGTAATGAAAAAACTCAATTTTTGCTAATTAGGATACACATATCCAGCATTTGTTGAAAGCCAGGAGCTGGGTTTTTTTTCCTGCAAATGGATCTACTTAAGCCAATCTCTATTTTCTTGCTTCAGTTCAGTCTCTTAATACACAGTAAGATGTCATTTTTAAGCTTCTAAATTTTATTGCAACTGCTCAAGTTCTAAACCCACTCATTTATACAATAAGCACTTAATTAAGTCTCCTTTTGAAATAGGATAAAGCTCAAACATGCACTTTTTGCTAACAGCAGGAAAAATGCAGTTGACAGGAACATAGGAAATGGGATCTTACCAGCAATCAAAGAAAAATTCCTTTCTCTCTCCTTACTTATTTTTCCTGGAATGGAATAGGAAATATGCTTTGCTCTTTGGGAGCAACAACAACAAAACCATAAAGATTTACATCATATACAAATAATGACCAAGTAAGGGAAATAATGAAGGAACCAATCTCCCAATTTCTTTATACATTTTACAACTGGTTCATACTGAAAAAACCCTAAAACCCATTAAGATTCTCTGCAATTAAAATTGTGGGGGGGGGTGTTAATATTTGGGTTTTTGAAACTGGATTATTCTTTTTTAAACAGCAGTTAAAACTGTAAGGTTATAAAGAATTAATAATTCAGCAGTTCACTTGGTTTACACTACCACAGCATTTTCTGGTGAGTAAACCAGGATTTAGGCATTTCTTTGCAGTTATTATACAAGTTTTAGAGCCATTAGTGAAGAATTACCAAGAGCAAAAAGGGCTGATTAATTACTTTGGAATTCTAAAAATGGAAACATTTAAAATTAAAATCACATTAAAATGGTACATTTTGCTTATCAACTGCTATTTAAATGATGCAGTGCCCTAAAGCAGCTTTCTGTGGACTGCAGCATTAAAACCTTGGAGGTTTTATAAAGTATTTATAAAACACTGTCCCCATCTCCCTCGTTGTGTGCTTGGAGCCTGCCGTGTTTTTATAGCACGTCAAAAAGCAAACAGAACTATCAGAGCACTGAAAGTCACTCACAGACAACCTGTTCCACAAATATTTTACACTGATGTTACATCTTCTGGCCCAAAGGGTTTCTCTCCTTGGTTTTCCCTTCACGTGGGCTCAGGGGGCAGAGAGGGAGGCAGTTCGTGTTCCTGGGGCAGTGAGGGAAATTGGGCAGTGCCAGGAACTGGGCAGTGCCAGGAACTGGGCAGTGCCAGCACCATCCTGACATTAAATCTCCCCCAGAAATCATCTCCCACAGCTCCTAAGCAGGCTCCAGCAGCGAGGTGCAGCGTGGCTCGCTCACAGTGGGCTCTTGTTGTTGTGTTACTGCTCCTTTTGTGGTTTTTATTTACTGTGCTGCACTTCAGTGTTTCTGTGGGAAATGCACCACTTTAAACTCTCATACCATGAAGGTTCTTTTGTGCTTCTTGGTTTAATTGAAGGGTGATCATAAAACACAGAGGGAAAGAGGGAACTCATATACTGGGAGAAGCACTATAAATATTTTCCCGAGGTCATGGGCACAACCTTGTATCACTTCACCCAGTGTTGTGGAAAGAATTAGACAACCCTTTCATGAAATATCTAAAAGGTGTTTACAATTCAATCCCAAATTAATGTGGCTTTTTCTTTAAAGAAAACATTCCCTAATTCTTAATTCTGTTATCAAATTTATTTTCAGCCTTTGAGGGGATTCACTTGCCGGTGACTTGGCAGTGTCAGACAAATGTTTGACTTTTATTCTGACACTTGTTGAAGAATTTGATTGAAACTATATATGTCTAGATAACACCCAACAAAGTGCCCCTCTTGCGTTTGTTTCGAGATATTTTTGGAAACAACAGAGGCGACCTTGGACAGAGCTGCTTTTCCAATTTAGGAATTCATTTGGTCTAAGAGAGTAAAATTATACTCTTTAATCCTTTCGTGTACCCACAAACAAGACAGTTTAATTTTATGCTACTGCAGAATTGTTTTTCTGTACCTTCTTGGTGGTGTTGATCTGTTTAGGATAAGAATTAGTTCGGGTAATCAACAGCTACTTTCAAATGTACATATAAATAGTTTTTGATGTATCACATGCCCCTTAAAAATATTGTGTAATCCAAAATCTCAGCAGCCATTTATGTAACACCTTTGCTCCTCTAGAACCAGTGCCAATAAAAGGTGTTTGCCTTTGTCTTTGCTTAGAAAAATGTGATTTCAAGGCAGAGCTCACAGAGACTTGATGTAAAATCTAAATGGGGAGTGGAAGGGGCTGGGATGGAGCTGACACCTGTCCCCTCCAGCACAAAGGGTGTTTGTCAGCCTCCCAGTGGAAAAGCCAAGGTCTGGAGCCAGGTCCTCTCTCCCTGAATTGTTCTCTCCTGACTTGGTTTTGCCAGCTGTGCAATTGTCTCTGCAAGGTTTTATTGCATCTAATCACTTAGGATGTGTTAAATAGTTTGCACTTAATTTTCTATACAATCAATATATTTTAATTCATTTGTATTGCTCTGCTACAGACCTCCTGCACTCAGGGACAAAATGGGATTAGTTTGTGGCAATGATAATGCAGTTTCCCTGCTGGAAACAAAAGGAGAACTGACAGAGTAAATGTTCTTGTCATTTATCCTGTACAAGATTTGCTCCCTTCAATATTAATGTTGTCCAGTGTTACCTAATGATCAAATCCAAGGAATAACATGGAAACTAAATCTAGACATACCAGTGGGATTTATCTGGGATAAGTGGCATATGCTTGGGAGTATATTGTTTATATTAATTTGATCACACTCCGTGTCAATGCACACTTTTATAGCTCTGTTACACTCTGACTCTGACTGATGGCTCAAGTTCTAACTCCAGAATATCCAGTTCCCTGATTTTATGGCATTGTCATGTAAAGTATTTGTGGACAGCTTAAGAGAAGCGACTCTGATCCTGTGAATCCATGTGACTACATTGGCAATCCACAAATCACATTAAAATGAACTATTTGGTGCAGAAACTCCATCACAGAATCTCAAATTAATTGACAAACAACTCCTATTAAATTCTGTTGGCCATGTAGCCAGATCAACAAGTTGCTGCATTAATGTTATTTTCTGGATGAACAAACCCCACTGTGGAACTGAAGAGAAGCAAAGCAGGAATCCAGTCCCTGTCTCTGGGCTGTGGTCTCAGGGCATGCCCAGGATTCCCAACCTGATGTCCCTGTGAAACCTCCTGAGGCTGATCCTGAATATTGTTGTTCAGGCCCCCAAGCCCCCATCCAGCCCAGGGATGGATTGCTGGAACACAAAGGAATGACATCTCAAACGTCACCGAATTTCCCAGCGCGCGAGTCAGTGTCCTCACTTGGAGTATCCTCAGCTGACCCTGCCACTGCCTGAAAAGCAATTCAGGAATGAAATCTCTGGACATTTGAGATGTGAGAATTCATTGAAAAGTGTAATGGAAAGGTCAGAACACATAAAAAATAAACAAATATGATACAGACAGAGATAAAGGCAATTCCTGAAGGAGCTTTTAATTATATTGCAATGAGAAACTTCAAACATAAAAATCATCACAACTGCTTCATGGAGCTAATGGAGTCAACAAAATGAAATGTGAGATTTTTCTCCTACCCTGAGGTTTTTTCATATTGCCAGAGAGATAAGATCAGGAGAAGCCCTGTGTGCATGTGTGCACACAAGGTTGGGTCTCACTTAGAAACCAGAATACAACATGGAATTTGTGGGCTTGTTCTTTGTACATTTCAGTTTTTAGCAAGTATCTACTTTGTCCTGTAGCTGAAATATTAATTATATAACCTGACACTGAAATAACTGGGAATTCTATTTTTCCTTAGAGGAAATGAAGCTATTTTTAATATTGCATTATATTATTGGAATATTGTTCAATGTTGTCTTGAAAAATTGTAAAGATGCATGAATGTGAAGGAGCTGCCAGAGAAAAACTGGCTGGCTTGGAGCATGGTAAGGGATGGGAGAGTTTGGGTTTCTGGTTTATTGCCCCAGGCAGCTCTGGACAAAGCTGCTGCTTCTGCTTGTCTGTCTCCTCCTCACTGTGCTGGAATTGGTTGGAATAGCCCTCAAATAGAAGAGCAGCAGATTTATCACTAAGCACTAAATCTTACTTTTACATATGAGAACAACTCCAGGGTAACCTGAGTTAATGAATAACTCAGTCAATGGTGAAAGTTCCTATTTAGTCTGATAGATTTGGCCTTAAACAAAAACTTTCATTGATACAAGCATATACAACAGGGGAATAAAAACATTTTCCCCCATGAGAAATTCAGTGTTGAGAGAAAGAAAGATAATTAAATATTCATATCATTTCATGAAAAAAAGGTAATGTTTAAAAAACCACCACAACTTTAGAATAGATAGTCAAAATTTTCATGAGAAAATTTAGACTTTTGTGGGGGGGGGGGGAAATACCAAACCCAGGTTCTTTAGTCAATCAAAAAAATTAAAAGAAATTCAAAATGCTTTGATGTAGATGTTCTCCTTATACCATGTACAGTCTGTTGCTGAGTAGCTCATTTGGAATCAGATGAACTCCTTATCACAGGCTCAGCAATGTTTCCAGTATTATATCCCACAAGGAGAGACATGAATACTGGAGTTCCATAATAAAGGAAATTTCTTTGCTACAGCAGCTGCATCAGAGCCAATTTCACCTGCAAACACACAGTGCTAATGCAATTTATCTTTATTTGAAACAATCCATATGGGTACATCCAGTTTTTATAAAAGGGCATTCAACAGAGAGGTTTGCAATGTTGTGGCTTCCCTGGTGCATAAATATTGAATCCCCAAACACAACATTAGCTAATTAAGTTGGGGGTGATTATTGGCTGGAGGAAATGAACACATTAAGTGAGCATGGGTTAGGCCTGCCCTCTCACTGCACACACTGTGGTTGCTCCCTGAGTGCAAGGAGGATGTGGGTTTCCAGGAGATTAACCCCAGCAGTAATTCACACCTGGAATCTAAAAGGAAGCCAAAATAAAAATTGGATGGAGCTTCCAAAGTTGCAGGGTGCTGCATAGACTGTGTGGAACTTCAGCCAAAGCTTCCTCAAAACAAGAATCCCTCCAGAAAAATGGTGGTGAGAACTCTGCTTTCAGCTGAAGTTGTTCCTTGGCACACACCAACACATTCCACGGAACAGTCAGGAAGAGCCAAGAGAAGAGGTGGGACTGCCCTGCTCTGTGGCACCTCAGTCTAAACCAGCCTGGAATTATGGTGACATTGTTTTTTTCAGTGGTGCTGGCACAACTCTCTGGGACTGCATGGTCAGGCTTATCACAATCTCTTGGTGAAAGATGATTATTAACTCAGTTGTTCAGTTTATGGCCACAAAACAACTGAGAGCAGAACTGAAGGGGTGGAGAGCTGCAGGTGAGGAGCTGGGAGCAAGGGACATGAAGAACAAGGGCTGGAGCTTCCTAAACTACCTTCTCCCTCAAAAAAAAACAACTTCTGCAGAGCTGCACCTCTGGCTGCAGTCCCTGTTGTCATCAATGTGCTTCAGGGACAGTATGAAGACAAATTAGAAAAATAGCAACTGTTTTATTAAAAAGCTCCCAAGCCAAGGTGAAATCTTCCCTTCATCAAAACCTGCTCCCCTAATGGATGTTGAGTGATCACAAAGTTAAACAGCAGAAAACAAGACAGAATTTTATCACTTAAGAAATGCCTACCAGGCAATCAGTGCTGGGAAGGCAGGAAATTAATACTCATAACTTCTGGTTACTCTGGCAGCAGGGTCGTGCTCCTCTCCTTCGTGTGAGTCTCAGAAAATGAAATACCAAGATACAGAATGATCACCTGGGCTTTTGATTTTCCAGGGAATGCTTTTTCCTGCATCAACTCATTGTCCTCCCCTCTGAGAATGTATGCATCTGTTAAAGTGGAACATATAGTTCTGGAAATGTGTCGCCTACACGACGGATAAATCAGACTGAGCCTCTCTCCTGATGTAATGTCTTGGACAGATCCCTCCTGAGCTCCTCCACAGGAATTTGGAACAAACAAAGGGAAATCAGACTGCCCTAATTAGTGCACCCCATCATTTACACTGACTTCATGACTTTTATTTAGTGCCACAATAACTCCCAGACACACTGAACATGGTCTGTGTATTGATAGGTAATATGAGGTAAAATACAAGAAGGGGGAGATTTTTAAAATGCTTATGCAAGAAACTGTGGAAAACATCAAAATATTGCAATCCAGTTGTGGGTAATTATGTAATTCAAGTAGACAATATTTTTCAATCTCTTAAGCAATGAAAATTTAAAATATGCAATGAACCCTACATTGCCATGTGTCTATGGTCAGTTTAAGGATTGCAGACTGTGCCAGTCTGGTTGGGCTTTGCCTTTGCCAAATTGAGAGAGAAGTTGTAAAGGAAACATTCCTAACAGTATTTTTCAGAGTAAATGCCTTCATCCTGAGCTTTATTAAAAACACACATAACTAATGCAAATATAATAATAACATACCTCATTGCCAGCAGTTCATGCAATATCATTAATATATGCATAAAAATGCCATATAAAACCAAGATATCTGCTTACAGGACTTGTTAGGCTCTCCTTAAGATTAACAAGATGACAGTTTCTAGGGGAATAATTCACTCCTGCTCTCAGTATAACCCCTGTGCACTGGATGAACTAACCTCTTTTGAGTCAATCAAGTCACACCTACCTGGGATAAAAGAGTCCGACCCAAATAATCCATAATTAGATCCTCAGCTGCCAGCACTATCAATCTCCTGAGGCTGGGGTGGCCTGAGCTGCCCTCGTTCTCCAGCTGCATTTCAGGGAACAGGATTCATTCTTGAAAGAAAAGAGAAATTTTTCAGGCACGTGGAATACTAAAATAATGTTGTTGGACATTCATTGTCTTGAAGTATCTTAATTTGTTGCCATTAACATATAATCAAAAACCAGGTGATGACCTTGCCAAGAAGAACAGCAATTATGTTATTGCTTATGCAACTGGGGGCTGCTTGATGCCTTTTAATACACCTTGAAGGGAAATTCAGATGCTGTTCAAACAGATTTAAGGTCTTCATATCAAGTTCAGTCTGCCAAAATCACTACCCAAAAGTTCAGCTGCACACACCCTGTACACAAATTCATTTTTAGAAAGCCAAAAAGCTGGATCAATACTGAAATTATAAAATAATTTATTTCTCTATTATTCTCATATATTGGGTGTTTAATATCTCTTACCTTTCAAGAACATTATAGTCTTGGGATAATTCAAATTGATACTCTCTGTTTCTAGCACTATTTTTTCAGTGGTCATTACATAAATGTAGTGGTTGCATGTGGCTTTGAAATTCCACAATGATATCACTTAAAACAAAAATAAATATTTCCATTTTAGCAGATTATGATGTAATTAATTGAAAAATGTTGCATGCAAAGAATTTTATATAGAATCCCTTATTCACAGCACAGCCCTCATGACACTTAAATCTGTTTGAAAAAGAAAATCTTATTGGTATCAGGTACAAATAAAACTTATTCCTTTTCAAAACCATCTGGACTAAATCCTTTCAAGCACTAACACACCGAGGCACACAGAATCCTTCCAAAGGATCAGAAGGCCCTCACACAAACTGCAGGGACTTTTTCCTCATTTCTATGGCATATGTTGTATCAGAAATCACAGTTAAAAGAAATTTCATGCTCAAAATGGAAATCTTTTCTCACATGTACTGCAGCCAGAAATTCCTGTGATGGCAGAATTAAATTTGGCGTTGTTCTCAAATGGTAAGGAAGCTACAATATGGAACAATTACCTTTTTTTTTTATTCCTAACTACAGAAATTGTTACTTTCTCTGAACATTTATAATCATCTTAAAGACTCATCAGTAGCTGTCAAAGAAGTCCATTGTCTCTGCCCAGAATTTCTTTTGAATTTTTTAGAAGAATTTGCATATGTGCTGAACTAGAAGAAATAATTAATCCTTTTTTTATGTAAAATGCAATGAGTGCAGCAGATGGGAAGTGATATTCACTTACAAACACATGTAGCAGCATCTTAACCTCAGCTGAGATTGTTTTTGCCACAACACAGAAAGGTGGACTGCTACCAGGGGGCCACAACAAGCACATAAATTAAATTCCAGACTGGTCAGACTGGGGAGAAAACAATTTTGGTGATTTCAGTGTCTATCTTCTGCCAATATTTTTATTTTCTTTCTCTAAAAATACCCCTAGAGAAAAAATCTCACTGCATGTAACTTCTTTCTGTTGAGTCATTTGGTTTGTTTATTAATCCTATGTAGAGGTGCAGTTTTCCAAAACGCCTCCTGCATGCAGAATAACTCCCCTCTGAACAGACTCTACCTGAGCATCAGGGAAACAAATAAACCTGTAGCTGAGGACATTTCAAGGACAAGGAAAATTACTGTTGAGAGGAGAATTATCTGATTTGCTTCATGTTTATTTTTACTTATCTCCAGCAATCTGCTCTCCAACAGAAGATGCTTATTTGCAGAGGAGAAAACTGTCTCCTTGGACTGATGCCCAAGTGGAGCAATGGTGCCACTAAGGACAAGAAGCACACCCTGAGCATGGATTAACTCATGTAACAGTGACCAGTGTTAGAGAAGCAATGGCTTGTGCCATGTATGTCAACTAGTTGAGGATAAATTCTTCACTTCTTCCCATCACACTTCTTCCCCACTAGGCTAAGTCTGCCTTCCACCCTGGAGGTGCATATTCCCAAGTAAAATATTCTACATGTAAAATTTTAGAATTAATTATTCCCAAAGAACTCGTGTAGGGAAGCTCTAAGGTACAGCTCTGTTACTTTATTTTACACATGCCTGCTGCCAAGTTAGGGGGTTTTACAATTTCACAAGAAGTCTTCCTTTGAGGAACTGCTTAGAAAAACTTGTTCAGTCCTGGTGTCCTGTGAGAAAGGAACACTCCAGGTTACCAGCTGAAGTAAACCTGACTGCAGCAGCGTGGTGGGTGCACAGGTTAAGAAGCAGAAAAGACCTGTTAAATTTTTTGCTGCAACTGAATCACTAAGAAAAGTGAAAAAGGGAAAAAATTAAGGCTCACCCTTTCCATCTGCTTAAGGCTCAACCCTTATTTTTAGTTTATTTCTCATGCAGTGACTTTGTCTTGCAAACTCTTTCATGCGAGGCATTAACTAAGGCTGAGTTACTGGTGTGCCAGTGATGGTATCCAGTAGTTACTGAATATAAACCTGGGTGTTTGTGTGCTCTGAGTCTTTGCCTCAGTAATATCTTTAAATATAATAGTCTCTGCCTGTTGGCTTGTTTTCTCCCAGGGAGGGTGACAGAACATTTTGTGTTCTCTTATCTTCAACAGCAATGAAACAGGAGGAGCTCCACAATGCGAAACCAAATCTACTGCTATTAATACAACATCCCAGCCACAGAGAAGAGATTTGTTTATTTACCAAAGCTAGAGATGCCTCTCTCTGACCTTTCTTGTGCTTGTGTGCTCTAGCTGGGAATAGATTCCTCAGAACTGGGTGCTCTTTTAAAAATATACAGTAAAAAACACACACACAACACCCCCGAAACAGAGCCCAGGCTGCAGCCCAAATTGCATGAAGTGACACACAGCTTTGGGGAGTTAGAATCAGCCTAACTAGGGCACAGTCCATATTCAGTTTTGATTCCTCTGCTAGAGCACAGAGATCAGTCAGCTCTCCAAAGCCCACTCGCCTTCCTCGCTGCCACTCAGCGACACGTTCTGACTATAACCATACATGGGCCCATTTCTGTCTGAGGCCCAACAGCTCCCTGCAGCCCAAGAAACCTGCCAGGAGGGAGCTTCTCCTTCTCTGCATAATTAAAAAAGAGCTTCACACTGGAAGGTACTTGGTTTAAAAAAACCCCAAACAAACCAGAGATTATTTTCCTGGAATTTCCCCTGCTTTACCTGGGCTTTAAACCAGTGAGAATCATCATATACACAAATCAAACATTTTTTTAACTATCTTTTTCACAGTTGGTTGTGTTTAGTGACTGCTTGGACAACTTAAAATAGTATCTGGAAGAGTTAAATCTTGCATTAGCATGAGGGATTCAACCTGGTTTAACCTCACAGACTCAGGATTTTTTTGTTAAGCTGGTGCATCTCTGATACAGCAAGAGCCCGGAGTTCTCCACAGCTCCCTTTGGTGATCCTTGCTGGACAGCCTTGCACTGAAGTTCCTCAGCTTTCTGCTCCTCAGAGGCAGCAGCCCTGCACCACAGCTGGCAAAAAGGAATGTGGGTTGGCTCCTCAGCCCCCAAGTTCTCCAGCTCAGCACATTAATTTAACTTACCCCTAATTTTGGTACCTGCTCCATGACTGGTATTTTTGTCTAAGCAGACTAATAATGACTACAGAAGCAGATCTGGGAGTAGGAACAGGAAACAAGGAAAGGAACTGGCCCTACATGTCCTGATTCAAAAGTAATAATCAGTAAACCATTTATAAAAGGGAAACAACAGTTATGCCATGCCCCCTCCAAGAGTTATGGCAGAAAGCAGCACCCAGGCCTTGGTTTGACAATGTCAACCACCTGTAGAATTAGAAATAAGAGCCAAGTGTCCAAAACATGGGCTGTCTTTTCTCTGTAACCACTGGGCAAAATTATCTATAAATAACACCTTCCAAATATTATTCTCAACCATACATCAGTCTAGAAGGCCAAAAACCTGTCTTTCATTACTCCAAAAACTACTTAACACTTCTGAAGGAACTGGTTTAGGAGTGATGCATCCCCTCATGCTCTGACCAACTTCACACTTCATTTTTTATCCAAATCTAAGTAACAGGCTTTGGGGACCTTGTCTGTATTCCTTCCTACTCAAGTCTGTTCCATCTGCCTGATCCCCTTGGTGACTTTATAATACTTCTTTTGTGTCACCACAACTCCTGCTGCCTCCCAGTCAAACTTCCCACACCGATCTGCACTCCCTGCTTTTGCATCTTCGCTGGCTGCATCTGCAAGTGCAAGAATAAGGGCTTGTTTGTGTGCACCAAATTTACTATGACCACTTTCACAATTCAGGTTCAGGCAGGGAACTCTGCGCACACAGCAAAGCTCTTCTCCTTGGAAAAATGTCAAAAAGCAGGAATTAGGGGAAAGTTCTGTGAGGAAGCTGGGGAAAGGGGTCCCTCACCCTGCCTGATTCACAGCTGGGGCTTCTCCCTGGCAGCTGAGACTGGTGATGTGAGAGGTTAGGCAAGAGTGGGAGCAGATTCCTGTGGGGCTTCACCAGCCAAATTCCTATCTAGCAAAAGGTTGCTACAGCAACTCTGAGCCTCCTGAGATACAGAAATTATTGTAATGGTGCTGAAGTGCCTCCCCGCTGCTCTGAGACAGGATAAGGAAAATCCTTGCCTTTGATACAGAATGGTTGCCCACTGCCACAGTTCACATCAGCTCTGTACAAGCACCAGGTTTCCTGCACTTGCCCAGGAGCTCATGGCTACTCTTCCCTTTCCCTCATTTACATTCAAATGCAGAAATAATAAACCTAAACATCAGACAACACGAACTACAGCTCCAACACCTTTTTTTCCCATGGAGACCGTAAGAGAAAAACCAAATCATATGGCAGAAGTTAATATACTGCTGAGTGGGCTGAACAGAATTTAGCAACCTGTACAAAGCCAAAATATGTATTTTCCAGAGCAGAGTTTGTGGTTTTCAAAATCCACATAAATAGAAAAAAGCATGAACAAACCAAAGCAGGACAATACCCCTCAGAGCTTCTCAATGACTCAATGTCAGCAGGTTTTTGGCTGCCCCCAGCCTGTGCTTGTTTTCCTCTGGCATCTGTCCCGCTCACAGGTCGTTCAGTCGACTGGACTATGTAATAAATACCAGACAGAGATGATGCTTTAGACAGAACAGGAACACTTGTGACTGAAACAGGTCCTGAATCTAGAATGGGGTGGCCTGAGGACAATGGGGACATAGAAACAGCAAGTGGTGTACACTGTAAGTGGAAAAATTTTCACAGAATTTCTCCCATTTCCCTCCTTCTCACTTTTCAGCAACCCAGTTTGGTCTAGAAGCCAAAAATGAAAACAGCAGAATTGCTGATCTGAAGTAGTGCTTGTGCTTACCTGAAATAACTGGATGACATTTAAAATTATTTCTTTAAAAACAGGAGTCATAACTTTTGTACAGACACCCAGTTTTAACCTGAGCATTATATTTTGGCCACAACAAAAAAAAGACTCAATTTCTCTGGGTATAAATCCAGTCAAATCCATGAAGTTACCTCCTGGCTGAATTTGGCCCAACATGCCTAAAAACCCCTTGGGATGGTTCAATTCCAAGCATTGCACTAATCCAATCTCCTGCAGCTGCTGAATGCTGTGATATTTGGTGTCAGCACACGGCATCTGAGACTTTTTGACACAAGTTTGGTGCCATTAATAGAGTATTTCATTGCTTTTTCACTTTTCACCAGGTCTGTGAGCTTTTGGATTAGCACTGAAAAGCTTCAGAACAAACCCTTCTTTCAGTGTGACAAAATATCTTGCTCAAGTCAGAGAAAATTTTTCTTTTTTACTTCTCTCAGTTTAGTGTCTACTGTGAAGATGATTTTCAGAGATCAAGAAAAGCATATAATGTTTAAAACAAAACATTTGTTAACTGAGGATTTCCTGGATATTTCTGCTTTCTTATTTATATTACGTCCTGGACCTTGTGAAATCACTGTTTAACTTTCAGTATTATTTATGGAAGCAAGCCTGTTGCTGTTTCCAGATCTCACAGAGAACTTTCAGTTTGCAGTTTCAGTACCAGGTGTATAGTCCTGGTTTAAATTAATCAAGTAAAAAAGCAATATAAAATAAGCATTTAACCCTCTCACACCCTGGCTGGGTCTTCACAGGTAGGATGTT
Organism: Pyrgilauda ruficollis; assembly: GCF_017590135.1. NCBI lineage: Eukaryota > Metazoa > Chordata > Aves > Passeriformes > Passeridae > Pyrgilauda > Pyrgilauda ruficollis. Next base: position 11,141,475 of record NW_024531043.1, read on the forward strand.
TTTATAACTCTAAGTTCTCTCATTGCAGTCAGGCTCCTAAGTCCTCAACTCTCCTCTTCTATGACAATTTGGAATTTGGGAATGCCTTTTCAGTGCAGCAGAGGTAAGCACTGATTTTGGGGTTTTTTTGTAGTGCACAGAGAGAGATTTGAAATATTGCCCCCATGGTTATACATACAAAATACCAAAGCATGGAAAGAGATTCTAGGAAATGAACAAATTTTATGAGGCTTTGCATGCTGTCACTATTGATCAAAACTCTTCAATCCACAGCAGAAAGAGGCAGACAAGGCATAATGATTCAGTGCACTGGATGTGTGATAAATCATTATCAACTTCTGTGCTGTCAGTGTGACTACTGTGCCTTAACAGCCACGAGGGAAAAATCAGCTTCAAGTGGGACCCTCCTGAGCACATGGCCCTGGATTTGCAGGCTGTAGCACCATGTGCTGTCCCTCACAGCTGCAGAAACTGAGTGCAAAGAGATTTAAAACGTGAGCAAAGCAGAAATCAACATTTTACATTCATTTGCATGGGTAGAAGTGACCGTGCATATGGGAAACTCACGTGGCTGCTCCAAGCAGGGCTGGAAATGGTTGCACAATAAGGACTATAATGAAAATGATGACAGCAATAATAAGTAACTAATTTAAAACTCTGCTCAGGTGCTGCCTTACCTTGCAGTCCTCTTGCTGACACCTGTAGCTTTGTGCCACACGATAAAAGACACGGGATCATTGCTCAGGCTCCAGCATTGGGGAAATTCACTCAGGAGACTCCTGGGATCACACACAGAGGTTTCAGTGTGATGGTGGTTGTAGGATGGAATGTTGTTGTTTTCCAGTGCTGCTGTTTTTCTTTTAAACCTGGGGAAATGCATACCTCAGTCTTTATTTAAAAGAGAAAATATTAGGACTTCAAAATCAAGCATGCAGCGAAATTAGAAAATTTCAGTGTTAGAAAAAGAAGCCAGGAATCTTGTAATTAAAGATTCCTTCAGGGCATATGCATGGAAAAGCAACCTTTATTCTGGCATTTTCTAACTTCAGTGTACTTGCAAATTATGCATATTTTGGCAAAGACTTTGTATCTGTAAAATGTATATATTATATATAGAACTGAATTAATCTCTGATATATTTTTGCCTCATAAATACAGTTTCCTGTTTCCATGCTAGAATCTACAGCATTAACATATTCACATGCCAGTTGCTGGATTTATTCTTGATAATCCAAAGGCTAAGACTGGATGTGCTCAGCCACTCCAAATTTCAGTCTTATCTAGCATTTTTCCTGAGTCACTTAGATAAATTATCTCAGTGTCCTGGTAAAGTGACTTCTCTTGTCCAGGGGCTCTGGAGAGCTCCAATTTTTCTTTTTTTTTTCCACATCTGACACACAATTATGAGTTCAAATGCTAAGACTGATGAACAGAATTTTTCTTCTATTTCACTGATTTAATTTTTGAGAAAGTGTAATGTTGTACCAAGAATTTCTAAATAAAAGTACTTTTAAAAACACTATGTTAGCAAGAGCGTGGCAAATTTATTTCAGTGTGCAACAAGCCACATAAAGAAAAAGCAACACAATGAATCTGAAAATAAACTTCCTGTAAAATTGAAAAGTGGAAGAAAGGCTGGAGGAGACACACTAATTCATCTTCCTGCAAATCATAGAAGAATGTGACATATTCATTTGTACTTGAACAGAGTATTTCATTTTCTAGGGAAAAAAAAGTTTTCTATAAATTTTTTCCCCATAAATTAAATAAATGAGCTAACAAATTATAAAAGAAAAAAAGAACATATTTAACTTCTGTTGCACTCAAATATTGAATTATACACATGGTTCCTTTTCATTCATGTCCTCTTTCTGTAATATAAATGTTCTGCAAAAGCAGCAAAACTGCTTTTTGCTGCTGCCTTCAAGTGGAAGTTTCTCTGTGTATTATGCAAACATTTGAGTCCCATTTAATTCAGTGAAAACTGAGGCACTCAGAGTCAGGCACTGAGGCCTCTGTTGGACCCAGGAACTGAGCACAGAGCCTTCAGTATTGCACCTGCACACCCATCCCATGGCCCTCTTCCCTCCTTCCTGCCTGGGGACACTTTCAGGGACAAAAAGGCAGGCAGAGCACCAAGCACCCTCTGACAGGCTCAGAGATCTGATGTGCCCACTGGAAACACCCCAGATGCCAAGAACAGAAACCACACTGGGATCAGGAAATCCTGACTGCCTCCAGGGAGGGGTTAATGAAGGATAAGTGTGTACATTTGCTGTTTGGTGCTCAAATAGCACTTCCTTATGACAGTATGCACTACTTAATCTGCAAAGGTCAATGGATTGCTCTTTAGTTCCTTCCAAATGCCTGTGCAATGAACTTTGTCATTTTTCATACACATTTCTCAGCAAAGAACTGGTAGTACAGGTTTGAGGCTTAAAATGCCTCTTCAGCTGCAAACAACTCTCACTGCACTGTATTTCCACACTCCTCACACAGCTTTAGAACTGTCAGAGTCACTAAGCAGAGACTCCCCTGTAGCCTCACTCTCAATTTGCACAGAACCTTGCACAAGCTAAACAATAAGAAGTACAATTATTAATTTCCTTTTAATCCTCTACACTATAAATGATCAGCCAAAGTGTTAAATGTGCAACACAAGTGAAAAGAGATGTAGGAAAACTGAGATAATGTCATTAATCTGCAGTGTGGCTGTGCTTAACAGCAGCTTGGAGAAGCAACTTACCCTGCATTAGATCACTTTAAAAAAGAGGTGGAAATATTGCAGGTCAACAGCTTGCCCAAACTGCAGAAATGCCCAGAGAATGGTATGAATGAGCACAGCCCTAATCCTGAGAGCTAAACCACACAGCTGCTGCTCCCCTTTCCCCATGTGATGCTCCACTGGAACCAGGCGTGCTGCTGTGGACAGGCAGACCCCAGGTTTGGGATAATTCTGACCCAGTGTGGATGGTTGGAATAGCACTGGAAATCTCCACACAGCACCAGGACAGCAGGGTTTAACTTAGCAGGTAGTGGAATGCACAAGCACAGCACAGAGACAAGACTGGGGAATTAGGCTGCTGGCAAGTAGCAGCTGAAAGCTGATTGAACACAACAGATTGGGCTTTCAGAGTGGACAGATAGGCAGCAGCTATTTAAATGGAGTATTAACAGTTTTGCTCTTAATTATTTCCAAACCTTCCAGCTAATGCAAACTCAGCACGGCATGTATTTTGGCCTCAATTAATTATTTGTTGTTTCTGTGTGAATCCAGCTAAAAGAAGGCTGAGTGGTTTGTTGAGAATTTCTGCCTCTTTAAAATCATTCTCTTAAGTGCTTGGCTTACTTCTGCAAGCAGCTGTCATGTAAGTAACTGAATCTATGCCTCACAAAAATGGCCACTTTCTCCATTTCAAGTGGAATTTCTTTCTGAAATGACACTGCCCTGCAAGCCAACAAATGGTCACCATTCTGCTCAGTGGCAGGTGGAAGGCCACGAAACTCCAGAGCTAAATGTGGAAACTCTATGCCTTCAGAAAAGGGAGATTCCTGTCTTGCCTATCTTGCATCTTACTTTTTGCTCTGGGAGGAGCTGATATTGAGGCATTTCTATGTCTGGAACAGCTTTTTCTAGAATTTTCTGGAAGTATTTATTAGGAAATTTTCTCTCAGATCCTTGCATAGTTAGTCATGTGAAAGCCACAACAGCTGGTTTACACATCAAAGAATAAACAATTACTAATAAAAATGTCAAACGTCTCCTAAACATTTCTGAAATAAAAAAAAATTATCTTCCTAAATATGTTTGAACAGACTGCTTTAGTGCAGCTATTTCCAAAAGAGGTCTCTTTTCATATCTGTACTTTCTATACATCCTCCTTAATACACATTTTGTATAAAATACCTGAGACCTCTCACCAGTACTAATCCAATATGGATCCAGACACACAATAGCACTTGTGCCAGATGGGACAGAATGTCCTACATGACATTTATTCAGCTTGTGAGAGGACAGACATATAAAGCTTATGGCAGCATAAAGTAAAAAAGGTTCATGGAGCCAACACACGGTCCAGCGTACGGAGCGTGAGTGACACAAAGCCAACCCATCCCAAAATCTGACACATATTTTCACTGTCATGGTGAATTTATAGCCTGAGATTTTTATAGTCTCTTCCTCAAAAAAAAAAACAAAAAAAAAAAAAACAAAAAACAAACCACCCAACCCAAAACCCCCTTCAATTTCTGCTTTTTATTTCATTGCACTTAGGAGAAGGAGCATGTCCTCTGATCAAACTGATGTGAGAATGAGTTTAACTGAGCCTCTTTCCTAATCAGAATAATTGAATTGATGCTTCTTTGAGCCAAAACAGTAAAAAAATAAACTATTGGTATTGCTTTGGTATATAATGGCTTTCAGGCCTCTTGTTTGGATGACTCAGAAGGAATCAAAATGTACAGAAAGAGTAACAAAACCCAGTCTTGTGTCAGCAGGATCAAACAAAAGGATTTACTGGCAAGTCATGGTTTCCAGTGGCAACCAGTTTTTCAAGCAAAAATTGTTAATGGATAGGAGATTAGGGGTTTGATTAAAAAAAAAAATGGACATCACATTTAGTAGGAGTTGAGATGAGCTGCATACATCCCATGCCACATGGAAAGACATCTCTTTCCCTTCAGCCAAAATGTCTGTACAGAAGGAAACATAAAAGCAACAGAAGCTGTTGATGGCTGCAGCACATCACATCCAGCATAAAATGGCTATAAAATGCCCCTAGTTCCAGTATTTTGAGGCCTTAACAGGTATCACAAAACCTCCCAAAAATTGTCTCAACATATCAGAATACTGAATGCTCCAAGTTTTCTTATGGAAGATGAGCATCCCCAGGCTTTGAAGGATAACTGCCAGATTCCCACAGCTTGGTGATTGGACTTTTTTTTTCCAAGTGGTGCTTGCCTTTAAAAGTCAGTTTAATCAAGAGATCTCCCAGCTCTGCAGAGCACCAAGGAATTCTACACAGCAAATATGAATTAGTAAATCCACTTATCCCTTCCCACAGTTGTCATAAACAGGTGCTGCGTGAACACAGGCCAGAAACAATTCACATCTTCACCATTCTCAATGAGATTTTCACTTGTCTTTCTTCTTAGCTTTTTTCTGTGGCATTTGAAATGAGCAGACTCTTGAAGCTGCAAGGTAATCAAGTTCACATTTGGGAACGGTACATGAACTCTACACACTGCCCTGAGGCCCAGGCCTGAAGGAATTCCAAGTGTGCAGAGATGGAATATGCAAAGACAGGAATAGGAGGTGGTTTAACCAGGCAGGCAGCCAAGCACCACACAGCCCCTCACTCACACCACTCTACAGCAGATACTGGCAGGAAAGTTAAATTAACTCTGTCCCAGGCAACACCAGGACACAGGAGCAGGTGACATTGCTCACTGTGAGAAGGAAAGTGCATTTTTGGACTGGGGAGGCAGAGGTGCAGGAAAAGGATGTGATTTGGAAGAACAGTGCTTCTCTCTCCCTTTGCACAGGTACAAAGAGCTCCACAAGTGTTGTTCCAGCTCAGTGCTGCCACAACTCCCCGTGTGAAGGCAGCACCAGCCAGGAGTGGAGAAGCAAGAATGCTGGTTGTGTTCTTTCAGTGCTGCAGAATTTCTGGCTGCCACACCTAAATTATTCCTGGAGTACCTGGTGCTCCTCCTCCCACTCCTGCATGGCTGACTGAAGCTACAACGTGGCCCTAATTTTGCAGCAAGTCTCAACAAGAACAGTAAACAGTCCACAGCATTCCTGGCACCCAGAGCAGACAGGAGCAAGAATTGTCTTTCAGCAGTTGCCATCCACAAGAGACAGAATGTATTTTCCAGTTAGGAATTCTGGATAAAAGCTATGAAACCCAGATAGACAGTTTGTACTATACCTTCCATTTCAGCTATAGACTCTTGAATTTGCAGTCAGATATGGCAGGACAATGCCTGATAATGCTTTTGCTTTCTCTTTCAATCCAAGCTTCTTTTCACTACTCCATTGAAGGTAACATTATACAAATGTGTCCAAAAAGCACAGTGTCGTGCTGCATGTTCTTCACATTTCCAGCAAGCAAATTAGATTACTTACTTTTTCATTTTATTTAATCATCTCTGATATATTTATCTCCATAAATTTATGTGTATTTATTTATCACTATATAGTAACTGAATTTTGTTACTAAATGCCATTAGTAGGGCAGAGACACGAAGTGCTTACCTACACAAACCAATGTTAGAATTAGAACTGTATTTCTTGAAATTTTAATCCATTGTTGGTTAAGAAAAATCAGAATCTTCATCTACTATGCACTTGGATTCTAACCATTACTTTGCCCAGTTCAAAGATCCTGTATTATGTCTCCAGCTGGCTTTTTCTTAGAGCTATACAGCTGGAGCACAGAAGTGTTCTGAAATGTCCCAACTGAATTTCAAATGAATATCAGAAATAGGCAAGGATATACATGATACATGCAGAAAATGTGTCTAGGGAAATCACAGAAGATCTAGTTTCCACTAGTTGGTTATACATAAATTATTTAGGCAGTAAGCCTGTTGATTAGCTGGAGGCAAAGATATCTATTTTAGGTGTACTTATGGTCAGGATTAACTCATGAAACTTGGATGGCATCTCCCATAAAATGGCTAAAATCGTTTCAGCAACCCCCTGCAAAAATTAGATAGTCTCTTTTTCATCACTTTTTATATTTTAAAAAAATATTTTTTACTTTTCCTTGACAAATAGGACACAATTTTTGAAAATCATGTGACAAATGTCTTACAAAAGCACACTAGAAACTATTTAGGGTGACAGAAGAAAGAGGACTGGGAGCCAGGAGACCATTTCTATTTCTAGTTCTGCCATAGACTGTGACTGTGACTTTGAAGCTCAGCTCCCGTTTCTGTGAAATGGGGATGACAATCCTGTTCTCTCAGGGGTCTTTTATAACATAATTTTCATTTCTTTAAGGTTTATGAAATGCTCGAGACCCTTGATTAGAAGCTGCAAATGCAAATAATTAATCAAGTAACAGTAAACACAGTATCAGCACTGCTGTTATTATTGTTAATAATAATAATAATGTTTGTTCATATTAATATCAAATTATAAGCTCACTAGAATTATTCTGACAAAAAGCCCAACATGCACAGAGCAGGAAAATCATTGTAGCTCATTTCTAGGAACAAGAATGCTGCCAGCAGAGTTTCAATATGGGACTAGAAAAGAATTCTTTAAGTTCTCCATCTGAGCAATTGTAGGTGGTAAAAATGAATATATTTTCAATAATTCTTTGTGACATGGGAGTAGAAGCAGCTTTAAGAGCTTAACAGTATTTTTAAAATATGACTCAGGAGAGGTTTTCTTTTTCTAACAGAACTGGGGGGGAAAACCACCCAGGAGTTAAACAATCTTTTAGAAACCCAAAACCTTGAAATAGAACAAGAATTGTAGGTCAGGATAATTTGAGTTCACATGCAACATCATTGACATATAATAAATCTATGCATAAAAAAGCAGAAAAAAGCAGATGTCTTCTATTGGAAGCTTCTATTGAGTTCTGACAGACAAAGTGTAAGAATTTCTGTTCTGTGAGTGACCAAAACCTACCACAGGTAATTTGGGAGCTCAAACCCCTTTGAAATCCTGTCATTTCTGTGAAATACCTAGATAAATTGTATTAAGTGGTAGAAATGAGGTGAGGAAATGGAAGCATAGGAGATCAATATAACATTTATTCCACTAAAGGAAAACATGTTCAGGTTTGGTTAGAGTCACATTAATAGAGGATGAAGGCAGTCCAGCAGGTTTTTTTCCTCCTGAATAGCCCATGTTAGGAAGCATTTGTGAAAACCTTAGAAAGGTAGGGAAAGGTGACAGACACTCTGTAATTGTACCCACTAATCTTACCACAAAAATATTGCCTCTTAAAAAGCAAAACCCATGTGGATTGTGGGTTACACAGATTTCTGAGGGTTCAGACTGGAAGACTTTAACTGGTAAAACAAAAAAAAAATTTGGTTTCAATCCCTCATTTTGTTTTATTTCATGACAGAGAGAAAAAAAAATCACCTCAAAAGAATTTTATATTAAACAGAATTTTGGAAATTCTATTTAATATGCCCCATAACCAATAGAGGAGCTGGTTTAATGGCATACAAGAATTTTATCAGTGTCTGAAAACTGAAGTGTGCTACTTCACTGTATTACTAATAACTACCTATGAGTTTGGAGGAAATCCTCCACCAGAAACACAGAAACTTCAGCTTGTGTCATACCACAAAGTGTCAAAAATCCAAGAAAAGTGGTACTCATGTGCCATTAGTCCCAAACAATGCCTGAAAATGGAGTCATCTCCATGAGTAAGAGAAGCTGTTCAGTCTTACATTATTGCTACTCACCTACATGGAGTGCACCTACATGTCTTCCTTTGAATCTTGAAAAGTCAGAGAGCGTGTGACTTCTCCTTGTGATTCAGCAAATACATGGAATGGCAGAAGCCATGGTGGAACTGTTCATGGCACTGTGCAAGAACTCTGGAAAAAGGGAAATATTTATTGTTGTACAAACACCTCGATTAATCTCTGAAAGGGTCAAAAGATTAAAAACTGGAAGAAGTTTAAAAACCAAGTAATTCAGAGTAAAACCAGAGTCTTAGTGCAGAAAGCCTGAGCAACTCCTTTGCTCAGGAATTGGTGGCCCATGACCACCAGTAAAGTAATTCAACTTTCTACTGCACTATTGGGTGCACTCTCAGTTTGAAGTTCTGCAGTAAGTACCACACAGCATGATCACAGCCATGACACCCTCACCTTGGTACAGAGAGAAAACACAGGGCAGTTCTGTAACACCCTACAAACAACAAACCACCATTTTCTGAACATTGTGCTTGGCCATGCAGCCCCTTAGAAGCTCCCAACCCCATCCACAGAGAGCAAAACTGAGATCCAGAAGCCTACAAGGAATATTTACAAAAAAAATAAAAAAAAAAAATTAAAAAAAAAAAAAAAAAAAAAAAAAAAGGCAGCAAGCTGCCAAATTAATCAGAATTAGACCATAATTATATGGAAAAATCAGGTCAGGATGAGATAAGAATTCAAATCATGTGGGCACCAACCAGTGCTTTATTTCTAAAGTTGCTGTGCATTTTTTAAAATAACAGTCCAGCTGATTTCTTTTCCAGGGAACTGACTCACCATCAAAATAAGGAGAAATTTTTTTTTCAGATATGTATGATGGACGTTGGTTCTGATAAAATGTTTCTCCCTCCCATACACTTAAATCTCCTACTGATACCAGTATGGGATACACTGATTTTTCCAAGCAGGGAAATGGAGATTTTTGTGGCAAATACTCCAGTGGAGTCTTCGGAGAGGAACCAAATGACTGTGAATAAGATATAGAAATAAAATAAGAAATCTACCAAGCCAAACTGTGATCTCTCATAGTCACTGTCACTGAGATCAGACTCTGTCTCGCTGCCTCTTTACACTTCCAAGGCAGCAAGGAGCTGCTTTGTGCAGGAGCAGAGATCCAGTTCTAGAAATCTCCCAGCAGCAACACCATTCTTTGTGTTCACAGTCTCTCAGTCTCTGTGGAAGTCAAATTCTACCTGCTGCTGACACAGGAACACACAGTGCCTAGGAACAAAAATTATTCAGAATAAACTCAGATTATGTTAATTTTCAGTATTCAACCTCATATTTTATCACTTATTCCTCTGCTGGGTTTGTGTAACTGTTTCATCTCAGTATTTTTTGCATTTTGCTGTTTAAGCTATAAGCTTCTTAAAGGGGGAGAGAGGGGAAAAAACCCCCTTGACATAATACCATGAATTCAAAGAGCAAGCTGACTGGAAAAAATAGTTACTATATTTAAACTGCATTATCCTATGACAGAAGTGCAGATTTAAAACCTTTCCACTTTGATACAGCATTTTTGCAGCATTTTAATATGCCTTAGTAGATTTCAACGGGCTGAAACATTTTAATAACTGTAATTTCAGAGGAATAAAATAGTGCTGTGGGAGGAAGAAACAATGCCCCCATTTGTCACTCACAAAGACTTGTATTTGAAATCAGCCAGGGTGATGAGAGCAGTGAGTTTGGTGGTCTCAACATAAGCCCCATTAGGCAATTAGCCAGTCTGCAAAAATCATGACATAATTTGGCACAATTAAGCAGAATATTCTCACTTTGTCTATGATCACTGAAAGAGATCCTATTGCAGGTCAGCATTCATGTGTTTTGGCTCAACAACTGGCATTTTATGTTGTGCTCTTCCACGCTGAGTTTAGCTCCACTCAAAACTATTAATCTTGTTTGAAAACTGAGCTACAAAACACATGTGTTTGTGTACAGCAAGAGACAATTCACATTATGACCAGCAACTCTGCTGTGAATCTGCTTTGCAGCAGTAGGGATGACTTAATGTTATTGCAATTTGAAGGAAAGCATCCTGCAGTCCTCTCTCAGGCCAAATTCCCATTTACTTCAATTAGTAAGCATTACAGGAACTGTTTTAATGCTGCTGCCTGATGTGTTGGCTGCTTCTTCTTAATATATTACAGTGAAAAGAGATAGTAGGCCAAATGTACAAATATACACTTCCATTACGTGCATGGAATCTCAGCAAGGCCAAAACTGCCCCATTTTGTTGTGGTTCTTTCCCAGGTACCACTCTAAGGGGTTCCACTCTAATGACAAACTGCAACTTTGCAGCAGCAAAATGAATTGATTTCCTTCCTTAAAAGTGGAGAATGTAAAGCTCTCTGCACCTGCTGGAAGCCTGGAAGCTTTCATGAGCTTGTTTGCTTCAGGCAGAGCTGAGGTGCTGTCATATTGATTTGGGTCAAAATAGCCATCTTTAGCCAACCATGTCCTTTAGATAACCATCTTCTCTAAGAGACAAGACAAACGTCAAGGAAAGCTTTATGAATCCTTGCAGAGTGATGGGAAACAACACTGATTTCAACTCACAATTCTAAATTTGTATGATCTCAAGCGATGCCAAATTTAGCAGGTACTGCTTCTGCTGCAGTGTCTACATGGGTATTTGTAGCTCCTTCTGCACTGTGCTGTCTAGACCATGAATTGTATCTGCAAGTGCTTCTCAAATGTGTAGCTGTCAGAGGATTTGGAAGGCATCACCTGCAAAGGAATCCTCAGCAGTGGTCCTGCACTTCTAGGGAAAGACAGGGAAAGGACTGTGAAGGAAATGCAGAGGTTATTCTGCCCTGGAAGAGAAAGAACTCGAGAACAGCCCTTAATTCAGCGATTCTTCTCTCAAAATTCACTGAGCCATAAGAAAACACGTGACAGAAATAAACACAGGCAGAGGACTGTGCTTCCAGGTTCTTTCCAGATTTTATCTAGGGTGGAAAAAAGGGGAAAGAATCAAGTTTTCTGTACTGAATGGCTGAGAGAGAAACAACGAATGGGAGCTGTCAAACTGCAGCTGAACTAGTGAACCCCAGAGAATGCCAAGAGTTCTCCAGGATTTGCTAGAATTCAGGCTCTGCCTTCCTAGCACCATTTCCTCCTGTTAACAAGTTAGATAGAGAGAACACAGTAACTACTTTATTCTACCCTCTGCCAAGATCTAATTGCATGTGCCATGCCTCTTGTATGCTTAAAATAATTTTCCATAAGGACTTTAGGAAACAGGCACAAAAAGGAAACCAAGAATGACATAGGATACAACACAGAAATACAAATAATATGAAATGTGACCAGGGTTTCTTTCTAGTGTCATTTTGTTTTGAGAATAGTTACAGATGCCTAATTGTAATACTTTAAAATAGTAAGAAAATGAAAGGAAGGACTTTCAAGTCCATTACATGTGTACTTGTATATGAAGGCTAGTAAATATACTCGTGTGTAAAAATAATGCTTGGTAAATGTATTTTTACAAAAAAACTTATATGCAATCCAGGTTTTATTAATGTGGTAGAAAAAAACTAGTCATAGAGATACATTGAGCTGACAGTGAAATACATTAATTCAAGTAGCTGGCATTATTGCATATGGAATTATTGTGGAAATAGTGTATTTTTAATGTTGCATATGCACATGTATGTGTTTTGGAGATGGTGGCATCACAGGTTCATGCCATATCAAGAAAATTATTAAAACTGGTTAAAAAATTACATTAAATTGTATAGATTATATGCACCTGTCATGTTGACATTCTTCACCTCTGTAACAGGCTAAGTCTATTTAAGTGTAGTGTGATGTATGAAAAGCAACATAACTGTACTGATGCAACATTTGGCCATGCTGATTAATCCTGCTGATAAGTAAGATGAAATTAATATGGGCATGGCATGGAATAAGTGATTGCCTTACCTGAACTAGGTCATCAGATCTAGCTCAGGAATTTTCATTCAGAACTGCCCTGTGAAGTGTAGGCTGTCAAGTTATCCTTCCTTGGACCTTGGCTGTTCACAGAGGAGCCTTTTTGAGCAGGTGAACTTTTGTCAGAAAGGATATAGGGCCACAAATACCCTAGAACACCATAATTTTACACGGGCTGCCCCTCTCCATCCCTTTTCCAGCACAGAGGTAAGACTGAGATATTTCATTCCAGATCAGACACGCAGTTTCTTATAGCGTGGTGCTGTGGGTGGTTTGTAAGCGGTGGAAATGCAGATTGTAGGTAGGATCTGCATTTATGTAAGCCAGCACACATGCAGGGATCAGCTTTGGTATTTGCACGGGCATATGTACTCAGGAACATCGCTTGGAACCAAGTTTTCAAGGTGTTTATGCCGATCTGCTCGCTGTGTTGTGCGTGTGTGTTGCAGGTGTATTAATGTCAGCTGGCAGTGATTTCTCTGTGGTTCGTGCTCACTGAAGTTCCCATAAATTACCGGCTGGGATAGGGTGGATCAGTCAGTTTTCTGTGCTCTCTATCGGCTCAGTGCCTGACACGGTGCTGAGGAAAGCCGGTCCCTCACCATAGGGTGGATCAGTCAGTTTTCTGTGCTCTCTATCGGCTCAGTGCTGAGGAAAGCCGGTCCCTCACTGCACACCCGCGCTGAAATCACAGCGCGCAGTTTATTCCCCCTCACGTTATCGCCAGGCTGAGTGTGCTGTCACCGGCATGTGTGCGACGGCAGCTGGGGACACTGCTCAGTGCCAGCGCAGGGCACGACCTCTGGGGAGTGACCCCCGCCACAGCACCGAGGCACACGGCCCTCAGCTCTGCACACCCGCGATGCATGAGGCTCCTGTCGCGACAGAGGCCGGTGCAACCCCACAGAATCACAGTCTTTAGGGTGGGAAGGGACCCCTGAGATCGCCCATTCCAACCTTCTGCCCAGGCAGGGTGACACAGGAATGTGCCCAGGTGGGTTTGGAATGTCTCCAGAGGGAGAATCCACGGCCTTCCCCTCACACTCTGACGGATGATGCTCCTGTCGCGACAGAGCGCGCCAGCCTCACAGTCACCCTTTGACCGGATGATGCTCCTGAGGCGGGGGCCAACCCCACACTCACCCCTGGACTGGATGAGGCTGCTATCACGACAGGGTGAGGGCAGTGCTCACAGGACGGCGGCTGGCGCTCCTGTCGCGACACGCGCCGGTGCAGCTCCGTGCCAGCCCCCGCGCCAAGACCCCAATGGCGGGCAGCTCCCCTCAGGCCGCCCCGCTCCCCTCACCGCGGGCTGAGGCCAGGACAGGGGCGGTTTCCGCCGGGGCACCAGCGGCAGGAAAGCGACCACCGCACCTGCGGGGCTGTCCCCGTGCACAGGAGAAGCGGCTGCACCGCGGCGTGAGGCGCAGCCGCCACCGGGCCCCGGGCGGGAGCACGAGCGACACCGGGACGGCGCTGCGCAGGGGCCGCGCCGCAGCCATCGCCTCCGCCCCACGGGCGGGGCCGCCAGCATGCCCGCCCCGCGCCCCGGCGCCGCCAATGAGCGGCGTCCACATGCCGCGGCAGCGAGAGAGCGCCGGGCGGCCCCTGAGTTACATTAGAGCCGCCGCCGCCGCTGTGCGACCGGAGCGAGCGGAGGCAGCGGCGGGCGCGGGGGAGCCCGAGCCGTGACGGCGACAGCGGCCTGGGCCGGCCGGGGGGGATCGGGCTGCTAGAGAAGGAAGGAAGGGGGCGATCCTGACCCTTCGCGGGCAGCGGGGCAACTGCGGCTTTTCCTCCCCCGCGCCGTTATCGCCCTCCGTTACCGGGAGCGGCTCGGAGCCGCTGAGGCGAGCGGAGAGGCCGCTCGGCCACCTGGACGCGGCCCATCCCTGCAGGGACCCGCCGCGGCCCCGAGGCGACCGCGGCTCCGGGGGCCCGAGCGCTCCCAGCCCGAAGTCCCTCGTCCCCGCCGAAGAGGCGGCTCGGCTCCCTCGGAGGCGTGAGGGGTGGGAGGGGGGGTGGGGGCTTTATTTTTTTAATTTTTTTTTTTTTTTAAGGGCGACTTTTTTTTTTTTTTTTTTTTAATTTTTTTCCTGCCCCTCCCGGCCTCCTCCGCGAAGAGAGAGGTGTGCTCGGGCTCCTCTGCTGCGGGAGAAGGGTCTATGGTGATAGCACGGGGGTGGTGAGGGCTGAGGAGGGGTCTCGCCGCCGCCCCCGCCGCCGCTGAGGAGGAGGAGAGGGAGGAGGAAGAGGCGAGGCACGGCACCATTTGCTGCTCCCTGCCCCAGCCATGGAGAACGCGCACACAAAGACTGTGGAGGAAGTTTTGGCTTATTTCGGCGTCAACGAGAGCACCGGGCTCAGCCTCGAGCAAGTGAAGAAGCTGAAGGAGAAATGGGGCTCCAACGGTAGGTGAGGCGGCCCCGCCGCGGGGATGCTGCCGCCGGCGCTCGCCCTCTTCCCCCCCTGCTCCCTTCCCCAGCCCTCTGTCCTCTCCCTCATCCCTGCCGGGGCCCTGTGCGAGGCCTAACGCGTGTGCTCTGGCAAAGCCGGCATCTCTTCCAGGACCCGGAATAGGAGCGAGGGAGAGAAGATGGCTGACTTGAACTCCACCTCGTGGGTTTCTTTCAATCCCGAGCTCGCAGGGCTGCTCTGGGGAGGAGGGTGTCACCTCCGTTCTCTTTCACCGTAACGGTGGGAAACCTTCTTCCATTCTGAAATGAAGCGCTTTGGGGTTTAGGATTTACCTTTTTTCTTTTTTTTTTTTTTTTTTTCCCCCCCTCCCCGTCTTGACCTTCATTTTCCCCAGCTTTTAAGCGCCTTTCAGCCCCTTATTTTATATTCTTCTCTCCAGTCGGGACACAAAATTCAGTCGATTTTTTAAAATCCTCACTGCTTGGGTGTCCTAGTCTCTTCAGAACTCCCTTGCCGCTGTGTAAAAATGAAAATCTATGAAAAGATTACACGGTGGAGGTGGTTTTTTTTAGCTTTAACACTGCTTTTGTGCCTTTTGGGTTACTAAATCTAGTTGCAAGAACATAAAGGAGAGAGCAGAAATAAGGACATACCCTTAAAATGGAGGAAAGAATCTGAAATATTTTTAACCAAGTTTGATGGTTTGTGTTTTTTTTTGAAGTGAATGTGGATGAAAAGCTTTGTCAGAAAGCATTTGAAAAGCGTTTTAAGCCTTTGACCCTTTGTGTGCAGCAGCAGCAGAAGTCCCATAGCTGGCTGGAGTGATGACTTGGCTGAATTATAACCCTTGGCACATTCCCGCGAACCTTTGTGTCTTAAAATGCAGAACTCTCAGACCCATTCACATACTCTGGTGGAAAGAGCAGCCTTAGTGGGGATTTCAGTGTGTCTGTCAAATCCAACCCAGCTGAGTGTGCAATTCAGGAAGACTATCTGGTGTGGATGCCTGATAATGCTCTAATGTGTTTCTTCGATGATTTCTTTTCTTTCACATGCTTCCTGGAAAAATCTTCCACTGACAGAGCTGCCGGCAGAGGAAGGTGAGCATGGTTATGAAATCTTCTGCTAATTCTTGTTGATAATTCATTTTTGTAAGTGTGCGTGACTCAATGGCTTTGTTACATGTTGCAGGGAAAACCTTACTCGAGCTTGTGATTGAACAATTTGAAGACTTACTAGTTAGAATTTTGTTGCTGGCCGCTTGCATATCTTTTGTAAGTATGATTTATTAATTTTTTTATTTCCTAGGGTTCTGTATGGCAGAGTGACATATTCCAATGTATATGATCTGTACACGCTGAAGTTATTCTTTCTTGCTGGATAGATGCAAGATTGCTGTCTCTTAAATTAGTTCCTTGTGACGAGGTTTCTGTATGCTAGCCAACAAAAATTTTGGGGAGTCTTTCATTGCATGAGTCATAAGTACATAACTACACCAGACAAGTATTTTAAAAAGTGCTTCTCATTCAAGCCAGTTTGCTTATTTGAGGTGGGATTTCCCAATGCTGCTGTTGGCTTTGAAAACTAACCTTGAGTAAGTAAGCGTTTAACTGGACATTCTTCTTGCCTTTGGGTTAATCTTTATCAAGCTCGATGTATAATCATTGGAAGACATTTTTGGATGCAATGCAGACTGTAAATAGAATCTACATGGCGAATATTCCAGTTGCCTTCCCTTTCTGATAATAGCAAGGTGACAGTTGCTGCTTTTGACAGTGACAAGAATGTTGACGGCTGTGATGGCACCATTGTTGACCAAATTTGGTAACTGACCTTTGGATAGTCAAGTCATTAAATGGACATCTTGCATTGCATACAGGACTAAAAGAACAAGAACATTTTTAACCTTTTTTTCTAAAAAAAAAGATAAGGCAATCTTCTTACATTATGTGTAAATGGTATGTGCTTGCTGAAAAGCTGGAAAACAGAGTGAAGACTCAGAGAAGGAAGGTGAAGGCTGTATTTCTTGGGGAGCTGGACAATAGAAACAAAAGCTTGCAGAATATTAAATTGTTTAGGTAGGGAGTAAAAGTTTACAGTAGACTTTGCCCTGGAGTTGTAATTAACTACTTGAAAAAAAAAATAAATGCTGCAGCTCTTGGGGGGAGTGGAAATTGTGGTGACTCTTTAGCTAAGGGCAAGCTAATTAGGATGGGCAGAGGAAAATGTGCTCTGGAGCTGTTGTGTGCTGGGGGAAGGGTTGCCCTGGTGCTGCAGTTTGTGCTCTCCCCACACCACCACCTTCCAGAGGGCTCTGGCTTTGGGTCTGTAATTCACCAGTACCAGCTGAGCAGTGCCTGGTGACATCAGTCCTGACCATGGAGACAGATGTGCTTCACTCACTCGTCTGTTTCCTGGAGAGGAAATCAGGCTGGCTATTGAAAATTGAATAAACAGTCATTCAAAAGCTTTTTTCTTTTCCCCTCTTCTTTCCCCTTTTCCTCACAGAGGGTGAGAAGGGAATGTCTTTTTGTTCCTGAAAAGTCAGGAGTGTTTGTCATCTCATGAGACACATGACAGCACAGAAGTTTGTTAGCGTTCTGTGCCAAAGTAAATTAGTTGTTTTTATTATAAACAAGTAAGTGAAAAATCAGATTTCCCAAGCTAAAGCTTTGATTACTGAGTCTTTGTAAGTATGAGACCAGACTGACAGAGGTCATAGAACATACACTGCTGAGTCCTCTTGGAAAACTTGATTAGTAGCTGAATTCAGTTGCTTTTTTCAGTATGGTTAATTTTCCTATCTAATTAAGAGGAGACTGTAGTCTAATGGAGTGTGGGATACATCTGGGTTCTCTGCTTCTGTTCAGCTGACATGGTACATGACCTTGGGCTACTGTTCTGCCTTTTCTGCCTTCTATTTTGTAGTTACAGAGGCACACTAAATTGATGTTAGAAGTAAAGATTTTTCTCTGGTGGAAACTAAAACCCCTCTAGATATATTATAATTTTGGTACTTTAAAAGTTCTTCCCCTTTGTGTTTGTTTCTGGTATTTTCTTTGCTCAGAAGGTGATCATGTTATGTTTTTCTTGGGTTTTAACACTTTTTCTTGATGAAAGCATAATACAGACTTTTGTAGTAGCTGTAAAGCACCATTGGATATGTTGATACAAGGATTGCATTACTGCAAAAATAGGATGTAATTACATCACCTAAGTTCTGGTGTTCTTGACCAGCTGTACATTGTCAGTTTAGAAAAATTAGAATTCCAATATAAGAGAGAAGATCTCGAAGTATATAGGTAATTTTGTGTGTGTGTGTTGAGGGAGTTTTTATGGTGGTTGTGTTGCAATCATAAATCATATTAGTTTATTGCCGTTAGAACTGCCTGCACAGTAACACACATCTGTAACTCTGAGACCTGCATTGGGTTTTGTGCAGAAACATCCCTTCTTAGGCAGAGCATAAACTTGTGTTCAGAGTGCCTTTTGTGCCCTCTGCTCCCACACTGCCTGTCAGGTACGTGTCAGTAAAATAACTCGGAGCAGCAGCTCAATCTGTGCCAGCCAGGCTGATTGCCGGGGTCAGATGCTGCGTGTTTGTGGGCTGTGGATCCTGTGTCCTACATTCCAGGTCAGAACTGGTTAGTGAAAGCCTTAAGTATGGCTTTGGAAGAGAAACAGTATAAATAATTTCTGATGGTGAGTAAATGCATCTGTGAATAGACTTGTCTTGGTCTTCTGTTGGATCCGTGAAGCCTCTGCAGAAATAAACCTGTGGAGTGTATTCGTGGCTTTTAATTCTTGATACTTGTGTAGCATGTGCTCAGATCTGCAGTGTTTACTGAAAAGAACAGCTTGCTTTGCTGTATAAATGATTTTGACAGGTTGCAAAACGTTAACTGCATCTGATGTAGAATAATTCCTTGGTGAAGTGTGGCTGCTTCAAGCAGTGGTGTGTGCTGAACTCTGCAGTCTAAGCTCTGCATCACACAGTGGATTTCCTCCTACAAGGTGCAGCGTAGGCTATAAACTCTACCAAACCTTGAAGTATTTGTACAGCATCCTAAGAGCATTCCCTCCCCTCAATTATTCCTTTGATTCCTAAGCTGACTTAGAAGTGAATGTCCTGAGAATGTTTTCTAGTAGTGGATATCTGTGTTTAGATTAAAACAATACGCTGTGCTTTATCCCAGAGGTTGTAATAGCCTGTAAATTAGCATGACTATAACCTAGCTTGTGGTAAAAGGTGAGCAAAGGTCCTCTTGGAAAAGTAGGATGTGTCAGTAATAGTGTTGCAAGCTTTACCCTGAAATTACCCCAAAAGCTACCTGTGAAGGTCAGCAGCAGTGAGTGTGTGGCACATGATAAGGGTTGCTGTAAAACGTGACACTGACATGCTTTTAGCTAAACTTAGATTGCTCATTAGCATGAGGTGATAAAAATGTGAGAAGTCATTGTGATTCTATTTTATGTTGTAAAAATTAAACTGTAGGTCACAGGTATCTTTTTTTCCCCTCCTCTTATTGTTATAATAATATATTTATTTTCAGAAATACGGCGTAACATTGATGGGTGCTTACAGTCTGTGAACTCAGTAAAATTCTTAATTTCGTGCTTATACATGTGGTCAAGATGTGATGGTTTGTGTTTGAGATTTTTTTCCCCGGACCTCCTTGTGTAGCAGACAAAAATCTCCACTGAATCATGGAACTAAAATTGGGAGGTTTTTCTTTAATTTTACCTGGTGTTCAGTATAACTGACATGGATGGAACAGGACTATTGAAATAGTTTGCATCTGCTTATTTTTAAGCTAATTTGTATTGAAAGGAGAAATCACTAAAATAGGGGTTTCTGAGCAGTAGTTGATACTCTGTCCAAAATATATTAAAACTGAAATCACATTATCCTGTGAGAAGAAAACTCTTAAAAGCAGTCCATGCATTTTGTATGACCTGCTTTAATTAATCCAGGACTTCTTTTTGTTGGGATGACATCTTACCTCTCCCAGCCTGCTTCTAAGTTTCCGTTGTCAAAATGAAAACCAAACAAAAATCCCTGTTTGGTTGCTGACAACAAAGTATTTGCTTTTCCTCTGTTAGTGGTGAGCGGGTACAGCCTGCTGGGCAACACAATTCTGTCTCCACACTCCCATTCTCCAGTTCAACTGTTGTTACTTAATGATACATAGTCATCTGAGGCAACTTGGCTCCATAACTTCCCTGACAATAGAATAGAGATCCTTCACTTGTAGAAATGGAAAAAGCTGTGGGGGCACTTGTGCTGTTTCAGCCACTTCCATCAGCGCTCACCTCGTTGCTTTGGCATTGTTCCTCTGTCCCCTTTTTGCAAATAACCAAGTGCTGTTTGCTTGTCATTGTGTATCTTTTGCCTCAGAGTCCTGCAGGTCCACCCCATTAGGCTTTGTTTAAAAGAGGCTCTGCAAGCCATAGCTCTGGCAGCCCTAAAGCAGATATGCTGAAAGAAAGTTGTCCTTTAAGCTGCTTGTGTTGGCTTTCTGTATGAGGCTTTCATGTCTTGCTATTATTTCACTGATACTTTTAGGCTTGCATTTCTCTTGAGCAATTATCTTATTCTTTTCTTATTCTTCCTACTCTTTCTTAAATGCATGGTGATTTTACCTATTGACAGTAGTGCCTGACCAGAGCATTGGAGATCAATGACCTGGAAATGAAGCTGTTACATGTGAGATTTAAGTGATTAGGGCTAAACATGGTAGGGCCCTTCTGAGTAGCAGTTGAAAAAAAAAATGAGATCTCTCACTGTAAACCTCTCCAGGGTCTTAAAAGTGTGCTAGTGGAAACTTTCTGACAAGGACTCAGTGACTTGGACAAGAATTGTCTAGTCTTTACCAGGCCTAGGCATATGGTCTGTTGTTACTAAAAATGCAAAGTTAAATATTTGTTATTGCTTCTGCTACTTCCTCTTTGTTTTCCTTGCCTTTGTTTTGTTTGTTTGTTTTTTACTTCAAGCTGCTATCAAATAATAAAGCAGATCTGTTACAGAATGTGTTGTGTATCACAAATATCCTAAGTGAAGTGTTAATATTGCTGTAGTCTGCTATAGCAAAAACAAGAACTTGCAATGTATCGGTTATTTTATGTCTTATGTTTACTAAACTGTTCAAGAACTACAGCTTGGATTGTTCCAGTGATAGTAGTTGTGTAGAAACCTCTGGAGAGAGAAATGTGTATTGCTGGCTTCCAGGGTTAACTAGATGCTTCACTTTAGTCGTGTCACAGATTGATAATTTCCCCAAAAAAACAGCGGTGACGATTTAAATCTTCAGGCTCTATACTCTCAGGATCTCTAATTTGAGTTCATCTGCTCTTTTTGAAATAATGGCTTATGGAAAGAAAAGATCCCTTGAAAACTTAATTTTGGCTCTCCTTGACATACTTGGATCTTGCTGTCCTTGTAGCTCCTTTCCTTACCTCTGGAAGTTGTGGCCTTTCTCAATGTTATTTTACAGCACACACAGTCTTAAATAGGAAAATACTCTGGTTTAACATCATGTAAAGCAGATGTTTTATTCCAGTTAACTTTGTAGGTGCCTGCTCAGATAAGCGCATCACAACATAATTGAGTTTATTTGCTTTGTTTGGAAGCAAAGTGGGCTCTACAGAATTCCAATTAAAAAGGGAGGGAAGAAACAGATTCTGCTGGCAGCGTGTGACCTTGTGTGTGACGCTGAGAGATGTGGAAATGCCCCGTTGGCCTCTCCTGGAGCTCCACGGGCAGCAGCAGCTCTGGTGCAGAGGGGAAGGCTGCCTGTGGCACAGGGATGTGTGTGGGGTGAGCAGGGACAGCAGGGCCTGTCCCACTGCCCCAGCAGGGCAAATGGCAGGAGCTGTTCCAGGGATTGGAGAGCACTGAGGTGTGGAGAGATCCCAACTAGATCTGTTCTGCAGGGGGATTACGCAGACCCTCGGAGTGTTGTGTTACCAGTTGGAATGTTGCAGTCGTATTAATCACAACCTGGATCTTACAAGTTTATCCCTTTGTAATAAAAATTTCTTGTTGCCTTGGATTTGCTTGACAGTCTGTTTTTTCCTTGAGGCTTTCATGCTGCTGCTCCTTCCTTTTGACATCCTGGAGTGTCTCACAATTGAGCAATGGCTCGGAGCAGCATGTTGGTGGAATCACGGGCTTGCTTTGGTAGCAGTTTGCTCGCTGCAGTCTTCTAGTGATTCAGAGTGCTGTTGCCTGACTACCAGCCCTAATTATCTCAACACGTTGTTCCTATTTACTGTCACTTTCCAGGCTTCCTGTTGCTCAACATGTTGACGAAAACGCTCTTCCTCTCTGGTCATGTTAACTTGACTTTTCATCAGTGACTCCAGCACTCTGCAGAGGCCTTGACACATTCAAGTCAAATGAGTGACAGATACCTAACACTGGAGTGCACTTTTAAAACAAATGAATTAAAATAAAATCTATGTGGAGCCTTTTATGCAAGTCCTCAAGTTTGATTTAGCTTTTAAAATCCAATTTTGGGTTTTATCAGCTACTTGGTTTACAATCCAGCTTCAGATATAACAGTACCATTCACTTAGATGCTTCAATATGACACTATTTGTATTTAAATGAGAAGATGATTGTTTTTTTGTATCTACTCACTGAAAACTTGTAAAGCTGTTTCCATTTGTGTGGCTGAATTACTGGTAAAGGGCAGTTAACTTGCTTAAAATTCAGATTCTGGCAAGGTTTTAGTGTTTTAAGTAGTCAAACTAATCTATGTCCTGTTTTATACAGTAATTAAATAATTTTTTTTCATTGTCATAACTGTTGTCACAACTTCTCCTTTCACTTCTGAAGCAACAGTAGCAATTGTTTCCCAGATAAATAGCTTACTCCTTTAAAAGAAGAGCAGCCTCTAAAATGAACTTTGTACTGCTTTAGTAAAGATTCTTTTCCTCCTTTTCCATTGCATTTTGCCAACTCATTCATGAATTATAAAACTACAAACTTGGTAGATTGAGGGGCTTCCAAAACTGCTGAAGTTTGAGCAGTTGAAACTTAGCAGGCATAAAGTTTGCAAGGTGTCTGTGTAAATCAGGAATTTAAATCTCTGTGTTTCTCTTGCAGGTCCTGGCCTGGTTTGAAGAAGGTGAAGAAACAATCACAGCATTTGTAGAGCCTTTTGTAATCTTACTTATATTAGTAGCCAATGCAATTGTGGGAGTGTGGCAGGTATGCAGACACTTTTACAGCATCAAATCACAAATGTTTTGGGGTTTTATGGTTTAAGAGGAAGTGCTGTTCCCTGTAGTGTTGGGTGTTCTTACAAAGCAAGTAGGATGTGTTGCTAACTTGGGATTCCTGAGAGTCAGCAAACCATAAAGCTTCTCAACAGAAAGTGTTGACTTAAAGGTAAAATGAAAGCTTCAGAAGTGTTGCCAGAAAGGCAAAATGCCCATCAGTGTGTTTGGCCACACACTGCTGAACACATGAACGAGACAGGCCAGAATAAAGCCCTGAATTCAGGCAGTAAATCAGGCCTTGCAGAGCTAAGAACAATTGGAGTGGTTTGCTTCCTGACTAAGGAACAAAGGATGGAGCACTTGAAATCTTGTTTCTTTTCTGTTTCCTCTTGAGACAACTGTTGTGTTTTAGTAAATTATTAATACAGTATTAATTCTCCCTGTTCAGTCACCTGTTAAGTGTACATCCAAAGACTGCATGTCTGTCAAAAGGCACAAGTTTCTGATGAAAACATCTAAATACTGTAAAACTTTTCCTACACTGTCAGCGGTGACATTAATTTGATGCCTTTTTATAAATCATATAGACAGTAGTATCATAACATAAAATCACACTTCGTGAGATGCCAAAACAAAAATGTTCATATCACTTCACTTTGCTAATTTCTTCACTTTAGACAGTGGATGTTTTGTTAGAGGGATTTTCCCTGCATATAAAAAATGTTCTAGGATTTTTTTGGTAAGTTCTTTGTATGATTGGTTTGTTTTGTTGGGTTTTTTCCTAAGTGAGGGTGCTAGCCTGACATAATTACTTGCACTCTTAGTGCATGAAGCTTCATGCTTTAAAAAATATCAAACTGTCCAAAATAACAAAAATGAAGAGGAGGAGTCCTGTTAATAGGTTACAACATGTTAGAGAGGGCCCTGCCTGCTGGAAGAAGTGGCCTTGAGTGGCATTGCTGCCCATTCCTGTGCTCTGCTTTGTGCTATCCCAGGTTAGCTGGCTGAAGACTGTTCCTCAAAATTCAGTTTTTATCAGGAGCCACCCTGCTGGAGCAGGTGTGCAGGGAAGAAATAATGTTGGTCAAGGGGTGACAGCACTGCTCCCTTAAATGACATTTTATATTCAGGTCTTCATAAAGTAATTGTGCAAGAGTTAATGTTTAACATGAAACTCATGAGTTGCAGTTCTGCAGGTACTAATTTTAAGCATGAAATGGAAGCTAAAGCTGTCTTTATAGTTTGAGGATTTTTCTTGTGCAGTTGTTTCCCTGTTGTAGGAAATAATCAGATTTTTTTTCTGATGTCATAGTATGCAAAGGATACCTCTGTGCATATTTCTACATGCATGGAACTTCATTGTGAAAGAGTTGCTGCCTGCCCAGATGAAGTGACTCATTCCCTTGTTCTAATGGGCATGGAAAATCAGCCCCAGTACACAGTCTCCACCCATAAATGTATCTGTTCCTACAGGTACCAGATGTGAGCACTGAGTCACAGCTCTGCCGCCCTCAGCCTTTCCTCTCACGTGCACCTTTCCCCAGGAGCACCTGCCACTGCTCCAGGGCCTGCAGGGTTGTCTGGCTACCATAACTTCAGGCAAACTGCAGCAAAAAGACTCAGTCTAGCACTGTGAGCTGGCTGAATGAGCTGAATCGTGGAATTGTTGAGGGTGGAAAAGATCTTTAAGATCATCAAGTCACACTGTTAACCCAACACTGCCACGGCCACCACAAAACCGTGTCCCTGAGGGCCACATGTACATTTTAGATACCTGCAGGCTTGGTGATTCATCCACCTTCCTGAGCAGCCTGTTTGGATTCATGGCAACATTTCTGTGAAGAAATTGCTGCTAATAGCCATTCTAAATTTCTGGTGCAACCTGGATATTTATTCTTGTTCTGTTCCTTTTCTAGAGAGTGACAAGGTCCCCCCTGAGCCTCTTTTTCTCCAGGCTGAGTTCCCCCCAGCTCCCTCAGGTGCTCCTGGTGCTCCAGACCCTTCCCCAGCTCTGTTTCCTTCCCTGGTCACGCTCCAGCCCCTCCATGTCCTTATTGTCATGAGATGCCCAAAACTGAGCTGGAGGTGCCTCAGCAGTGCCCATCCCCTGTGCTCTGATCTTACTGGCTGTACTTCTGCTCCAAGCCATGTGCCATTGGCCTTCTTGGCCACCTGGCCAAAATTCATGCTGAGTTTTTATTTCTCCATTTTGAAGAAAAAGTTCTGTTGAAGTAGCCTTCCTTTTGTGGGGCTTGAAGGTTTTGCCTCACAGTGACTCATAGTCCATAGAAAAGTAGTGTTGCTGTTCTAGTGCTGAGTGGCAGAATTAATTCACCTGGTGGAATATGGGGCTGGTATTGCTTGCAGTTTTATGGCTCTGTGCTGGTATCTGCCCTTCCAGACCCTGAGCTGTGCCATGTAAATGTTAGTTCCTTTAGGTAGTTCTGGTAGCAGTCATTTTCAGCTGCACTGTTACAAGGAACTTGTGAGTTCCTCAACTTTTGAATTTCTGATGGTTTTGTTTCTGCTTTGACAGAAGGAAGGAGGAATTTTTTATTATCTGGAAAGGCTGATGTATATTTGAAGGGCAGATGTTCTATAAGCTCTGTGCACTCTACCATTATCTGTAATTATCAGGGCTAAATGACGTTTGTTCTTGTCAATAGGCAGGGAAATGGAAAATAAGTTCCTTCTCCAAGAGCTGGAGAAGGAGCACTGATAAGCTGCTGGTTTCTGCAGTTGTTCTTTATCCAGGTGGCATCACAATGCTGATACCAATCTCTGCTAGAGCTCAGTGAGAGGGCTGCAGCTGAGATAGGAAAGCTGATGTGTCAGTGGAAATCAAAAGGTTTTCCTGCATGGGGATTCATCTGAGTTTGTAAATTGTTTGGAGATTCTGGGGAAGTTTCTACTGTATGCTTTAATTTCACTTCAGCATGACTTGATTTGCTAAAATAAAGTTTATAATAAGTTTGCTTCATCATAACTTGATCCTTGATTTGTGTCAGTAAATGAAATTCAGCAGTGCTGGTTCACTCCAGACTGAGTGTAAGCTGCTCCAGCCAAGGTACAGCCAACACCTACATCCACAAATCTTGATTCTGATTAGTGCTTTTTTAGTGTCAAAAAGCATCCATATGTGACATGGAACTCTTTGTGTGGCCTCCCTGCAACAACACAGTGAATATTCTTGATGGAAAACGTTGCAGCATTGAAATAAACAATTTCTGTGTTCTAAAGGCCCACAAACACCTGAATTATACTCTAATGATTCCCAGTCAGCAACCTCCTAAGGGGAGGGGACACGAAATGTTCTGTATGAAGAAAAATAGCTGAGCAGAGTTGGTAGCATTCATATGATAATGCTTTTGGAAAATCGGATATGACAGGCTTATTTTCCGTGAGGGCTTTCAATATTACACATTTTTGCTGTCTTTTAGGAAAGAAATGCTGAAAATGCTATTGAAGCTCTTAAAGAATATGAACCAGAGATGGGCAAAGTGTATCGACAGGACCGAAAAAGTGTCCAGAGGATTAAAGCAAGGGACATTGTCCCAGGTGATATCGTGGAAGTGGCAGGTAAGACCCACTTATGTGGTGCATGCAGGCATTAGCATATTAATGTAAAATTGCTGTGGGGCTTTGTCTTAATGATTTGAGGCCCTGGGGGGGAGTTTTCAAACACTCCTAAGTCTATGCTTCACTTAAGAACAATCTTGCTCCTTTTCATCTGTAATTACCTTAAATGTACATGTGTATGGAGGGGATTATTTTTCAAATTGCCACTTAGTTTAATTGGTAGGTCTGAAAGTAAGGCATCTTAATTGGAGTTGTGGTTTTATCACTTGTCACAAATTTAAAATTCTGTTTTCTAGTGTCTGGTTTCAGAGTGTCTTAAGGCTTGTCTTTTCACAAAATAGATGTTGTTCCTGGTGTTGAAATGTCTGCAGTTTCCTTAGGTTTGGGAGTGTAGAGATTTTTTTGGTCACAGTCTGTTATTTCATCTGAATGTGTTCCTCCAGCTCTTAGACTTGTAGTAGCAGTGCCTTTGAACTTCTCTTCACAAATGTCTTCTGTCCTCTCAGCAAGTGTGACTGGCACATGACTTCACTGTTTTCTCATCTTTCACAATTCTTTATTGCTCCTTCTGACAATTTGCTGTATAGATCTCGAATACATGAGCTATGCAGAGTAGAGCTCCCTGTTTCT
This sequence comes from Pyrgilauda ruficollis, assembly GCF_017590135.1. Classification (NCBI taxonomy): domain Eukaryota; kingdom Metazoa; phylum Chordata; class Aves; order Passeriformes; family Passeridae; genus Pyrgilauda; species Pyrgilauda ruficollis. Next base: position 11,168,721 of record NW_024531043.1, read on the forward strand.
CCTGGGTAAGCTTTTGAAGTGCCAGTCTTAAAAGCCTGGACTTCTGCCTAGAGCTTTGTAATATCTTAGTTTTGCTCTAGAAGCTGTCTTTGTCTGGAAGGAGTGCAAAAATAGAAGGGTTATATACTTCTAGCTAAAACTCCATCATTTTGGTCATAATGCCATAGTAGTAACTTTTCCTCTGAGCTGGGCTTGACTGTTCCTTCCCAGGTAAAACTAGGTGGCTCTTGCTGAGTGTCAGGAGTGTTGCATGTTCAGATTTTGTAGGTCATTATCAACTGTTAACTGAGTGATTTTTCCTTTGGGAACAATGCAGGGTGTACATCAAACTTAGTGTCACTTTGATTTCAGAGGTGGTAGCTGTCTCAAGAGGAGATAAATATATACCCTTAAACTTGGCTATCCTCCTGTTTTAATTAGCAGGCAAAGAGAGTGTGCACTCAGAATGAAGTTGCTTTTGGCTGCCTGCCCAGCTTTCATTCCTTGAGAAACTTTAACGTTGGCTGAGCCCTGTCTCAAGCCCCTTTTTGTGCACAGGGTGATTCAGCTACAAGTCCAAATCCAAAGTGCTGATAGTGAAATGGAGGGTGCACTGTGATGCCTTGTCAGTGACTGTGCTCTGCTCTGCAGGGCCAGAGCTGTGCTCTGCAAGGGGGGGTGTTTCTGCTGTGGTTGGCGTGTCCTTTTGAGGCAAACAGAACTGTATCAATTACAGACTCTGCAGTAGGTGGCTGGGCCAAATCCTTATCCTGTTTTTAAATGTCAGCAATGGAATGGTGGTTTTGGAAGGAGTTTTCATCGTGGGAATACACTCGGGTTGTGGTTTTTGGTACTTCAAAGCAGAGTTGGTAGAACTGGGAGTTGATGACTGTGTGTTTTGCACTGGTTTGGGGTATCACTGAGGAGAAATGCTGGATTTTGATGCTCTGGCATGTATACAGAACACTTTCTCCTTGATTCACTGCTGTTTCAAAAGAGGTGCAGATTGTGTTTTCATCTTCAAATTTAGCTTTGCCTTTATTCTGTATGAGAACACCTGGGGGATGTGTGGGCTTTTACTTACCTGCTGTATATTGTCAGTACCAATAAAATCAATTACTCTGTTTAAAAGGGCTGTGTCTGAGGGAGAAAAACGAACTGGGAATAACCAATGTGCCTGTAACACCAGGCTGCCTTTAACTAGCATAGTGTCCTCTTTATCATAGGGTTACTATTGCATTGTTAAAATCTGCTTGTAGAACAATGACTGATAGCTCAGAATATGTAGATTTATTATTTTTTTTATTATGAGGACAAGCTTAAGCCAGTATGCTCTTGTAGAAGCCCAAAAAATATCCAAATTTTATGATTGTCCTTTAAGATAGGTAGTTTGGCTTGTAGATGGATTGTAGAAGCTTTTCTGAGTAAAATACTCGCTTAAATTTGTGGATCAAACAATACACTTAAATTACCTTCACTTGAAGCTGCAGTTGATTATAAGTCATGTGGATGTTTATTAGAGAAATCAGTGCTTCAGTGTAACACAACTTCTGACACTGAAACAACAAATTCTTGTAGCTAGACAATGATGAGTTTTAATAGTAATCAAACTGAGAAAAGCCACAGAGCAAACAGAGAAGAGCCACTAAATGCATCGTGTCCCAGCATTGGTGTCAAGACCTGGAGGTGAGAGAGACTCTGTGCATGCCTGTGCCTCAAGTGCAGGAGGACTGCGATGGCCTTTGACATGTGCTTTGCAAAAAGATGGCCTTGTAGGGAAGTGACAGAGCCCTTCATGCTGGGATACATATCTGGCTCTGGAATTCCTGGCCAAGTGCCAACGACATTTGTGTGTCCAGGCAAATCTCTTTCAGCCCAGTGGCATAAACAGCCAGGTGATTGCTTTCTCCCCTGTGCTGATAGCTAATAGTGAACACATTTCTACAAGTCATCCCTTGCAAAATAGTTGTATTCAATGCTGTAACAGCTTTGCTAATTTGAAATAGCTGTGTGTGGGTCTGACGCAGAGATAACTTCGTTGTTGGGATTGTTAGGTTGCTATTGATACATGCAGGTATTCATTTCCTTACTGCATGTTGTTACAAGGACTTTCCTCCTTGTTCACTTCAGCCCAGGTGGTGGAAAGGTACTGTACAGTGAACAGGAGCTCTTAGGGATGTTGGGTCACAGGTTTGGGAAGTGTGCCTTAAATTTGCTTGCAGACCTGTGGTGGGCATGGTTCTCAGAGCTGTAGTGTGTGATGGTTACTGAGCTGCAGAGTCTTTCCTAGAATTGATGAAGTGACAGACAGCCAGATGCTGTCCTCACATGGCTTTTCAGTTTGCCTGCCTTTAAATGGATTATCATGTTGTTGTAGAAGCTGGAGTTAATTGCAGGGTACACTCTAAATCTGTAACCAGGGGCTATCTTAATAGATTAGATACACTTTGATTTAGTTAAGTTTTTTGTCTGCTGGGTTAAAGTGACATTTTAAAGAGAAATTTAGAATAGCATGGCCCTACTTCTTACAAGTTTGTATGAAGTTAGCCTGAATAATTGGGATAAACTGGTTGTAAATCATGTATTCTTTTAATAGAAGCACATTTGGGAGCAGAAATGACCTTTGTTCACTTCCACTCTATTTTCCTGTCTAAAATTTCTGGAGCAGATACTGTGTCTGAGTTTCTGTAATTTAATAAATGAAAGTTCAATAGTTGCAGTCAGTAAGTGACCAAAGCGCAGCCACAGTAGTTCCTCTTTTCCCTGAATTTCTGAAGGATGGTTCTTGTCATCTGTTACTGTATCTGTAAGTACTCAACATGTTAAAAATATACACAGAATTGCCAGAAGCTGTTGCTTATTAAATTAGTGTATATTCCAGAAAACTTTGTTTTATACCTGGCACAGAGTAGGCAAGAACTACTTCAAGGCTTTTAATTCCAACTGCAGAGCACTTCAGGATTCTTGGGTGCCTTATAATAAAATAAAGATAAATTTTGGGATGAAGAAGGTCAGGAAGGAAGATTCTTGATGTGAATTGTGTCACTCCCATGTGGTTGTGAAGAGCTCTAGGTTCTCCCTGGTGGTACAACTGAAAACATGGATGCTGCAGGTCTTATTCCAAAACATCTGGGTCCTTGTGCCTGTGTTACTTGCCTAACAGCTAGGGTTGATTTTTCTGGGAAAGTATTGAGATTGGAAAAGATAAGAGGATGGAGGAAGGCTTAAGCCCAGAACAGAGAGCTGCTGGAGGCTGTCCTAAAGCAAGCAGCTGAGAGCTTCTCTTGGTGGGGAAAAAAATTACTGCAAATTTTGTGAGTGTTTCCTTGCCAGGTGTAAACTGTTGGGTCTGGGTTTTAAAGCACGTATTTTGCTTTTTTTCCTGAAGTACTACTTTTGAACCAGAAAAGTAAGATCAGTGGTTAATAAATACATGTACGAGTAGTGCAAAAATCTGTGAGCTTCAGTGAACATTTTGGCCAGCACATCAGAGGCAGCTTGGGGATAACCAGACAGTCCAAAGTCCATTCCATACTTCACTGGAGTCTGGAGTTGTGTGAGGTTCAGCTCAGGGCACAGCCTAAACTTGTGTCACTTTTAGCACGCATTGCAAATATTGCAAGACACTTTTCCAATTTTTACCCCAATTCTTGTAGCGTTTTCCTTCAGAGTTACCAAACTCTTTGGTAAAAATGGCAAAACTAATTCTGGTTTAGTTGCTTGAAAATTGAGAACATAGCTGATATTCTGTATTCTGACAGAGCTGATACTGAGTGGGTTTTATTATAAGGACAAATAGTACTGAACAAAAAGCTTGGGACATGAAGGTAATGTTCAGTTACTCCTGTATTACCCTGACAAAGGAAGCTCTTTTGTATGGGGATTTTTTGTTGGGTTTTTTTTTGAGACTAAGGAAAACTTGCACTTGAAACTTTGCTGCACTTTCCAGAATTCTGACTTCTGGTTCTTTTGTTACCCAAATGCAGCATAACTTGGAAACAGGACTTCAGCTTTGGTGTGCAGAAGTTGTTGTTCTCTACCTGACCTGGCTTAAGTTGAAGCTTAACTTACCAGTCTGTTCTTTCTGCTATTAGATATTTTTATAGGCTGATCACAATAATTTTCCATCTAGTAGCAGTGGTATAAATAGATCCACTAATTAAAAGCTAAAACTAGACAAATGTGGTTTAGAAATGAGTGCAAAGTTAGAAGCAGGGTCCCTGTCCATCAGTACATCTTATCTAATGTTCTGGTGCCCTCTTCAGAGAGAATGACAAGTCTGTTTTTAGAGAATGAAAATAAACAAGTTTAAGAAAATTTGAGTCTTATGTACTGTTTAACACCATTTTTCTCAACCTTAGCTTTTACTTTGCTCCCAGAAAGCAAAGCTTTTTCTGCCCTTTTGGCTTTCCTTTAAAAGAAAACAATATGTATGTTGTTTAAATTTTTCTTAACCTCTACCTTGAACAGTTCCTGGGTTAGGATACTCACACCTTGCATACACTCCACAGTAAGCTCTGGGGATATTTTCTGTTTACCCAGAATGTAGAAGGTGGGTGATAGAAGCTGTTTCATGCACGTTGTCTAATGCAAAAAATGAATTTAAATGTATTTTTTGTCACTCTGTTATTGAAAACAAGTCCTGTTTTACTGCTATGGTTACAACTGTTGGACCTTTGCTGGTGTATCTGTCTCAATGGAAAATAAATTTTACCGTCCTGGTTTGGAGTGGAAACTCAGACTTAAAATTTGGTTCATAATCTCTCTTCTAATTTTGACACTTTGACATTCTTGGCCTTGTATGAAAGTGTAGATGGACTCAATTATGTTCCTGTTTTGTAGAGCTTCTGATTTTTGGTACCATTTTATTATGCCCTGTTCAGGAAGTGTTAAATACATAAAAGCTGTCACTATGGAAGACAAATTGTGTTTCTGATGGTCTAAGGAAATCAAGCACAATGGGAAGGTGAGATTGTCTGTGTGCAAGGGGGGAAGAGGAGCTAAGCTGAGCTTGTCTTAAGGAAGTTTAATACAAAAACCAGTTGTGTTGGAGTAGCTCTACCTCTAAATAAAAGCAAACTGTTCTGTTCAGGTGTGAGCTTTAAATATTACTGCCCCCAGCAATACTCAATTCAACACTCAGAAAATCCTCAGTTCTGTTGATTCAAGTGTGAGGCATCCCTCATCTGTTGTTTTAAATCTTACTCAATTCATTTCAATTCTTAAAATTTGGCAATTTGGGGATGCTTTTACTCAGTTTCAGGAACTGTTTGTGTTCAAAAATTGTTCAGCTATGGAATAATTGGAGCTGTACTGATAATCTTTATTACAATAAAGTCCAGTTCCACCCCCCAGTGTGCTGATAGCAGATCCAGGGTGACTCTGGCTTTGGTTAATGATAAACATAAATAAAGTGTGAGGTACATGTTGTATATGAACAGCTCCTCTGATATCTACAGGAGGAATTACTTCCATTTGCTGTGATCACAAAGAGGGACTTGCTGCAAACAGATCACTTTCTTTGCAAAGAAGAGGAATTGTTCTTGTAAAACATTAACATAAAAAAGAAGCAAAACTTTTTATAATGTCCCTGCCTGTAAACCTGAGCAGGTCTCCAGGGGTGTGAGGGGTCAGAGTTAACAGAGCTGATATTGGTGTTCAAAGTACACATTTCAAGCCTCAGTTTTGTTCTGAGGACTGTTCTGTAGCATAGTTGCTTTTGGGGTACAGTTGGTGTTGCTTCCTGAGCCCACTACCACCAGCAGTTTTGATTAGAAAATCTGGAATATGGATCTCAATAGACTGTATTGAGATGTGGTCTAATAATTTGAGACTTGAAAATGAGTATGGTCCTGTTGTAGTCTAAGGTTCTTTTTTAGTACCCAGAAGTAATAGTTATTTTCCCTCCACCTTCATTGTGTCCCATCACTTCTGCCCATCTTCCTGAGCAGCTTAAAGCACAGACTGCCATAGCATGCAAAATTAATATTGTATTTTAGCTGTAGAGGTCTCCCAGGGAGTGTCTCAAACCATTGTCTGACAGAATTCTGAAATGAAATATTTAATTTTATTGCTGTGCTGGAAACTGGTAAAGTATTGAGAGGGATATCAGTGCTCAAATACTGATATCCCTTTCCCTGAGACACCCAGGTAATGATCATTTCACTGTAGGACTTGGTCAGTGCCAAGGATAAAACTGGGACTCAGGTTGCTTAATAAAACATTCTGTACTTCAAGTCAGATTGGGACAAGTCTGTGGAGAAGCAGGGTTGGACTGTGTAAAAATCAAATATCTGTCAGTGATTATTCCTATGGAAGGAAGTAGATCCATAACACTACCACAGCACTGGGGGCAGGAAGAAAAGGGCTGGGAGCTTGGGAAGGCTGCAGGGTTGGGTGTCATCAGTGGGAATTTTGGAAGGGAGCATTGCTGGTTAGGTGGCTGAAGAGCCCAGTGTTTGGAAGTACTAAATTATCCCTGTTTACAGTGAAAAAGCAATTAACATAAACTTTAAATTCCTATTGCAATAAAGTACTGCTCCAATTTCTACCAAGGAGTAGAAATTGTAAATTGTCTGTTTCAGTACAGACTCATGCACAGTTAAATAAAATGGATATTTATCTTTTTTAACCCCCTGTCACAACCAGCTTGTTTTTACACAGACTCATTTATTGTGTGCTGAAGCTCTGTATTAAAATTCTAAAATTCTGTGCATGAATAAAAGGATTCTGTGGATAAAGCTGTAATAGTTCAAACCAAACCCTTCTCTCCCTCCTGCAAACAGCAGTCAGTGCTGGTGGGGCTGTTTTAATCAGTAGTTGTGTATTTGGCTACATTATGTTTCAAAGCATGTACCTGGGCAGTTTTGAAAGCAGCTTATTTTATTTCTTCAGAGCTGTTGTAGAAATCAAGGGACTATTTAGGATTAAAAACTTGGGTTGAAATAATGGGTGAAAATATTTCTGCAACTGACTTTTTATTTTAGATGTCAGACTATGGAATTATATTATTTGCTGTAGCAGCTCTGTGCTGAGCAACACAAACACGTAATCACTTTCTCATTTTCTTTCTTTCAAGCCTTGGGTATTACTTCCACTGCTTCTGTGGACTGAATTGTATTAATTTTTAAAAGCCTTCCAAAAAACACCAACAATCTCCCATTTTTTTCCTGTTTTAAAGTGTATGTTGAAAAAGCCTTCTCTTTGTAGATGAGATCTGTAGTACACTGCTCACTGAAAATGTCCTGTGGTTCTTCTCTGTCATAGGATGATTTCCTATTTATATTCAGTTTCAGTTGTGCTCTTGAAAGTATATTCAAGACTACAAATGACTTAGTCTCATATTTGTTATTTTGCAAAGAGCTGTTTAAAATGTCTCTGTAATTGACCCTGGCATCCAGCTTTCCTGCCTATTGGAAATGCCTTGAGTATTTTACCACAGCCTTCACAGTCAGAGAGGTGAGTGAATAATGTGTCTTACCTTAAATCGTTGAGATAAATTTATAAAGCTGCCCTGTCATAATAAATTTAACACTTCAGTTCTGGTGATTCAGGCAATTGATAGCAACAGTGGTAGTTTTCATGGAAATAGTGATGTTGGATATCAACAGCCTGTTAGAGGGGTCTCTCCAAGTATTTTAAGTCTTGTGAATAGTGAGTTTGAACAACTTGGAGCAGTTCAGAAGTAGGTTAGAAAATCACTTGTGAACTTTGCCATATGTTCTGTCCAGTTGCTTGAAAGTTTGAAGATTGTTCTTTTAACAGCTTCTTTCTTGTGTTCTGCATCTGCAGCAGTGTTGCCAGGCGTGGTGCCTGTGGCTGCCTGCAGTTCTGCAGCGCTCTGAGGATGCTGGTGCAGGTTGCCAGACCTCTCAGCTCATGAGGGCTTGGCCTGTCCAGCCCTATCTGCACAGCAGCTGCTACTGTGTGTCTGCAAATAACCCTGCAAATAACCCTGCTCAGGACACCAGCAGAGCAATTGAATAGTTTTGCCTTTTTTGGCCTAGGTCGCCGTTTGTCTAAGGCTATTTTCTCTTGCTGCTCAAGGGCATTGTGGCTTAAATTAGTATTCACATGGTATAATGACACATTTGTGGCTGGTTTTTTGTCCCTTCATATACACACGCTCACAAAAACACACATCTAACTCCACAGGCAAAACTATGCAATGTTTTGCTGGTTTTAGTGGTTGGAGTTTCTCTGAATTTACAGGAAGTCACGTGAGGCAAGTTTTCCTAACGTTTGAAGTAGCACTTCATTCTCCTCTTCAGGGTTCTGTTCCACAGTTTTGCACTCCAGGGTGTGAGGGTTGGATGAGCCAAGGCTGTGACACCACTGTAGAGCTTTTTAGTTATCCTAAATAACATTAGGATATTATTTCCTAATGTGCATTATTGCTGCTGATTGCATAAGCAGTTCCTGCAGGAATTGCAGCTTATTTTAATTTCACTGCGGGGACACAGATTCCACCTACTGAAAAGATCAGCTGTCTTTAGTTAGTTATTCACCCTTCTTTATTTCTTTGCATTATTTTATAATAATATAGCTGACACTTGAATGCTTGCAGTGTTAAATTACATTAGGAGTGTTCAATCATGTGTTAATTAGCAATATTGACATGCAGAATGTACAACCCCTTCATGTGAATCAGAAATGTGCCTCATTAATATGCTTTAGCAAGTTGATTTGCATGAAGCATTTATTTGCAGTAGGCACAAAATGGTAGAGCTTTAGCTTTTTTCTTAAAAACTAGGAAAAGCTGTGTGAGAGGAAGTAGGAAGGGAGAATTAATGCTGAGATGTTAGGGATGCTGGAGCTCAACTGACAACTGGATTTATCACTGCCATTTTTAGGAGTGTGGTGTTAACTTTCATCATCTGCTGCCTTGGTGTCTCAAGCACTTGTTAGTGGATGTTTTGTTTTTTATGGATTGTTTATTTTTTTTCCTTCAGTATTCTCTTTTGCGAAGTAGAAATGTGCATGACAAGATAAACACAACAGATCTGTGAAAATTGTAACTGGGATATGAATTGTGGTTATTTAATAGAGCAGCATTACTGGGAAATAAAGCTACTGTGTGATCTGAGGTTAACTTCCAACTCTGAAACATCTGGCAGAATTCAAAGTGTAACATTACAAGAGCATATTTGCAGAAGCACGTTATTCTCACAATTGGTGCCAAAGAAAAGGAAAATACAACTTCTTCTAGTTTTCTAGATAAATAAATGGATAGTGTGATTTTTGGAGAGCAGAGGACTCACTTTGGGCATAGAGAAAACAACTAAAAGACTCTGCAGGACCAGTTGTTCTGAAAAGGGAACTTGATTCACCTTAGCTACGGGTTTTGATTGTTTATAAATATGTCTTCTGAAATTGATATCTTGCTCTTGAGAACGTTTTCTCTTTGCTTTCAAGTGGCCATGTGGTTAGAAAAACAATCCAGTGATTTACAGCTTCTTTCTTGGAGGTTAGGTAGGGGCAAGTCTCAATTGCCAAGGTGTATTGGATACTCAGAAAATGGAAGTATTGCAAGTCACAAAAGCAGCAAGGAGCTGCTGGTGATCTCAGATCTGTGCAGTTACTGGAAAGTCATTTTTCTGGCTGATGGAGGGAAGGGACACTTGCTCAGTCATCTCTCAAACACCAAAATCCTGACTTTGTCTTGTCATTTCTTTGTAGTTGGAGACAAGGTTCCTGCTGATATAAGAATTACTTCTATCAAGTCTACAACTCTAAGGGTAGACCAGTCAATTCTCACAGGTACAGTTTCGGTGACTTTTATGTAATTATGTGCATAATTGAAAGTGCCTTTTCACCATTTCTTTGCAATGATCCATTAGAAACAAGCCTGCAGCTATTGAAGTTCTGTGCATTCAAGTGCAGTAAATTTCTGATCTGGTAACTTCTAGAGTGGCTGAATGTGTTGCTTCATCATTGGCTTTGTTTTCCCTTTAGAGGGATGCACATTCTTACTGAGTCTTGTAATGCTTTTTTGGCCTTCCCCTTTCCCCAACAGACACAAGCAATTTGTGGGAAATTAATTCTCTTTTTTTATTTAAAAATGGATTTCTCTTCTAGTTCACGGAGTCTTCTAGGTTTGAACATCATGTCACCACTCCAATATGAAAGTATGTAAATCTTACTAAATGTCTTCTGCAGCAGCAGAGAACAACTTTTGCAATGTTGGCAGCTTTTAAGCTGCTGCCACTAAAGACTCAGTGCACTCGAGCCTTATTTGCTCAAATTCTGTGCACACACATATCCGTGTGTTTTCTGATACCAGCCCTCAAATGCAGGAGCTATTTTTAGAGCCCTTTTCAGATTTGTTGAAAACAAAACAAAGTAGCAGCACTTCTGAATATAGGAAAGAAGCTGGGAATCAACCAAGCATGCTACGACAGTTTTCTTTCAGCTGGAACATGGAGATCTGTCTGCCTGTTTTGGTAGCATAAATTATTGTTAACTAGCTCTGAATTTTAAAACAGTAAAGTATTCATAGGAAGCCTATTTTTTATCCTTGAATCTGTCTTGAAACAGGCTCCAGAGTTTCTCACCACAGATCCTGAATAGCACAAGACTGATCAAGCTTTACTTGTGTATAGCATAGGAAAATGGATGCACTCCATGCCTGTAAAGCTGCTGGAATAAGTACAAATAGCCCATCAGAATTCTGTAAAAAGGGACTATTCCTTGCCTTTATTTAAGGAACTGAATTCTTGTTTTAATGGAAGACTTTGCTGTTTTCAGCCAAGTTGATGCTTAAGTCTCCTGTCAGATGAAATAGGACTGAGGTGTGAGATGCTGCTCAACAAAATCCTTTTAAAGGGAGGAAGCTTTGGCTCTCTTGAGCTCACACAAAGTGTGTAACTCAGTGACTGAAGCTGAGAGCACCACCTTGTGAAATCTGGTGTAGCAGTGAACACCTGCTCTTAAAGAAAAGGAACCTTTCTATACCTGTGTGACATGCTTGTAGAAACTGCTACAGAATTTTTGCTAAAAGCCAGACATTTGGTTTTCTTGGCCAACTGAAGTATTTCCTGTTTCACATAAACAATTAAATTAAGATCATTTGAGGAAAGAATTCTGACTTCCTAAAAATTTCAGAGCTGAAGATTGTAACTTTTTGATTCCCTCAGGACTCCAGATACAAAATCTCTTCTAAGATTATAATCTTTATTTCAGGTGAATCTGTGTCTGTTATTAAGCACACAGACCCTGTGCCTGATCCTCGTGCTGTAAATCAAGACAAGAAGAACATGCTCTTTTCTGTAAGTAAATTACTTTGAGATTTTCAAAACATTTATAACATAACACTGAAGCTGACAAAAAATGTGCAAAACTTCAGCTCTTCCCCCAAAAACTGCATGACTTTGCTGTGTTCTCTGTACATATCTCTATGTGTGTCTCCATACACATTGAACTAAATTAACTTTTAATAAAAGCTGTCCTCAGGGGAAGATGCTGCATGAAACCAGTCTATATGAGGAAAATTATTTTTGTCCTTCAGAAGGAAGTCTTGGAGGGTGGAGCACACACACTTCTAGTGTTTCTGCAGTAATTTTCTAATGTAATACTTCTTCAGTGTGATAAGAGCCCACACAAATTGTGGTGTTGTGTAGCTAAAATTGGGAAGTGGCTTTCTGTATAGGAATGAAACAGTTCATTCAAATTGATTTGAAGGAAAGGTTAAATATCTTTCACATAAGAAAATAACTTTTTGCTGGCGGGCAGCTTAATTTTACTTTTCCTTTCCATGTTAAATATGTTCACACAGGGACCCCCAGAGAACACATCTATTACTCATAGCAAATAACATTAAATCTGACAAAAGAGAGCCCAGATTAAAAAAAGAGAGGTAAAACACATTCAGTATTCCAGTTGAAACACATAGTGCTTGCTCAGCAGCTGGGTTTGCCTGTGGTGCTTGTGGGAGATCAATACTGACTCGCTTTGAGCCTGTTCTGGAGCAGAAATTCCACCCTGGAGTGTTCCCTTACAGACAGAGGCAGTGCCATCCTCTTCCTCTTTACCCTTTTCCATATCCTGGCTGAAGCACAGTCTGAACTTGTATGAGGTGGTTTGGTTTGAGGGGTTTTTGTGGTGTTTTCTTTGTTTTGTTTTGGGTTTTTTTTGTTAAATTAAAACCAAACAAAAGAAACTCACCCCCAGAACCTGTTTGTAAATTGTCTCCAAGTGTTCCCTGCTCTTCCTTTACCTCAGGGTACAAACATTGCTGCTGGAAAGGCCATGGGGGTGGTCATTGCGACAGGGGTAAACACTGAAATCGGGAAAATCCGCGACGAGATGGTGGCGACGGAGCAGGAGAGAACCCCCCTGCAGCAGAAGCTGGACGAGTTTGGGGAGCAGCTGTCCAAAGTGATCTCCCTGATCTGCATCGCCGTGTGGATCATCAACATCGGCCACTTCAACGACCCCGTGCACGGCGGCTCCTGGATCCGCGGCGCCATCTACTACTTCAAGATCGCCGTGGCCCTGGCCGTGGCCGCCATCCCCGAGGGCCTGCCCGCTGTCATCACCACCTGCCTGGCGCTGGGCACGCGCAGGATGGCCAAGAAGAACGCCATCGTCAGGAGCCTGCCCTCCGTGGAGACCCTGGGCTGCACCTCGGTGATCTGCTCCGACAAGACGGGGACGCTGACCACCAACCAGATGTCCGTGTGCAGGGTACGTCCCACGGCTGCTCCTGCTCTCCTCAGCCCCTCTCAGGAGGCAGCACTGCTCAAATTCTCCTGATCCCGCCTCTTTCGGTTCTCCTATCACCAAAATCTTGCTCTATTTCCCTAAGATAAGCCTCCACTTTGAATGCAGCTTTTCACTGTGTAGTCTTGAAGGCTTTTGTTTCTTTCCTTATTTAGTCATGGCCAAAAATAGCTGTACCCACACTCAGGAGGAGAAGGTTGTTTGTAAGCAGCTTTCCATTGACTTGCCTGTGAGCCTTTCAGGTTACTGGCAATTCTTTGGTGTGATTTGTGCCGTGCCTTAGAAAATTACACTGTAGAACAGGCTGTAAGTATCAAACACTTGCCTCTTCAATTGAGAAAGACAGCAATGGTGGAGAAACTTACTATGAGAAAAGGAGATTTTCTGCAGCAACTTGGGTAGTCAAAGGTGTTTTTACTCCTGAGTGGTTCCACCTTTATTTGGTTGTCTTACCTTCAGTGGTTTTGCTGCTCTGATGGGGATCACTGCAGTGTTTTCAGTGTGCAGCACTGACTAATCTGGCAGCTTGAGGTGCAGTTGACCCTGTCACCAGCACTGCCAGGGTCATCTTCAATGCTGGTGTGTTTTTAGGTAAGCATGAGTCCTCCCTTCCCCTCAATACTCTGTGTAGTGTTGGCTAATTTGGGACTTTCATGGCTGGTCCTTTAGCATAATGCATGTTCAGTTGCCAGTTTGCCCTTCTGTGTGGGGATTTAATGGAGAAAACACTGAATTCTTCTATTTAATAACTTCAGATGTTCAGTGGCACAGCAACTCCAGCATGCAATGTCCAGAGCCTCATTACATTGGGTTAGAATTCCAAATGTGTGCATGTTGGGCTCTGCACACCAGTGGTGAAAGTTTGTAAGCCCTAAGCACTTTGTTCTCATGTGATTGATGGCTTTTTCTTCCTAATTGGTGGTTGACTTGTTCTACTTCCTTAAGTATCGTAGTATTTATACCTAAGAGACACAAAGCAGCTGCTCATCAGTATTCCAGAGGAGGTTACTTGCAGTAGAGTTGCATAACTGCCCTAGTCTTTGCAGGGATTTTTTCATCCTGCAGATGCCAAAAGCAGGAGGCTTCCCTGGTTAACTCATCATTTAAGTTGTGTTTATTTAAAAGCTCAAAATGCTCTACTCCTTATTTAGAGGGCTAAATGTTTTAGATCTTGTCCAGCACAACTTGGTTCCTTGTTAACCTCCAAGGGCTGCAAAAAAACATGAATTGAAGTTTGCAAAAATGTAGCAAAATTCTAATACCTGTGGCAATGACTTTATTTTATTGGGCTGTGTTTTGTGAGGATGCTTGTCTAAAATGGAGGGCACACAATGAGGGGAGAGGAGGACATTGCTAAAATGGGATGTGACAAAATGGCTTGTGCTCACCAGTGGACCAGGAGTTCCATTAGGATACACCATCAATAGTGAGAAATTCTCTTCTCCAGTGCTACTCCAACAAGCCATGAGAGTAAGGCAGCTCCAGGCACTGTGGTTTTTGTATCCATCCTCTCAGATGGGATTCTGCCTGCAGCTCTCCTAGAAAGGAAACAAAGGAAAGGCTGAGTTGCAGATCTCTTAGAGGTACAACTGCATCCTTCAGATTAGTGTCTGAATTTGAAAATATCATTTCACCAGTGCTAGAAGAGCACTGGAGTTAGCTGATTGGTTTAAACTCCCAGTGTCCCATGTGGTAAAGTGACTTGGAACTGGAAACCAGGACAGGAAACACTTTCATTTAAGGCTGGTATTAAGAGAAACTGGCCATAGTCTGCCTCTTGCTAAAACCTGACCTCTTAGATCTCATCTTCTCCTATTTGTAGATTATTTTATTTTGATTTTGAGAGAAATTGTCAGTGTCCAAGCTGACAGTGTCCAATGAGCTGTGTTTGACTATGCCAGAGCAGAGCATTAATTCATGATTTGTGTTACATGAGAATTAATTCACAGGTGTGAAGCTTAGGAAGAGCTTGGATCTAGTGAGGATTGTCAGGTGGTGTGGGAATGGTCTCCCCAGCTGAAATGTGCACAGTTCTGTGGTTTTCAGCTCTGTTTTCCAAAGTGCTCTGTAGGCAGAAGGGCTGTTCCCTGTGCTTCAGTGTATGGAGCTGTTCAAACATACGTGGGATCCAAGTGCACAGAATCAGGTCTTGTCTGGTTTGTTTATTCAGACTGAGCTTGCCTCTTGTACCTGCTTGCCTAAGGCCTGTTTAAATCTCTTGCTTTAATTATTGTTCCAAGGTAGTAACACTTCTAACTCTCTAATTTCAGATGTTTATCCTGGACAGAGTAGAAGGAGACAGCTGCTCTCTGAATGAATTTACTGTAACTGGTTCAACATATGCTCCCATGGGAGAAGTGTAAGTGTTCTGTTCAAGTTCAACATTTGTCTGTTCATGCATTCACTGTTCCTTTAGTCTGGAAAAGGGATGCATGTAATACTAGTGATTGTTAGTAAGGGAAAGGGCAGCCAGTGAGAATGCACACTGAAGGGCTGGGGGGAAAGTAATAAACAGGAAAACAAAGATAAATTATAGAAAAGTAAACCTTCATAAAACATTTAAAAAATCTCCAGTATTGCAATGTTCCCTTGATAATCTAAAAATTAGTAAGGGGTAGAGAGGATTTATTTTATTGAATCTTCCAGGACTGAGATTAGCTGTCTCAGTGCTTTTAAGTGAGATTTACCTTTCTGATATAAAAACTGGGTAAATCTGAAGAGGTGAGCATTTGCTAATCTGTGAGCTCAGTGTTTCCAATTTGCCTGCCTCAGAGAATGAGGAAGTTGTTTTTTCTGAGGCATCTTCTGAATGTGTTGGAGTTACCTCTTAAATTGACTGCAAATTCCTGTCCCTGGCCCTCAGTAGTTTATTGGTGCTTCTCCTGGTGTGTGTTTGTCCCAGCCTTTGCTATCTGAGCTGCTGTTAAACCCAGTCCTTTAGGAAAGGAATGAGGTTTGGTTTACTTTATCAGCTGCAAGTCTCTACTAGTGAGGTAAGTGGTTCATCCTGGAACCATCCTGGAAACTTCAGGAATTTTTAGGACTCTGCTTCTTGAAGAAAAGCCTCTTTTTACTGGGTTGCTGCAGCT
Source organism: Pyrgilauda ruficollis (assembly GCF_017590135.1). Lineage (NCBI taxonomy): Eukaryota > Metazoa > Chordata > Aves > Passeriformes > Passeridae > Pyrgilauda > Pyrgilauda ruficollis. The sequence continues at coordinate 11,184,509 of NW_024531043.1, forward strand.
CCTTTTACTTGATCAGTCCTCCATGTTTTTTATAACTTTATCAATTCTGCTTTACTTGCAGAGTAGAACTCTGCTGTGGATGATGTAGAATTTAATTTCAGTTATTGTAAACATCTCAGCCTTGTGCAGTTTCACTCGTGTGCCTCTGACTCCTGCAATCTTGCCCATCTCAATGATTATCTCTGTTTAATTTCCATAGCAGTTAAGACCCTGGTGTTCCCAGCAGCTGGAATTCTTAATTCCCCAGTTCTCTTTTTTCTTTCAAAGCTAATTGCTGTCAAAAGCTTATGCTTTCATTTCAGGAGGCAGCATTTGCTTAGACAAGGTGACTCCAGACCTTGCAAAAGTCCCAGCTATTGCACTTTAGCTGGGCTCAGAGGAGCTGCAAATAAACAAAATAATAAAATAGAGTGTGGTGACAGATGTGGGGGATAATGAGACAGACAGCAATGTTTGTTAATGTGCTGCTTTCACTTGCTGAAGTTGAGGGAATGTGAACAAGTGTGTTAAACTCACTTCATTAGGGGACACAAAGGATTCTGAGAGGGAAATTGCCTCAGAAAGGCTCTCACTGGAGCATAGGGAAACTCAGCTCAACTGCAGCCCTTAGGGCTGGTTTATTTCTGCATTTATGGACAGCTTTTAAAGCAGTGGCTTTGGAGGGATTTTAAGTAAGGTGACTGACTTCACCTTGGATTGCAAACTCACTGAAAATGGAATTTTGAGGGCGTTAAGAGGCAGTTAATCCATTGCACTGCCCCAGAGCAGGACCTGCTCCAGATATGAACCATTTCTGACAGGTCTTACTTGCTACTTCAGACACTGTTGGCTTCCACAGCCCAATCCATCTCATAACCATTAATGTTCTTGCAAAAAATCAGTAATTCTTCACTTACTGTTAAAATGTATCATACCTAACTTTCTCCTATTCATTCAGAATATAAAATCACAAGTATTTCATACTAAAAACCTCCCAAATTTCATACTGATTTGTTTTCCAGGGATATTGGGAGACTGTCAAAGTTTGGAGTAGTTTTGCCATGTCTCAGCACACTCAGTCTTACTGCAAACTGAGAGCACAAACCCAACAATAATTAAGAATTGCAGCAAAAGCTGGCAGATTGCATCTGACCTTCAGATGAGTTCATCTTGAAAAACCTGAAGCTGTAAGGAAAAAAAAAAGTTCCTTTATCCAGATCCCAGCACCTTAGGCTCTGCATTTGTTCTTCAGAAACTGTTAAGGAACACAAAAACAAGGGCTGTAAAAAACCCACCCTGGTATAACAAGCTATGGATATTCCAGTAAGCTGGTGTTCTTTGAGTTCAGAACAGGTGAAAACAGGAAGTTTTGGGTGGGATGGATGAGGTGAGAGCCTGAGAGCTGGACTTTAAAGCCACAGCCTGTGGCTGCAGGATTATATGCCAGATGAAACATTAAAAACATACTTGTTTCCTTAAGATTCTTTTTGTTCTCGTGCTGTTACACAACGCTGGAATTTGTTTGCAGTACCACAAGTGAACAAAAGCTTACATAATGGGACATGTCATGGTCTGTGTTGTGAATTTCTAGAGTCATGATCCACATCTTTCCACCATCAGACTTTCCCCCTCACCCTCCTTCAGAGCTTTAATAAAAGATGTTCTATATTAGCTCAGTCTTGGTAATTTTGCTAGGGGAAAATAATAGTATTGAACTGTCTTGGTTCTCTTGTGCTTGCTGTAGAAGTCTGGGAATGTTCCAGAAAAGGAATCAATTCACTGTTTCAAGTGTGAAAGCAGACAAGTTGCTTCTTAGTTGGGATGTCAGACTGGTGCTTTACTTCAGGAAGATGTACCTTCCCTCCCTCTGAAGCCTTGAGATATTGATTATTAAGTGTGTTCCACTACTAGAAAGGAGCATTTATTTTCTAGTTGAGTTAGTCTTGTGAAATGACTTCACTTTTCATGGCTTTAGGAGGTTCACATACAATACAAATCAATTGTTAGGAAATTAAAGAGGAAAATCTGCTTTAATGCCTGCCCAGTGCATGCACTTCATGCATTGCAGTAAAGCTGCAGAACATGCAGCAGGAAGGAAGCTGAACTCCTCAGGTGTCCTGCAATATCCCTCTCGTGCTTGGATCTCCCCTCCAAGCCCTGCACATGGCCAAGCAGTGCCTTCTGTGCTCACACTGAGCCCTTCTCCAGCCTGCTGTGACACTGCACTGGAGGAGGTCAGGTTCTGTCACTCAGGGAGTGATATCATCAGTGATCTTCTCATTCCATTCATGATTCTGATCCAAACTTCAGAACTCTCCTTTATCAATCCTGCTCTTCCCAACAACTTCTGTAGTTCCAAGTCCATAACTAATGAGCATTGTGCCAAATGGAAATGCAGTAAAGAGGACAAAGAAAACAGGAGATGCTAATACTAAATAACTAACTTCAGTCTCCCTCTTTTCTTCCTCTGGAAAGGCATAAAGATGACAAACTCATTAAATGTAGCCAGTATGATGGTCTTGTGGAACTTGCAACGATCTGTGCACTCTGCAATGATTCCTCTTTGGATTACAATGAAGTAAGTTCATATCCTGGGACAGAGGAGGGTGTGGGAATGAGGATAAGTGTTCTCATCTGTCTGTGTAATACCTTTCAGTGGTAAATCCCCTTCCAGTCGGGGGGGGGGAGAGTATTTAGGTCCTCTGAAGTATTAATTCTGAGAATTACTTGTTTGTTGAACACTGAGACCTAAATCCAGCAGCAAATGTAATCTGTAATTTGGAGATCTCCTGATGCTGCTTCTTGCTTTGCCTCGCTGCCTTATGGTTGCTACCAAGTCTCAAAATGTCTTAAATGCTTAATCATAAAATACTGACATCTCTCTGCTGCTCTTGAGGGTAAAGGCTTCAAATTCCTACAAATCAAGCTCCTCAAAGCTGCTCTTTTAAAATAGCTTTACTTGTTTCACGAGCCACATGAAATCTTGTAAAGCTTTTTTTTCCTCCCCCTCAACCTCATTGTGATACTTGAGCTCTTGTCTCTGGTAGGTTCCAGGTGAGGTTTAAACTCCTGTGCTTTTGTTTGCTTTGTGTTAACTCAAGGCTAAGGGAGTTTATGAAAAGGTTGGTGAAGCCACAGAGACGGCGCTCACGTGTCTGGTTGAGAAAATGAACGTGTTTGACACGGACCTGAAGGGACTCTCGAGGATCGAACGCGCGAACGCCTGCAACTCGGTGAGTCCTCTTCTTCTGCCATTGCTGGGGACACAGCTCTGTAGTGCCTACCACCTAAATGCAGCTTATGCTTTTTGCTTTAAAAAGGTGATAAAACAACTGATGAAGAAGGAATTCACTCTGGAATTCTCCAGAGACAGGAAGTCCATGTCTGTCTATTGTACTCCGAACAAACCGAGCCGCACGTCCATGAGCAAGATGTTTGTTAAGGTCAGTCCCTCCCTGGAGAGAGAGGTGATGGAATGGCTGCAAGGTTTTTTAAATACTTAAAAGTTATGGTGCAACTAACTGAGCTTGGAGTGCGAGGATGGACTTGGTAATTTAAACAAATGTTGTAATGGTACTTATTAAAGGGATTTATTAAGCTAAATTACTTCTTCTTGCCTCTGCAGGGTGCTCCTGAAGGTGTGATTGACAGATGTACACATGTCCGTGTTGGAAATGCTAAAATACCTTTGACCTCGGGAATTAAGCAGAAAATAATGTCTGTCATTAGAGAATGGGGAACTGGCAGAGACACATTGCGTTGCTTGGCTCTGGCAACCCATGACAATCCTCCCAAAAAAGAGGAAATGAATCTGGAGGACTCCTCAAATTTCATTAACTATGAGGTAAGATCAGTAGCACTTTTCCCTCTCCCAAACTGGAGAATGGTGGCTTCTTCTGTTTCATTATTCTTCGAGGAAGTTACATCTGAGAATTTTCTTTCTGGGTATTTTTAGATGTCAGACCCAACAGTTCCCCACTTGTATGGAGGGAATGCTCAGTCTAAGAAGAGACTTTGTGTTTTAGAAGAAATTGTTGATGGCAGGTTGCCTTTTTTGGCTAAAAGCACAAGAAGAAATCAGTTAAACAGTCAAAAAATTGCATTGTGGTTTCAGCTTTTATGGTTTTTCAGTTTGGCATTGCTCAACTGCAAGACCTTTTTGGGGATTTTGTGATGGAACATACCTCTCTGGGAGTCAGGTTCACTTCCCTGCCTCTGTGCTGTCAGCTGCAAGGGCTCAGTCCATGATTATCATCTTAGCTGCTCTGTAATTTTCCAATGAAATCTGTATCTGGTGTTTAGGAGGAAAGTAATAACAGTTGCATGAGTTTTTGGCTTGTGCTCTCTCTGTTCCTGGCACTGATGCTGAAAATGAAAGACCCAATGCTTGCAGGTTGAATTTGCAAGGCTGGCAAGTAGAGCACATTTTAACTTCAAATTAGTGCATTTGAAACAAAATTTGGTAAGGCAGGACACGGAGTTATCCCAAATGTCACAACAAACACAGATGTAACATGCAGGGAAAACAATCATTTCACTGCTACCAGAGGAGAAATCTGCAGGATCTTGCACTAAAACTCACTGTATCTCATTTCAGACCAACCTGACATTTGTGGGCTGCGTGGGAATGCTGGATCCCCCGAGGATTGAGGTAGCTTCATCCATAAAGCTGTGCAGACAGGCTGGCATCAGAGTCATTATGATCACTGGTGACAACAAGGGCACGGCCGTGGCCATTTGCCGCCGCATCGGGATCTTCGTGGAGGATGAGGACGTGTCCACCAAAGCCTTCACGGGCAGGGAGTTTGATGAGCTGTCCCTGGCTGCCCAGAGGGATGCCTGTCACCATGCCCGGTGCTTTGCCCGGGTAGAGCCTTCCCACAAATCCAAAATCGTGGAGTTCCTTCAGTCTTTTGATGAGATCACAGCCATGGTAAGTGATGGTTACTTGGTTAGAAAGGCAGATGGTGTTTAAACCCTAATTAGGCCTTCTCTGAGTAATTCCCTCTTCTGGAAAACACTTCTTCCATGTTTCCCTGCCTGTAGTGAGTTTTAAGGATCCAAAACCACACCCAGTGCAAAATTCCTCTCTGGATCTATATGTTAACACCCACTTATTTACTGATTCATTTCCAACCCTGAATTCTCATTTTAGACTGGTGATGGTGTCAATGATGCCCCTGCACTGAAGAAAGCAGAAATTGGAATTGCCATGGGTTCTGGTACTGCAGTGGCCAAAACTGCTTCTGAAATGGTTTTAGCAGATGACAACTTCTCCACGATTGTGGCTGCTGTGGAAGAAGGACGTGCCATTTACAACAACATGAAACAGTTCATCCGATACCTCATCTCCTCCAATGTTGGGGAAGTTGTTTGGTAGGTTTAAATTTATTTTTTCTTTGAGCTGGAGTAGTGATGATGGAGTCTTCCAGTATTTCTCACTAAAACCAGAGGAGGAGGTTCTCCAGGCAGTGGATCTCTGTGGAAGTTGCATGTTCCTGGCCTTTAGTGAAGAATTGCAGTTTGCCACAAAAGTTGCACATTGTGTTATTTAGAATATTCTAGCTCAGTAGGTAGTGCTTTCCAGTTATTTCTATGATTGGAATAATTCTCTAGAGAAGGAAAACCAAAACCTTAATCAAACAGTACAAGATGTGGAATTTCAGATAACATAGTCCCAGGCATAGCTTAGATGTTTGTTTAACCTCAGGTTCCAGGAACATGTCTTGTGTTCCTCTGGGAGGAGCAGTGGTGACCCAGCACCACAGAATGCATTGCTGGTGACAAAATGTAAATACTGATCTCCTCACAGTCCTTACATCAAAGCAGACCTTTCCCAGAGTGGGATAAAGCACAGCAATTGTCTTGCCTTGTTTCTTGTCAGCTTTAAGGCTGTCCTTCATATGGCTCTTGCTGCAGCCCCTATTTCTGTTCTATTTATTCACACAGGCTTGGAGCCATGAAAGTTACAGGCTCAATAAACTTCTGCAGGGAATAGCAGTGATCTAGGGAAATTAAGGTTGGTTATTTGAGCCAAAATGCATCTTTTAGAAAGTGGTTTGCAAGCTTTTATCCATGTGTATGTATATATTTAGCTATACAGACAAGTAGAGTGGAGAAAAAACAACCCTAAAGTCAAAAGTCTTCAATTTTTGAAGTTATCAGAAGAAGACAATGCTTCAAAGCTTACATGCCAGTGGTTAGTCTTTGCTCTTGGATATGTGTTTAGTTTTCTGATTGTGAATATTCAGCTTGTGATCTTCAGTGGGTAAGAGGGAAGAGAAGTGCTGCTGCAGGTTTAGGCTTAAACGTTACTGACACGCACAAGAATAAGCTTGTAACTGGTGGATTTCTTTGTAGTATCTTCTTGACTGCTGCCCTGGGTTTTCCTGAAGCTCTGATTCCTGTTCAGCTGCTGTGGGTGAACCTTGTGACAGATGGTCTGCCTGCCACTGCCCTGGGCTTCAACCCTCCTGACCTCGACATCATGAACAAGCCACCGCGCAACCCCAAAGAGCCCCTCATCAGTGGGTGGCTCTTCTTCCGTTACCTGGCTATTGGGTGTAAGTACTAATGGCTTTTTTCCCCTTAAATAAACAAAGACATTAATTAAAACCTATTTTTTTTCAGTAGTGGAAGTCTTGAGGCCTTGAGAAGTTTAAGTGTGGCAAGTGAGGTCTTGTCTTGCACACAGCTCACAGCGCTGAGAAAAGCTCTTTGTTTTCTTGCAGGTTACGTTGGTGCTGCCACAGTGGGTGCTGCTGCTTGGTGGTTTATTGCTGCTGATGGTGGTCCAAAAGTTTCCTTTTACCAGCTGGTATTTGCTCAGTTTAATATCTTTGGGGGGAGAGGGGAGGTTCCTGCTGCTTTCATACTTGAAATGACTGTACAAACCCGGTAGGTTACGGGGAATTTGTATAATTAAACATTTTCAGACTTGTTCCTGTAAAACTTGATCATGATTAATTAGTCTTGATAGCAAAGCTCAGAGGTGTGGGATACCTGAGCTTCTAACAATTTGAAGGACAAATTGTTGTCTTGTAAGTGAAATCCTAAAGAGGATTTTTCTAAAGCAGGCAAAAGTTTGTAAGCACTGGGTTTAGGAGTCACAGCAGAAACTTGCCTTTCTGTAATACTCACTGCTTTTTTCCTACTTGCCTATTTTACATTTTAAAATTTAACAAGCTGTGGAAGTGAGTTGACTCTGTTCTGTTCCAGAGCCATTTTCTGCAGTGCAAGGAGGACAATCCAGACTTCTTTGGGGTGGACTGTGTGGTGTTTGAGTCCCCGTATCCGATGACAATGGCTCTCTCTGTGCTTGTCACCATAGAGATGTGCAATGCTCTCAACAGGTTCGTATGTCCCAACAGGAAAGCCAAGCCCCTGCACAGCTTATCCAAAATCCTGCTTTTTGTGCAATTTGATCCTTGGTGAGCAGCTCAGCTAATGAAGAGTGAGTCACATTTCCCTTCTGAGTTCTGGTAGTGCAAACAAACTGACTCTTAGATAACATTTGAGATCTCTTATCATAAGGTGTATTTTTAAGTCTGCCAATTCATTCTGGTATTTTACTAAGCACAAGCAACTGAAATATTTTCCATTATTTTTAATCTAAGCTTAATCAATCAGATTATCCCTACTATGTTGGTATAAAGTGATATCAAGGAGAACTAAAATAAGAATGCTGAAGATATGGAAAATAGTTTTTCCTGCCCTAAGGGAGTGTGGGTTTAGCCAATTAATATTAGATTATAAATGGAAACCACTAAATAGCACAATGTCAAGGGTATTTTTCTTCAAATAGCTTAGAGGTCAGTTAATTTAAAAACAAATAAACTTGAAATACAAGTGCACTGGGGTAGTCCTACATAAAGATACTGCTCTACATCTGCTGCTCTGGATCTCAGCCTCTTCTCCAGCACGGCTTAAATGCAGATGGAATCAAGAGCCAGCATGAAGAAGGTGAAAGTTTTTGACCCTCTGTGAGTCTTTCAGTGAACTCCAGCAGAAGTGGGTGCACCTGGGGCCCTGGTAGACTCAGCTCTCTTAGGCTGCCGTGTCCACACTTCCCTTTCCCTCCCATGGAGAGGGTTTTGGGGTCACAGTGAGAATAGACTAGGCCAGGAACAGGCAGAACACTCGAGACTTTGAAGAGCAGACCTGAGGCTGATGGTGACTGCCGTGCCAAGCTGACTTCCAGGCCAGTTTGAAGTTGCAGCATCCAAACTGTGTCCTGGGCTGCTTCCTGCCTGGGATCCCTGTGCTGTGCCAGGCTGCTTTGTGGTTCTCAGAGCTTCCTGTTGGTGTCAGAGTCACACACGAGCCATGTTTCTATTGCAGCCTGTCAGAAAACCAGTCCCTGATGAGGATGCCCCCGTGGGAGAACATCTGGCTGGTGGGGGCCATTTGCTTGTCCATGTCCCTCCACTTCCTTATCCTTTATGTGGAACCACTGCCAGTAAGTGCTCGTGCCTTTCCCCCTCCCCTGAACTTCCAGACAGAGCAAAACCTTGAGTGGGGCTCGAGGCCAGGGCTGGAGGGGGAGCTTGGTAACCCCCGGCTTTTCTTTCAGATTATCTTCCAGATCACACCTCTGAACGTGACGCAGTGGCTGATGGTATTGAAAATCTCCCTCCCTGTCATTCTGCTGGATGAAACACTCAAATATGTGGCCCGTAACTACCTGGAACCTGGTAAAGATGATAGTGTGCGGCCTGCCACCAAACCCTGTGCTCTGTCAGCATGCACCGAAGGAGTTTCCTGGCCGTTTGTGTTCATTACTATGCCCCTGGTTATCTGGCTTTACAGCACAGACACTAACTTTAGTGATATGTTCTGGTCTTGACTGACATGGTGACGAGTTTTACATTCAAAGGAGAAAAAAAAAAAAAGTTTAACTTAATTTTTTTATTGTTTAGAGCAACTGTCTATTTCTGCTGAATTTTCACATGAACATATTTGCCGGTGATGGAGGTTTCATAATCTAGATTTTGGTTTTTTGCTTTTTCTGACTTCAGTGGGGGCAATATATTCCTCTTTTATACACAGTTAAAGTGTCCATTGACATGTACAGAGAACTAACACTATTTTATGCAAATATTTTTTTGTAGATGAAAAGCATGTACAGTGTTCTGTTCAATAGTCTATTCATCATGTAAAAAAAAGTAAATTTTTTTTGAGCCAGCGGACACTATCAAACTAAATTGGCAGCAGATTTTAGGGAATGAATGTGTGTTGTCTAAAACTAAAAAAGCATGTAACTGTTTGTCTTCTGCATGATCATCCAAACTTAATTTGTCATAAAGTCAGGTTTTGTTCACAAGCAGAACTTTCTGCTCCCTGGGTCAGGATTTCTTCTCGGTCCCCTCTTCCCTCACTCTCGGTTCTTGACTGTCCTTGTTTACACCACTTTCTGTATGAGGTATGCCTGATCTTGCTCGTGCAGAAAATACCATTCCAGGTGCAGCCTGCTGGGGTTCTTCCATACTCTCCACACACATAGGGTTGTTTTTTTTTAAGGATTATTTATTTGTCTATTGTATTTTATTGTAACAGACCTTACTTTGCCAGTGTTGCCCATTATGCAGGGATAGGGAGGGCTACTTCTGTCTCCTTAAATCTAAAGCCTTTTTAACACACACAATCTGTTTCAATTCAAAAGAGGGTTTAAGTTGGGGTTTAATACCTTTTTTACACATGTTTTCCCCCTTTAAGATCAAAATTTGCAATGAGACCTGAAAAAATGCACTGCATAGCTAGAAATTGGATTTCCTACACTTAGGGCACTAATGCTCAGTTGTATACATGGAGTTACTCTGCTGGCCTGTTGTTAGCCTGACTTGAAGTAACAAGCTCGTGTGTGTTTTTTGTAAAATCTGTAAATAGCACATGACCAAATTGAACATATTGTATAGAACTATTTTTATTTTAATGTGGCACTAACCACCTTCATTATTACGGTAAATGTTAAAGCATGTTTTCAAATTCAGTCCTGTATCAACAATGTGTAAGTCATTAACAGTCCTAACTGTGGTGTTTTTCTCCAATGCCTTCCAACTTTCATCGACTAAAGTGAGTATTTTTCTTCCATTTCACCCTGCCAGTGGTGACTTGCTGTAAAATAGCATATGCTGTATACATGTTGAAGAATAAATAGTAATTTCCTTCATTCCCATGCTGTGTTTTGTCAAACTCTGCTGTGCTACATTATTATCACCACTTTAGACTCTTGTTTTGTGGTCTGAAGCTCAAATTACTGATTCCAAAGGCAAAGCACTTGCTTTTGGTTTAGTATATTTTAGGGTCTTGTTTTATAGCACCTGGGAGCCTTAGTGCCCCAAGGTCTTACAGCTTTTGGTCTTAAGTTTGAGATAAAATCAGACAAATCTGTAACTTAAGACCCTGACAGCTGTTACCGTGAATGTTTAGTGTCCAAAACTCTCTGGTACTCGTGGTCAGGTGCTGGTTTACTCCAAAGCTTTTCCCTGCTCTGAAACAGGGGCTGCCCCTCTGAGCTGAACCCTTCCCTGCTCCCTGCAGTGCTCGAAGGGCAGGTGCTGCTCCTGGCAAAACCAGCTCATTATTGTTATTTGCCATCTGAGAAGGCAAAAGAACAGTCTCAGCTTAACAGGGCAGCCTTTGGAAGCTGCCCTGGGGTCACTGTGTCTGTAGAGCAGCAGGTGCTGTTATCTTGTGCTGGCTCAGTCTGCTTTAGTAACCAAATTCAAACAGCTTTGTGATCCCTCTTGGAGGGGAAGGATAGTTCCAAGCTCTGTTCTCTTGCTGCCAGCTGGAATCCAGCAAGCACACCTAATTCTCTAGGTTTAAGCTCTCAAATGGAGAGGTGCTCCCTCAGAACACAGAAATTCCACTGCATTGTGATACTTTGTTTATAGAGACTTTGACTTGAGTTGACGCTGAAGTGGCTCAGAGGAGCTGACCTGATGATGTAGCAGGTGTGTTGCCAAACTGGGAGCATTCAGATCCCATCAAATGCCCTTTTTTGGTGTGGAAGAGCCAAAGTAAGGTTTTGCATTCCACAAAACCACTGGCCTTCACTGGCCTTTAGCTGTATCAATAACAAATGAGCAGCGTGAGACTCATCCCTGTTCCTTGAAACAAAAAATAACAGTCCTTATGATGTGGGATTCCTTGAGATCAAAGTGTGTACCAGTGTTTTATTTGCTGGAAACAAATGAGCAGCTTAGTTCTGTGTGCTCCCACTGCTATTGACAGACATTTCCAGGGCAGGAGTGCCACTGAATCCTTGAACACGGGTTCTGCTGAACCTCAGAGCACCATGTGGTGGCCTTTTTAAAGCCACCTGTCTGGCTGCCACCATGAATAATTCTGCTTCTTGTACAATCCTGTTCCTGTCTTGTATGCCAAATAATCCTGTCATACACCCCCTTTTTGCCTCTCTTAAGAAGCTGAAGGGGAGAATGACTGTCAGTAAGTAGAATTCAGAATATTCAGAATTCAGCACCTTCTCTGTTGGATCTGTCAGTGTTGAAGATGAATCTTGCTGCTTGTCATGGATTTCCATAGAGATCTGAGAGCTCATTCATGCCACTGTCTCAGAGGCACTTGGGGTAGGGCCTTGTGTTCCTTGGACTTTGCCTTGAAATCTGAATGAGTGGTGGGCAAATGGAGCTGTTGGGATCCATCCCTGCAGGCTCCTGAGCTTACAGGAGCAGTCAGGTTTTACAAGGTGCTCCTACAGAGTCCAAGCAATCTTCATCTGCCCTGTTCTTCTGCTGTTTCTCCCAGTCTTGTCCAAGTTCCCCTGCAGCAATGGAGCCGCAGGGTTCCCCAGGATCAGCAGCTGCAGATCTCAGGTTGGATGGCAGCTGTGCTGTGCTTTCAGGATTCTGTTCTCCAAGTGCTGTAAATCCCACCCGTGGCTGCTTGAGATTGGCCAAATGTTCAGACCTACCCTGAGCTTCCCCCTGGGCAGTGAAGCATCCTGCCCTGGAATCACATCCTGGTGATCCTGGAGCTGGAGTGCTGGGTCTGGGCAGCTGAGCAGGCTGGGGGAGGCTGCAGGAGGAGCCTGAGGAGCTGAGGGCTTTTCTGTCATAGAAAGAACAGAACTGCAGTGCAAAGTTTGTAATTTCTGCAGGAAGTGTCTGAACTAAAGTGTTTATCCTTAGTTGTGTAGATCCTGTAATCTTTCAGCCTCAGTCATTTCAGCTGGAGAAGCCAAGAAGGGAGGACTTTTCAGGACAGACTCATTTGCCAACATCTCAAAGTCAAAACTCATTTGTTTGGTCCCAAATGTTTCCTCTCCAGCCTCCCCAGTGCTGGGGTTGAAGAAGGTAACTCCTGTTGAACCATGTTAGCCCACAAAGAGCAGCCCTTGTTCAAGCAGGACTAACTCAGAATTCCCCAGGTTTGATCTCCCACTCCATTCTTACAAAATAACTTCATATTTTTTGTTTCTCTTTGCTCCCATCTCACCAAGCTTTTTCATCTCTGCTGTTTTCTGGATTCCTTGGTGCCCTCACACATCACTGCTTATTCTCTACTGTGAGAGGGGTGTGTAAGACCAGGATCAATCTTGTGATTGATGCTGCCTTATGCTGGGAACACCAGGAAGGAGATTGGCTTGTGCTGGGAACCCACTGGGGTTTGGAATGAGAGCAGCTCCTCCTGAATCCTGTGTTCTGTAGCAAGGAGGATGCTCAGGCAGCTGCTGTCATGCATTGAATTTTTAGACAGGAGCTTTTGTCTTTGCAGTGCCTTGGGCTCTCTCTGCTTTCACGTGCGAGCAATCCAAAGTGCTGAGCTGCACAACGAGCTGCTCCTTCTTGCTGGCATCCGAGCAATAAAAATAGTTCATACTTGGTTTCCCAAAACGTTACTGCAAATAAATGAGCACAAAAGAGGCTGCAGAAAAACATCTCTACCGGTCTGACAAAGTGCTCCCAGGGGTGTGCTGGTAGAGAGGCTGCTGGGGAGGTTCCTGGTACGAAACTTGAGTTTTTAATCTGATGATAGAATGCAGTACAGCAGTGCCAGCCCGAGTCACAGCTCGAGCCCAGAGCTGATGGTACACAGCCCAAGGGGGCTGAATTTGCTGAGATGAAGGGAGGTAAAACCAATGGAGTCGTCTGTCTCTTGCACCTGTCTTGTTTACTTTTTTGCACTTCTAACCATTAACTGTTTCCCTAATCTCTGCTAATTACATCCTTAATTGCATTAATATGCATTTTCAAATCTTAGCAGGAGAGCCCAAATTTTAGTGTTGAAGCAGTGTTTGGAAGAGCTTCCCTGGAGCTGTAGGGACTCAGAGCAGTCTCTTCAGACACGAGGCTGACCTTTTGCTGTGGTAGGGGTGAAGTGCAGCAGGAGCTTTAGGACCTTGTACTCTACTCTTTGCCTACACATTAATCCGTGTAGTTTAATGACTTCTTCAAAGCTTTCCTACTGCTTCCCAGAACAAGCTGCCTGACTTGGAAAAGGGACATTGTTAGGTCACTTTGGGGCCAAACCTGCCCTAATGCCTCGACTGAAAAAAAAACAAGTGCGTAGTATGGAACTTGAAAGTAAAAATTCCAAAGAAGAAGTGAGAATTGTCTGTTGCCACTGGTCAGGCAGAGAAAGGCAAAAGCTAATTAAATGTGTCTTAATTGTTTTTCACTGCAGTCTTGAGTAGGAAGTGCTGGCTCTCCTGATAATCAAGGGAGCTGAGCCTTAATCCAGAGGATTCTGAGCTTCAAGAACAAAGTAACCTGAGAGTGTCCCTTCAATGACAGAGCAGCCAGTTACCAAACTTAACATTCTTTCTTCTGTCACTGTTGATCTTAGTCTTGCTTGTATAATGATACTTAGCATTCATCCTTTCATTAACTGATGCCTTTTCTTTCTTTCCTTTTCAGCAATACTGGAGTAATCGCTTCCTAAACAATTTTGCAGAAATGTAAGGTTGTTTTGTTGCGTGCATGTGTTTTTAGCAACACATCTACCAAAACTTCTGCATGTATCGTGTAAAGATTCTTTGCTTTCCCTTAAAAACAAAACTCATTGTGTTCTCTGTGGAAGAAATGTGTGGTACCATTAGGACTTCATGATACAGATGTACAAACGTGCAATATAGCTTACCAAGTCGGAACTCTCTCCAGAGAAGTTGGGTTTCTGTGCTGCATGGAGAAGAGTTTGGTTATCCTTGAACAAGAATTGCGGAGCTGTCAGCTGATTTCCGTATTCCTGTATGTAAAATGTCAGTTTATACAGTGTACAATATCAGATAATGCATGCCTTGGGTTGTAGATGGATCTCTCTCTGTATTGTATCATCCAAACATCCTACTCCAGCAGCTTCTGTACAATGCTCTCCTATTTATAAATCCATGGAAACGATTACAGATGAATGTTAAACCGTAAGCCTCCACTTCATAACGCTGGGTTTTTTTATCATCCGTGCAAATCAACCTCTTTTGCACTGTAATGTAACTTATTTAAATCTAAGGCAGTAAGACAGATGTTGGTGCAATACAAAATATCGTGATGCATTTATCTAAAAAGCAACAACGACGTAGCCAGTTCCCACAGCTGCATGTGTGACCTTTAGAAGTTGTAAATAAGATCAATTGTCTATTGACATGCTGACAGTAAAGGAGCATCACACCTAGTTTCATTTGTATCAGGTAAATAAATTTATTCTACAATACGTACTCGGCGTGTTATTTGATGCACTTTGTTTCCTGCAGGTCCGCCCGGGCTCTGCAGCGCGCTCTCATTTTAATGCCAGGATGACACTTTTTAGCACCAACACCATTGCAATCTTTCCTCCTAGAACTATGCAGATGCAGCTGCTCCTCAGCAGTATTGACCTCCTCGCTGGTGTGATTTCCTCTGTCCAGGGGCTTGTGTGTGTGTTTAAGGGACACTGTCAAGTACTTTGATCACTCAGTTTTTTTAAAATGCTCCATTGTTTGTAAAATCCCTCTGAGAAACGTAAAATAAACAATTCTTTCCCAACTACATCTTTATTTTTTTTGGTCCTTTTCTGTTTTCTAAATTGCCCCAGCCTAAAGTAGCTCCCTGGTCTCTTCCCTTTCCATAGGCAAAAGGAAGATGAGCCAAATGTGTTTGCTCCAAAGCACAGCAGGAGCATCCTGCTGGGAGTGCTTGGCAGTTTGGGCTCACTCCCTTCCCCAGACCAGGGGCTGTTCTGCCACAAGTTCACCAGGCTGCTGCTGGGCAAGGCTAAAGCACTCCCAGGGTAAAAGCTGGAATTGCCAAGTGTCCTGTAATGCTCTGCTCCAAAGCCCAAACACCAGATTTTGTTTGGAATAAGAGACAACTTAGGAATGTGTTTTACATTAAATGTAATGCCTCTTAGGCTCCAGCCCCTGATAGCAGCACCCTGCTGGCAAACGGCGTTATCCAAATGAGGTGACACGTCTGAGACCCTTCAAACGCAGCAGTGTGAGGTTTAAAAATACAGGGGTCGAATTCCTTGCTCCAGCAGCTCTATAGGATGGTGGAGGTGTGTTAACTCATCGGGCTGAGCTGCTGCCGGCTGCTTCCTACTATGGTAGTGCTGTGCCGGGCAGGCTGAGCTCTGCCGCTCGCCCGGGGCTCTCAGAGCCTCCCTTATCTCCCGCGCGGCTCTTCCCGCAGCCGGATTTAGAGCCGGGCCCTGGCACAGGCGGGCAGCGCTGTCAGCACCGCCGCTCCCGCCGCAGGGCAGGCTCAGCGCCTCGGGGACACCTGAGCTGGGGCAGGAGGGGGAAGAGCATCCTCTGGCCTTCCACAGCCTCAGCCTGCCTGGGAAAACGTTTCTCAGAGCTCGCTCCAGCCCGGCTGCTCTCCTGCCCTTTTTCTGTGTCCCCAGCACGGTGCCAGAAGGAAAGCTCAGCCCTGATGGGAAATCGTTATTCAGCACCCAGCTCCTGCTGCTGCCAAAGCGAGCTGCATTCCTCGGCTGGTGAGCAGCTCCTGAGCCAACCCACACCAACTCACACCTTAAACATTTCTTTAAAGGATGATCTGCAAGTTTAAGCAGAATGAGTCCCCCAGCTGGAGTACAGCCATGTGAGAACGTGATGCTCAGTGGGTTGCCAAGGTGCTCAGTGCAAGAATATGTGGTAAGAGTTGCTGAAATAAACAGCTTCATCTTCCCCCTCCTCCTCCTCCTCCTCCTGCTGTCCTCCCTGCAAACCCCCAGCTCTAAAGCACCACATGGATGAGCCCACTGACAGCACAGAGCAGAGAAACCCCTCCCCATGGCTCAGGTTATGAGGCATTATGGACATATTACATTAAACTCTAAATACAGAGGGCAGGCAATGTCCCTATTTTTACCTTGAGGTGAATTTGAGTATGATTAGAGCCCACATCCACCCCCAGGAGAGTGGGTGAGAAATGAGAGAAGCTCTGAGCAGCTGAAGAGGTTTTCTAAAAGATCTCATCCCAACAGTTTACCCACATGGAGGTGCAGAGAAGACTTTGGGCATCAATTTATCAGGCCCCAGGATTTTACCTCATACCCCAAACCATCACCCTATTTGCCACATTGCTGTTTTGATGGGATGATAGGTGAGGAAAAGGAATCTCATCTCCAAACTCACAAAATCCTTGGCCCCTCTGGAAAGTGAGAAGCTTGTCCAGAGTAAACATCCACTGGGGACCCACTCCCACACCCCAGACTTGGCAAAGCAAAGGCCAGGCTCCAGCCAGTGAGTGAAAACAGAGATTATTCTTTCTATTTTGTTGTTCCATCAAGCGATAGGGACTGGCCAATTTAATACAAAAATTTACACAGAAGTTCCCCAGGTGAACATTTTATTTTTTCCCTCTTTGTACCAAAACAACTGTATTTTATTATCAATTTCCTCCCCAAACACCTAGTCTTATATACATCCTTGCCTCCTCTTGGCCAGCTTCCAAAGGACATTTTAACTGACTAGTTTGAAATCATAGGTTTATATTGAGTTTAAGCCCTCCTAAGGTCACTAAATTTAAGACCCATGGAGACTGCATATCTGGGTTTTTTAAATATATTTGGTTGTGGTATGTTTGTGCAATGTGAAATGACAATGACAGACACAGCCTTTCAGATTTCTTACCACTGAGATCTAAATGAGGGAATAAGGTTTGCTGAATCAGAAATCCTGCTTCTGCCCTGCATGGATCAGTTTCCACATCACTGAGCTCCTGAAAAGCAAGA
Organism: Pyrgilauda ruficollis; assembly: GCF_017590135.1. Taxonomy (NCBI): domain Eukaryota; kingdom Metazoa; phylum Chordata; class Aves; order Passeriformes; family Passeridae; genus Pyrgilauda; species Pyrgilauda ruficollis. Next base: position 11,201,663 of record NW_024531043.1, read on the forward strand.
AGGGAAGAATCACCACACAAAGAGGCTTAATGAGGAAAACAGTTACTGAAAGGGGGGGGGAAAGTCCTAGTTAATCAAAAATCTCTCTGTAATCAGCAGCAGCAAAAGAAGCACCTCAGTTCAACAGAGAACACTGATACTGGTCAGCAGTCCTCAGTCCCTCCTTTATTTCTGCTTTTTTTTATTCCAGTATTCCCATGATCTAGAAATCTTCAGAACTAGAAACACTGCCAGTATTGCACGTGTTATCAGCACATGATAGGAGTAAATGCATTATTCAGGCAATTTCTAACCACACCATCAATGTGTGCTGCTTTTAGACTCTGGTAAATTCAGCCTTTTAGCCCTTAGCCAAGTCTATGTACAGTTTGAAGAAATTCTGTCCCTTTCCCATCACTTCCTGTCAAAGTAGGAAAGAATGAAAAGTTAGTAATGAAATATGTGGTTTAAATTCAAGGATTTCAGGCAAACAGAGGCACTCTGCCCTCACCCAGCACCTCAGACACCAACACTTCACAGTACAACTGGATGGAAACAGATTTCCTGCCTCATGTCCAAACTGTTTCACTTCCATCACTCATCTAACACAGCCTGAACTTCAGTTCTGGGCTTTGTGATCTTTTCTTCTCGGGTGCAGAGCATGTGATTGAGGCAGGGAATGAGGTCAGCTGCTTATTAAGGGCTAATTGTTATATTCCCTGAACTAAATGCCTGTAACTGCACTGGAGAGTACCAGACCTCTGCAGAAGCAGAGATCACATTCTAAAATTAAAGTAGTAATGAAGGCTCATTAATAGCCAAGCAGAACCCCTCTAGAATTCTGAAGTGAGGTCTAAATGTATCTCTCCATACAATCTCAACATGTATGGCACCTCAAAGTTCCACAGCCACAGTGCAACTCTTACACACAGCTACATAAGCCCAGCACACCAGGTACTCACCAGGCTTCATCTGCACACTCTCACAACTCCCCATTTTCAGCAAGGAACCAAGTTCTCAGAAAATCAAAGCTGTGAGGATACAAATCACTTTTGACATCCTTCTCTAGGTGTTCTGAGCTGTGCCTGCACTTGTTTGCTCAAGCTGCACACAAGGACTCATCCTGAAGTAGTTTTAGTTTCCTGCCTGTTCTAAAAGCAGAGATTATCAGATTATCTACAAACACACTACAGAATGGTTTCAATAGAACTGTGGCTCTCCTGTTTCCTCTTCTATGTAAATACTTCAGAGAAATGTGCAAAGCCAGTGGTTTCCACATGAAATGAATGACCTATTCAAAGGAACCATTAGAATAAAATGACTGAAAAATACAGCACATATCTCATATACTCATCAATTAAATGTATCCTGTCTTTAGTTTGGTAACACAATTCAATTTTCATCCTCAGCAGAGGTCTGGAATACAACTAGAAAGCTAATGCAGCTACCCAGCTTTCAGCTGCTGAATGCTGAGTGTGAGGAGAAAGCAAAGCTTTTTTTATATAAAAATAGATGCTTTGAATATCTTGCACGTTTTTTCTGTTATGAGACACGTGATGAACTGAAATCCATTCACAGCATCCCACAGCAACAGCAAAGACATGAACAAGGCCTCTCATGTGCCAGAAAGTCATTAATGAAATATTTGCTCTCCCTGAGATGTTACACATTTGGTGAATCTGCTCACTGGAAGAGCAGGAGCAGCCTGTGCCAACCCAACTGCCATGACAGCTTTGCTGTGCTGCTCTTCCCCACCACCTTCAAGGAACCATAACTCAGTTTGGTATTTTGGAAACTCTAAAGCCCACAGAATTACAGAGAGAACAGACAAGCAGCTGTTTTCTTTTCTTAAATGGATGAACTGTTGGACTCCTCCTCTGTAAGCCATGGCACACCAGAACATTTCCAAAACAGACAATAATCTGCCTCTTTTGTTGTGCATTTTTGATACAACATCACAGAGGGATATTTTACCCTTATCTGCCTTTCAGGGAGAAGCTTCTTTTCCATGTCATGTGTTTGTAACAAACAGCCATTTTTCCTCCAACTGATACTCAAAACTATTTTTTTAGCTTTCTAAAAAGTCTGTGTGCTCCAGCATACCTGTGGTAACAAAATAAATACAAAAGGAATTAAACTCTTGATATAAAGATTATAAAACCCCATTTTGGTAAAGACTAAGGAAATCAGAACTGTAAGAAAAATAAGTAATTCCTCTTCCCACACATCAAGCCCACAGAACTGAAACAGTTTCTAGATTACCAAAAGCAGCTCACCCTTGAAATGCTGACGTTGGAAATTTGTACACGAAGCAAATTTGTTTCAAAAGGTGAAGGAAAAACACATGAATTTAAAAATTACCTGACAAAGCCAGGAAGTACATAAACATGGAAAAACCAGGACAATATGTGTATTTGCATAATTTAACATTTCTCAAGCAGTGCAAGGGAAGAGGGATTAATTCTTTTTATAGCATTTTAAATGTCAGTGCTGTACACAGAATGTAAAGTGCTTTGAGTCACTGCTGCAAAACCTTCCAGGAACATACTGAAAAAAAACTAAACTGCATTTTAAAATAAATGCTCATGTACAGGCTTTAAGTGATTGCAGGGTTTAGTAAGGGTTGAAGAAATGACTTTAATTCTCCACCACTGGCTCAATTCTGTACACAGAGAAATCAGCTACAAGAAGTGTCCAGCGAGTCCAAGTTGCCTATTGTCCCAGATTTATCCTGGGCAGCACAGGTAATGCCCTAGAAAAAGACAAATTAATTCAACAAACAGCAAAAGAAAAGTGCTGCTTTCAGCCACACTCAAGTAGCTCCCCCAGACTCAAATGGCAGCACACAAATGAGCAAGGCTTTTCCCACAAAGGAGTACAAACCACTGTATTTACAACCTGGCCAAGCACACTCAGGCCTGGACAGAACTCACACATTGTTTTCATTACAAACAAAAGGCTCATTACACACCTCAGATTCTGATGGTTTTAGTTTTAGCAGGGATTTTTCAAAATGAAAGTTGTAAATAACCTTGGATGCAGTTAGTCCCTTACACTTAATAAATAAGAAGCATCAAGAATCTCCACAGTACTGAGATGCACAGAACTATTAATTGGTTTCAGAGTCTATTAAAACAAAAAAAAAGTCCTTTGTTACTGAAAAAGAGTAATAGTTTCTGTTCTTCTAAGAAGAGTGGCCCTAGTGGTGTGTTCAAGTGCCAAAACAAGCAGCAGGAGGCTTTCACTGCATCCCAAACCACTGTTCTTGATCTGCCCACTGAGCTGCTTCACTGTCACTGCCTTCCAAGTCCCCCTCTTCTCCACTTCCCTCCATGTCATCCACATCTTCTTCCTGGGTGGCATCTGTTGGACTTTCCTCTTTTTCCATTTTCTGCAATCCTTCCAGTGACTTCTGGTCATTTGGATCCAAACTGAAGAAAGGAAGAAAAATAAAGCACTGTCTTGAAACTTCTTTCTCTTTGTGGCCTCAGTGTAAAGAGTAACAATAAAATCTCATCCTGCTGTCTGCACTTCCTGTTTAACATCATCAGGAAGCTTATTTCAGATGATGATGCAACTTCCCCTTGAGCTGCTGTAACACTGAGTCTTAAATCTCTTTATAAAACAGTTCTGATCCCCAAGAACACGTTTATCTAAACATCCCACTCTTCCAGAAAACTTAGTCACCTCTCCCAACAGTACTAATTATAAAGTAACATGAAAGCAGTAAAAATTTAAATGACTCTGACTAAATATAATCTAAGCAGGCAAAAACCAGCTGACCCATTTAAGCTATGCAAGTTTCAGGGGACATAAAGTGCTGGGTTTAAGGCAAATTGAAGATGTTGCAATCAAAACATGGGAATATTTTAAAAAGTAACACCCTAAAATAGCATTTAGATTATGTTAAGTTGAATCATACTATTTAAATGTATCAAACAGCTCATTTTTATATGCACCTTCTAGTGTAAAGGAATGGATCCTAAAGCCTGTCTATAAAATAATTAATAACTATATATAATTCCATGCCTTAATCCTTTTGTTAGTCAAGGAATCACAAGCCTAGTAACATATTTAGCATTAATACAGTCCCTACATTTTGCACTTCTCAGTTTGAAATCTTAATACCAACCAATTCATGACCAGGGTGTCATTTGTGTGGTTTTGCTTATTTTAAGGGAGAATTATACAAAGCCACCTCTGATTCTCATCCTGATCAATCAGTAGCTCTTCTTTTTACTCAGTGAAGCTGATTACTGGTTCTTACAAAGCTCCTGCAGTGCCAGGGTGTGCTTTACCTCAGGGCTATGCTGTACTGGTCCATGGCTTCCTGGTACTCGTTGACAGCCACCAGGAAGTCGCCCAGGATGCGGTGCAGGACACAGTCACTCTGGTTGGCCAGGGCATTCCTCAGCAGGGCAATCCCATCTTCGTACTTCTGCTCTCTGCCTGTTCACACCAAAACTACTGTTTTAATCAATAGCTGAGACAAATCTATAAAAAGTCACAGTGTTCATGGTCTTCCCAACACATCTGTCCCTCTAGACTTGTCAGAGAGCAGGGCTCTACTTCTTGCAAGATTAACTCCAAACAATGACTTTTTGTTGCAACAGCTGTTACATTCACAATTACATCTACTTTGAAGTCAAAATGGTTTTTTTTTGCAATTGCTTTAAGTGTAATATCAGCTGCTGGATGCAATTAATTCCTGTGATTTTTCCTTCAGGACAGAACTGATTAAACCCCAGGACTGTATCATCACTGTCACATCCTTCACATGGATGTGGCTCCATGTACAAGGGTATCCTTAAACAAACCAACACAGGGGAAAAAGGAACTTACTGAGAAGTTCTGCTTTCTTTACCACAGCTTTAATGTAGTCAGGTCTTTGTGTGAGAGCTTTGTCCAGCAATGTTTTTGCCTTTTCCTGCGTGACTGGGTCCTCCAGGCAGACTGTGGCCAGCAGGGTGAGGGTCTGTGCGTTTGCCCCCAGGGTTTTGTACACGTTGTTTGCCATCACCATGGCTTCTCGGATGCTGTTGGATGCCAGGTAACACTCGATGAGACCTGGTGGTGTCAGATGGAAACACTTCAGGGTTTGAGTCAGCACCACAGGCACTCAGCCCTTCAGTATTATTTGCACTTAGTAGCACTCAGGTGCTGAACAGCTGACACTCCAATAAGCAAATACAAATTGCAATTGAGAAAGTGAATCTATGCTTGTCAACATACTCGTACAGATAATTGACTTGATGTTTATTAATGGTCAGGCATTGAAAAAAACCTCCAACCCTAAGTACACCTTATCTCATGTTTTTGTCCAATTACACTACTGAGAGAATCAATACTTCACCTGGACTATTCACTACACGAAGCTGCTGTTGAGATCAGCCAGATTTAAATATTTAAACAAATATGACAAAACAAAGGTCCCAGCAGAACTAACCATCAGTTAACGTCATCATCCAAAAGTGAGCTGCTCAAAACACCCAAGTTTGTTTACCTCCAGATTAAACAACACAAAACCCAAGAAAACCCCTTTCTGAACATCATTCTTACAAACCCACGCATTCTCTCACATCCCTCCCCTGATCAATCGCAGGTTTTGGGATAACAATTATTTACAGGAGGAAAGAACTGCTGTGCATTCCCTTGCCTCCCCATCAGCATGGCACCAGCCCTCAGAGAGAGCAGCAGGGCTCACCCTCGTAGCAGTCGAGGCGGCAGGGCGCCAGCCGGATGGCCTCTCGGAAGTGGATGATGGCCTCCTGCACGCGGCCCATGTTGCGCAGGGCAGCTCCCTTCAGCAGCAGGGCCTGGACACTGTTGCTGTTCAGCTGGATTGCTTTGGCTCCCAAGTATAAGGCACGGGAGTATCGTTTGCTGTAGAAACTGTGACACCTACAGAAAAAGGAGAGGGATTGTAAACACGCGCTGCCTGCGCTGCCTGTGCGCAGTCACGGGGGTTCTGAACTCCTGGTGTTTGAAGGTAAGAAAAAAACTTCTTCAGAAATTTAAAACACCCCAGAATAGATATTAAAACTGTTACTATTTAATATATTGTTGGTATTGCACGGGTGTGTAACTCTAATTCATTTAACATACAGAAAAAACCACAATAGATATTTGCAGAGGGCTAATTAAGTTACCCAAGAACAGAACAGACAGGAAAGAAAAGCACCTTCTGAACAAAACAAGCTGAACCCACCGTGTCAGCTGTGACCCAGCAGATTCAGCAAACCCAGAGCTGAGGTGAGAAAGGAAAGAGAACTCACCCAGACACCACCCAGGGCTCTGCATGTTGGTCAGAAATGTTGAAGAGTCGGCAGCCCAGGTTCTCCACATCCTCCAGCCGACCCTCACGTGCCAATAAATAACCATAAACATCCATTCCTAAAGAGACACGTTGGGAGGATCAGTCCTCAAGAAATAGAAAGTTCATTCACAAGAAAAAAAAGCCACAAAACCCACAAACACCTACTTTAAACTGTGCAACCACCTAGAAGGGTTCGAGACATGCAGCTTCTGAATGTCAAATCTGAACTGAGAGCTGGGGAAACAACATACAATATTCCACTGCGCGTGGCTGTTACTCCTCTTCTCTCAGGATTTACTCACCTTTTATTAGGTAAGGATCCAGCATTTGTGCCTGTTCAAATTTTAGAATAGAGTTTTTATTATCTCCAGCTCTGAAGTACAGGTCTGCTAAGCTCCCCAGCAAGTCCACATTATCCCTCAGCAATGACTTCTTCTCTAAAGAGCTTAAAGGGAAAAAAAAAAGCCTGTTATAATTTATAAATGACATTTTGAATATCATCATAAATGAGAATTTATACATGATTTGATTGCACCACGCTCTGCCAACTCTTACCAAATGGTGTTTATTGCTCTGGTGTTGTCTCCAGTATGCACAAAGGCGTATGCCTTGATCCACACCGAGAGCCAGTCCAAGTTGGGAATGCTCTGGATTATGTTGATGGTCATGGAGGCCACTTCTGCTCCCTTCACTGACAGCGAGAGCAAGCCTGTTTAGAGGGGTTCATACATCAGTGTCAGCCACCCAAAACTGCTTCTGATACAAACTGTCTGAGGAGCAGAAACTCCATCCCCTGACAAGCACAAACAGCAGGTTACAGGGCTTGCTACAATTTCTATAATGTGGGTATGACATGCAAATGCAAGACAGCTACAGAAGTGTAATTCAAATTTTAACAGGGCTGAACACTGCAGTGCTGACAGAGTGCAGACACCCACCTAGGATGGCATCCAGGGCCAAGGGACACTGCCTCAGCACCTCTTTGTAGCTCGTCACCGAGGAGCGCTCCTGGCCTGCCTTCTTGTAGAGATTTGCCAGCATCATATTGATCTGCAGACAGAAATGTGGGGACAGCCAGTGTGAGGAGGAGGAGAAAGAACCACTGAGAAAGGTCACAACTCTGTCTTTAAGCCTGCCTGCCTCTGTTCTGGGCAGAAGACAACCTGCATTTCTGAGAACACTCCAAGGTAACATATAGGACAAATTGGAAACTGTGGCTTCTTTCTGAGTGCACTTATAAAATCTACTTTCTTTTGTGCATGCACAGTGCACCTTGAAACCTTGCAGCAAAGAAGTCAAAAGATGGGCAAGCACACGATGCCAAGAAGGATCTGTACACCCATTAATCAATCCCTTCCAGGAATCTCTCTGTGTCCATGGAAGTGTTTGAATTAGCTTAGCAAGTCAGAGAGAGTTTCTGTTCTTTGGTCAACCATGGCTTCACTCAGAAGCTGAGTGGAAACTATCTGAGCACCTCACAACACAAGTAGCTGGTTTCTGCTGCAGCACTTCCATTTACTGGCCTATATAGGCAAAAAGTTTGCTTTTCTCAATCTTTTCTTCTTTTTCTGTTCTGCAAGTTGGTCAGAACACTCTGACATTAACTTCAGTTTAAGCCTGTACACTTTTAGGACAATTTAACATGAAACACAGCTGACTGATCTGATGTGTTAATCTTTTAAGCCCTTCTGAGCAACAGAGCCAACGAGCAAAGACTCCACAGATTTGGCACTGCAGACCACAAAGGGATCTAAATATTTAACATTATCTAAACTGTTGTTGAAAAGGATTAAAAGATTTTAGAAGATGGAGCACTAGCAAACCTTCTACTTGCCAAAGTCTCCAGTCTTTCAAGGATTTGGCATTGCTCCAACTATACAAGAAGTTAATAAAGATGCACAAAACATTTAACTCTTCTCATTTTTTCTTTAAATTCTTTCTAACAGAGGAAATACAGAATTGGTATGATTTTAAAGAAAAGGGTCCAAATCAGCTAATTCAAAATTAGGAAATGCTACTAAACAATATTTAACTGATGAAAAAGACACAATGCCATTAAACCTAGATAATATGTTCTGCCCTAGAGATACACTGACCACGAGGCTGTGACAAAAACTTCCCAGAATTCACCTTTGGAGTTCTCTGCCTGGAAGGAATCCCATCAAGAATAGCAATGGCATCTTTATCTTGCTTCAGCATTGTGTAACATTCAGCCATTTTGTATTTCACTTCAATTTCTGACGGTAAACACTGAAACAAAAAAGAAAGATTGAAATATGATGTTGGTTTAATCAGGTATGAAAATTTTAATAAGGTTTCCTCAAAAATATTTACACTGTGTTGAAAAATAGCTGGTGCATGTAAGTTAACAATGCAGCTCACTGCTAGTTCACATGGTTCCTGTCTTCAAATTAAAAGTATGATGTACACACAGAGAAAAATTTCATGCTGGAGACCATTTTAAGTTTTGCATTAGAAAACACCAGAGATATTACCCAACTAATTAGCCTTAAATGTCAGGTTAATTTGACATGATAAGTGCACAATCTAAGGTGGTTAAAAGCCACGTAAAGGTGATGTGGTTAGTGATGCACTTGGCAGAGATTCAATCTGAAGGATCTCCTCCAGCCTCAGTGACTCTGTGAATATTGAGTCAGCACCATTAAATGGAAGGGGGAATGTGATCACTTGATGCAGCATTCTCAATCCTTGAATACCTGGCTTTGGGGTGTTGATGCAGCATTCCCAGTAGAAGGCCTGACCTTGGAGGTTTTACTTAAGGCTTTTTTCTGCTGTAAGGCCATGGTGTACTTGCTGACAGCATTCCTGTACTCCTTGTCATGGAACAGGGAGTCTGCATGATACACCAGGAGCTGGTACTTCTGAGAGGGAGAGAACAGCTCCCTGCAAGAAATGCAGACAGAAAGGCTGAGATCAGGTGCCTGCAAAAGAATCAAAACCTTACAGAAACAAAGTATTTGTAGCTTTGGCTTATCTGGCTTCAACTTGCAACTGCTGCAGCTCCTTCACTGCACTGGAAGGACCATTGAGCAACAGCACCGACCCCTCACACAGGGCTTATCTCACCAATTTCTTTTATCTGTAAACAAACAAATCCAGCAGCCACTCCTGACACCTCAACAGCAACAGCAGCTCAATGTTTGGCTGTTTGGCCAGTGTCCTCATCCTTTCTGTAACAAGCCACAGGCTGTAAACATCCATTACACTGCATCAGCTTTCACCTTTTATTAGCTAAGGATCCAGCATTTTGCCTGTACAGATTTCAGAACAGAGTTTTGTTTGGACTCAAATTTAAAAGGCAACCCAGCTCTTTGTACAGCTCTTCTGGTCCTTAAAAAAACCCTTAATAAAACTCCTAATACATGTGCAGACCAAATGACCCAACTGTGGCCTTCCAGGACCTGAAGGGAGCCAACAAAAAACATGGAGAGACAATTGACAAGGGCCTGGAGTGCCGGGGGAAATGGCTTCACACTGACAGAGGGCAGCTTTACATTGGATACTAGGAAAAATTATTCCTTGTGAGGGTGGGAAGGTCCTGGCTAAGGTCACCCAGCAGCTGTGGCTGCCCAATCCCTGGAAGTTTCCAAGGCCAGGCTGGATGGGGCTTGGAGCAACCTGGGATAGTGCAAGGAGGCAGAAGGGGTGAAATAAAACCTTCAAGGTCCCTTCGGTGATTCTGTGATTCTCTGCCAGGACACCCACGTTGTAGCGGGCACCCCAAAGAGACGCTGATGCTGATACCCAAACAGAGGCGGGCTCCATCCCCGGCAGGGACAGAGCACAGGACAGGGACAGGACAGGGGCAGGGCAGGAGAAGGCGCCAGGACAGGGGCAGGACAGGGTCAGGGACAGCCCAGGAGCGGCCCCGCTCCCTCACGGCCCGCGCCCCGCGCGCCCCCTGCCGGCGGGGCACTCACGGGTTGTTGCCGCTCATGGTGAGGAGCAGCCCGCTCAGCAGCCGCACGTTCGAGTGCAGCCCGGCGGCCGCCATCTCGCGCACGTGCTCCACCACACTCATGCTGCCGCCGGCGGGACGAAAGGGACGGGGCGGGAGGGAACCGGGAGAGACCCCGAGCAAGCACCGGGCACGGAGCTGCCGCCGCCGCCCGCCGCCACTCCAAAATGGCGCCACCCAGGGGTCCTCGCGCGCCGCCGCCTGCAGGCGGCCAAGGCGCTGCCCGCGCGGTCCGACAGGCGCGCAGAAGGCAGCCCGCGCCGAGGACCTCTCGCGGCGGCGGGAACGGCGTGAGGGGAGAGCGGGGTCCGGGCGCGGCCGTGAGGGGACCCGCTCCGCTGTGGGTGCTCTGGGGCGAGACACACACTCCCCGTGCCTCCACAGCTCCCGAGTCCGCCCCTTGTCCTTCTGCGAATACGCTGATGGTTGCTGCAGCTAAATGTGACTGAGGTCTCTGCCTCCTGCCTATAAAAATTGGTAATGGAGGAGAAAGACCATTCAAAACCTACATTTCTTCTGGGAAATGCCTCACATTTTTTTCCCATAATCCAATCTAAAGCTGTCCTCTGTCAGTGTGAAGCCATTCCCCCTTGTCCTGGCACTCCAGGCTCTTGCTGGCTCCCTTCAAGTCCTGCAAGGCCACAATAAGGTCACCCCAAAGCCTTTCAGCAAAAAGAAAAAAAACCTCTTTGATTTCTTTGAAGGCTGTCCATAAGACACACAGTAGTTACCACGTTAATTACAAGCAACTTTTATTGAAAACAAGGTAAAAATCACTGCACTGGACAACACAGCGTGAGAGGTCTGTTTTCCCTGGACATTCGACACCCAGACTCCAGCCAGCAGAGCAATGACACAGCTCCCCTGCCCCACAGCCAAGCCCATTTCTTCTCTTAAATACAAGCCCTGTTTTAAATGCTGTAGCCACGATTACAAAGCAGCTTGCATCTGAAACAGCACGTTAGAAATCACTTATTAAGCACCAGCTTAATATTTGCTTACACAACTTATCTTTTTGCTCTCCCTCTATCACTCATTGACAGGTTTGGTTTTTTTCTTTATTTTTTTTTTTTTTACTTCATAAGCACTTAATTATTTTTCGGTACAAAACGTATCCAAAACAAAGGCAAAAGACTCAAACATCTTGCTGTGGAAATGCTTAAAGTTGTTGCCACTTTGCTTCACTGCCCAGGGCCTGAGAGACTCTTGTTCATGAACTGCCTCTTCACAAAGCAGATCCACCACTGCAGAAGGAAGTACAGAGTCAGAAAATCAGAAGTGGTTTCCACTGACTTTAAAGTATTCAGTCTCTGAACACAACAAGTATTAAGGCTCCAGTTTTACAGACAGTTTTCCACACTGGTTTCCACTGGAATTGAGGTGAACAAAACAGGAATGGACACAATGAGCTCATATTACACGACTTTGAATTAAAAGGGGAAATTCTACTTTGTCTTATTTTACTCTTGTTGTATTTTATTCCAATACAATCATAAATGAGGGATGCATCAGGAAGCTGTGCCTTTGGAAGTAAATTAGCCTAAGCGATTTCGACATTAAATGCAGTCACATTTGCACATGAAACATGAACACTCAGGAGGTGACTCATTCATTGATTAGCGATTTTTTCAATGAGGACATGAGGCAAAACAATCGACTTCAAAGCAGCTCTCAAATCAGAGCTGAGTGGGAAGAGAAACAGCACCTCTCGTGCTTGTGAACTCCATTTGCAACCCCAGCCACGAGCAGATGTGCAGTGCTTTGAAGAGCTGAACCAGACACCTCTCATTACTGCCCTGCTTTTGAAAGCAACCCAAACTGGCATTCACTGTCATATCACATTAAATTAAATTCACTGATAACTTGCAGCTGCCATTTCACTGTAAAATCAGACAGGCTTGGCTGAAGTTACCCTCACCCCATCATCTCACTGCTCTCCACACGTGGCTGAACAAACACCCCCAGCCTCTCACTAACTCTGTGCTGATGCCACTGGGCTCTCACCTTGCTGGGCTTGTCGCTCTGAGGATCAAACACTTTGTCACAAAGGCGAAGGCCGGTTTCTTGCCTCAGCTGCTGCAGGTAGGCCCTCATCACCTCTGAAAGCAGCACAGCAAAAGCAGGGTGAACTGGGCAGTACCAACCCAAACTGGATTTAACAGGGATTTAACACATCAGACATCCCTGCTTAAAGCAGAGAGGGTTGCCTCAGCTGCTGCAGGTAGGCCCTCATCACCTCTGAAAGCAGCACAGCAAAACCAGGGTGAACTGGGCAGCACCAACACAAACTGGATTTAACACATCAGACATCACTGCTTAAAGCAGAGAGGAAGTTTCACATCTGCAGGCTGCAGCTGGCTGAGTTGATAAGCTCAATTTATCTATGGAACATGGGGAATCCTCAAGGTCAGAAAATCCAGCTTGTGCTGCCTTCAGAAGACATTCTGCAGATTTAGAAGATTTAGGTTTGAAGTAATTTTTCTAACTGCAGTCACAGAAGTGCAGTTAATAAAGTGTGACCCTCAGAGGCCCTGGGTCAGCCTTACCTTCCTCCTGCTTGTTGGCAGGTTTGGCGTAAATGGCGTTCAGTGGAAAGCCAGGCTCCCCTGGGATTGGGAAGTTAGTGATTCCTAGTGTGCACATTTCCTTCTCTCCCTGGCCTTTGGAGTTACACTGGAAGAACCAGGCAAACAATGGGTTAGCAGTTATGAACAAAAGCTGACAGAGTGTTAGACCCAAATATTTTACAAATCTGGAACACGAAAACTCATCAAGAAGAGCAACACAGCACATCCACAGCCTTGGAGTATTTGAGGCTCTGACAGCTGGGGCTGGGGTGAACGGGACTATTTGCTCCCCTGGAAGGAAATATCAGGAAATCCTTTCCTTAGAACAACCCTCAGAAGAGACTGTTTCCCACCTGCACAGGAATTCAGCTTTCTTACCTTTTGCAGCTTTTTCAGACACTCAGAAATGTAGAGGGTCACATAGATCAGTGTTCTGTCAGCCTCGTTCTGCAAAACAAGAGCAGGAACTCTTAGATTACAGGACTTTGTGGAACTGATAAAGTCTGAAACAGGAATTAATTCAAGCCATTTTGGACTGTAGTTTCCCCATGAGAGAGAGAGATTTGCAATTCATGACATTTACCCAGCTTTAAAGATTAAGTGGAAGGAGGGAAGGGGAGTTTTTGTGATCTAGAATTACTTCCTTGAAAATAAATTTATATTCACAGCACCAGCCCTCCAAAGAATATGCTCAGGATCTCAAAAAATTACCTTAATTTCATAATTTTTGAAGAAAACATTAGCTTTGAAGTAGTAGATGGCTTCATCTATAATATCTGTGTCCTTAGCTATAAAAAAAAAGAGATAAAGAGTTAAGCAGTGCACTGCTACACTACATTTGTACTTTTACTCACTGAAGTACATAAATAAGGATTATTGCAAAAGCAAAACCATGGTGTTTACAAAAAGCAGAAGTCAGCACCACATAACAGAAAACTTCTGAAACACCATGAGTTCAGACTGTAATATTTAAGCTTCGTACTCCCTTCTCCTTCCCCTCTGTCACTTCACAAACAGCAGCAATTCAGCAGTTCCCCACTTTTCTACCACTTTTGAGTAATTCATCAGAGTTTTAACATCATAAAAGGATAGAAAAAAGTTTTTGGAGAAAGCACAATCACTCAGATGCCATTATCCTCTTCAAATAAAGGAGGGGAGCAGAACACAGTCACAGTCAGTGACAATCTGACTTTTCCTACCATCCAAGACTGCTTAAATCCAGAAACACCCCCTTTCCATTTCCCTGTTCAAACTGAACCCCACATTTCTGGGGAATACCAGGCCTGGGAAGCTCAGGTGTTGAAGGGGAATCTGTCCTGGCTGCCTGTGGGCCCTGTGGGGGTGCCTGGAACTTCAGTTCAGTTTTTGAAGCCCCACACCCGTAAGTGCTGCTGTCCCTCAGAGCAGCGCAGAGCGTGAGCTGTCTGTAGCTCAACCTCCACTTCCTCTGACACAGAGACTTCACACCTTCTCAAAACCTCCTCAAAACCCTGCTCAGGAGCACAGAACAGCAACCAGACGCTTGGGTTACTGAAACCACTAACTCAACACGAGGCACAATTATCTGTGCATAATTATTTTCTACTATTTGCACAGCTGAAGTGGTTGAAAACTTTCCTCCTCTCTAAACTGCAAAGCTTTCCATTTCCCACCAGTGACTCTTGCTGGGGCTGGTTTACAGCAGCCCCTGAGGTGATGAGCTACATCCAGTAATTCAGAGATTATTATAAACTTACTTTCTCGAGGTGCTGGGCCCTTGAACTGGCTTCTGATGGGTAACAGTGCCATGTTCCCAATTAGCTTGGTGTCTGAGTCCATTAAAGTGGAGTGGTAAGCCTAGAGACAGGGAGAGCTGGTTATTGATCCTACTGAAAATAGACATTTCCATATCCAATCATGTGTCTTCATCAAGCAGGAGTCACAGCCTACTTCATTATGATGCTTCCAGCATTTTTTCCTTGCACAAACAATTGCTATTTTCTGTTTAGGTCCAGATCTTGGTGCCATTCTGGTGAAGATCAGGAAAGCACCAGAAGATTGGATAAAATCTGTGTTGTTGGTCTGCAGGCGCAGCTCATCCCCAGGCTGCCTGACCCCATCCTGGCAGCACCAAAAGGTAACAGCCCCACTCACCCGCCTGAGTTTTGGGGCATTGCACTGAAAGTTAGTTGGTCGTTAAAAAATACATAATTTATTTCCATGTCTGGCTATTAATAGTAGATAATTATAAATAAAGCCAGGTTTAATGCAGTAAAAAAAAAAAAAAAAATCCCAACAAAACTGATTTAAGTGAAAAACAAACCAGCTTTCTGCATACAACAAATTCTTCCTGAAAAACCGATTTTAAACAACTAATGAGTTCAGCTCTAGGCACTTTCCAAGGTGCTGTGCCAGCTGGGAATCCCTCATCTCACACCCCACCTTTCGCGGGGGGCAGAGGATGATGTGACGGGGGGAGGCTGGGTGTAAAAAGCAGTTTATTTCTCTGAGAGGAAGGTGGTGTGAACAAAGGCAGAGCCCTGCTGTGGCCGCGCTCTCCCCCGCTGCGGCCGGGGCTCGCACCCTCCCGGCTGCGGGTGGATCCCCGGCAGGGGAGGAGGAAGAGGAAGAGGAGGAGGAAGAGGAAGGCGCTGGCCTTGCAGCAGCCTCCCACGGAGAGCCGCTCCCCGCTCTCAGCAGCGTTCCCCGCAGCTGAAGCCCCTCTTTCCCCCCGCAGTGCCCGCGGCCAGACCCCGCAGCGAGCAGAGCCCCTTCCCCGGCCCGGGATCGGCCCCGCCGCCCCCGGCCCGGCCCCGCCGCCCCGCGCCCTCCTGCCCGCGCTGCCGCCGCCGGGGCCGCGCCGCGGAGCCGCTCACCGGCATCTCGAAGGGCAGGAGGCGGCTCGGCGGAGCCGGGCGGGAGGGGAACGGGGCGAACCGGCCAGCAAAGCGGGCACAGAGCTTCCTCCTCCGCCTACGCTGCAGGAAATGAGGCAGCGGCAGAGGCGGTGCGAGGAGGGGAAGCGGGAGCCGCGCACCGCCCCGGAGGCAGCGCATCGGGAAGGGAGAAGAGGAAGAGGAGGAGGAAGAGGAAGGCGCTGGCCTTGCAGCAGCCTCCCACGGAGAGCCGCTCCCCGCTCTCAGCAGCGTTCCCCGCAGCTGAAGCCCCTCTTTCCCCCCGCAGTGCCCGCGGCCAGACCCCGCAGCGAGCAGAGCCCCTTCCCCGGCCCGGGATCGGCCCCGCCGCCCCCGGCCCGGCCCCGCCGCCCCGCGCCCTCCTGCCCGCGCTGCCGCCGCCGGGGCCGCGCCGCGGAGCCGCTCACCGGCATCTCGAAGGGCAGGAGGCGGCTCGGCGGAGCCGGGCGGGAGGGGAACGGGGCGAACCGGCCAGCAAAGCGGGCACAGAGCTTCCTCCTCCGCCTACGCTGCAGGAAATGAGGCAGCGGCAGAGGCGGTGCGAGGAGGGGAAGCGGGAGCCGCGCACCGCCCCGGAGGCAGCGCACCGGGAAGGGATCCCGGGAGGCAGCGCTGTGCCCGGGCAGGGAAGGGCCAGGAGAGGCACTGCTCTGCCAGGGCACTGCCGGTACCGGGAGTGGTCCCGGGAGGCAGAGCTGTGCCCGGGCAGGGAACGGCCAGGAGAGGCACTGCTCTGCCAGGGCACTGCCGGTACCGGGAGGGGTCCCGGGAGGCAGAGCTGTGCCCGTACGGGAACGGCCAGGAGAGGCACTGCTCTTCCAGGCACTGCCGGTACCGGGAGGGATCCCGGGAGGCAGCGCTTTTGTCGGGGAAGGGGTGCCGGGATGCTTCGCTCGCAGCTCTTTTCCCTCCGGTGCGTTTCCAGCCCAGCCGGGGCACTTCGCGTAAGGAAGCACAGGAGGGGTCCAAAGGTGCTGTGTTCAGAGGGATGCAATACTTTAAGGTGCACACTCCACTTGCTGTCAAGCCTTCCCTGAGACCCAGCGTTGCTGAAACTGCCCCTGGTATCTCATGACTCCCGGCGTGAGTCAGGGAGACAAAATGGGGACGTTTGGGAGGTGAGTCACAGTAATTCAGCTGCAGGGCTGGGGTTTATCCTTTCAACACACCCAAAGCATGGCTCAGCCCACGGCAGTCTCGAGGTCAATTAAACCACGGTAGTTTCCCCAACTTTTGAATGGTTTGATTCAGCCAGATCAAGATTTTTCTGAGTCCTTTTCCTCTAGATATGCAGGATTTCCTGGTCTGTTGAACCTCTTGCCCAGTTCTGGCTCTGCTTTTTTATATGCACTAACACTGGCCTATGTATTTTATAACACACACAAGCATAGTAAAAAAAATTGTTTATTAAAGTAGTTACAAGGTCATGTAACTCACTCTCCATTATAAATATTAGTTATTTTACAGATAAAATATCAAGTGTGTTTGTGTAGGGGTTGGGGGTTTTTTATTTCATTTTTATTTTTTACCAAAAACGAAGTATTTTCCGCCCAGTCTGAACATGTTTCTTACTCATCCACACGATCTTGAAAGTATTCATCCACAAGAGCAGATTTATCTTCTTCACATTCCTGTCAAAAAAACCCCAGAAAAATATAAACCTTCCTGGGATGAACACAGGAATCATTAGGGGACTTTGAACAGGAAAAAATAAAATGCAGGAAAACATCTTAGTGATCTCAGTGGTCCTTTCTGGCATTTGAAGGTTAAAACTCTGTTAATTTTGAAAACCAAAGCAATACTTTTAAACAACCATTTGATCAATCTGCATATGCAAGATGATATTAAAGAATTTCATTTTTATAACTAAATGAAGATGATACAAGCATCGTCACTGAAAGACTAAACATGGCTTATTTTGAACCGTACTAATAAATTAATTTATTAACAAGGCAGAGAACATATTTATATTACAACTTCTATTACGGATACTTTCTAATTTTCATCTTCTCACCAACAGTCCCTTACCTTTGGTTCCTTAAATTCCAGATCTTCCCCATACTGAATGGTGAAGTCGATGTGCTGCAGAACGATGTTGATGCTTTCCTCATCAGAGCGATCCAGAGGCAGGAATCGAACCATGCCATAGTCATCAATCTGCACAGGCATTCACAGGGTGTTGGCAGGGAAATGCAGAAAGCTCATCTCAATCACAGCACCCAAAGCCACTTCCTCAAACCACTCTTGTCTGGGCTTCTAAAATATTGTTTAGTCACACTGCAAACCAATGGCAATTCCCTACTCAGAACACCTGGCTACCAATCCTCTGTTCTACACAGCAGCAAACTCCCAAAATTGCCAACAGAAAAGAATTCAAAGAAAATGTATTGGCTATGATCCAGATATCAAGAGTATCATATCACTAGTATCAAGAATCTCATGCCAGTCTCAAAAAAAACCCGAGTTAAAAGAAACAAAAAGTGAAGTGAATTTTAGTGTACCAGCTCCAAAGCAATGTACCTACCAATCCACATATAGATTTGGTCAGTTTTTTAAACCTTTTACTTTTCAGTATATTTGTAGAATCTTCAATCATAGAATACATATCTGGATCCAAGTACCTGGAGAAACAACATCATCATCACCACTGGAAGTCTGTCATTCCGAATGACACAAAAGATCCAAGATAATTATTTACAGAAAAATCCAGAGATCAGTACAAACATGGAACTATTCTTTTGACTCTGACTAAACTAAGCATCCTACACAGATGTTTAAAGATTATTGTTTGAAATAAACAAAATCCATCTTCTCCCATTCCAAATGAGTATGTTTTTAATTGTGGGAAACATTAGACTCAACTTTCAGTGAACTTTGCCTCAGTATATTGTACTACAGAGTAAATAATTTTTTGGAACTTACTTTTCTATTTCCTTCTTGGCTTTCTTGCTCAGCAAATCCATTTTGGTCATGACGTTAATCTGCGGAATCTCCAAAGATATCATTGCACTGAGAGCTGCCAGGATTCCAGAAATAAACTTGAAGAGGATGAAAAATGATGTATTAAAGTACAGAAAAACAACACAAACACACAGGACACTCAACCACAGGCCAAATCTGGTAATGAACATATGGAACATGAATACAAAGCCACATGAGCAATCATTCTCTCTGTTGGAAAAAGGAGGTGCCAAGTATCCCCATAATTTTTGGAGCCTCAAATATGGATCTGCCACTGAAAAGGGCATTAAGAAAACCCAAACCATTCTTGGGACAGTTACTGCTACATGGGGAAGGTGGCCTGCTTGTTCTTTGGGTCTGAGAAATCTCTCGTGGAATCACAGAAGAATTCAGCTTGGAAGGGACTTCTGGAGGTTATCTGGCTCCTACAACTGCTCAAACAGAAGCACTTCCAGGTCAGACCAGGCTGCTCTGGGGTTTTCCCAGACAAGTTTAGACTCCATGAATGCCTGTCCCAGTCTGACCACTCTCACAGTGCTGGCTGTCCTTACATCCATCTGGGATTGTCCTTGCTGTGTGTCCTTGGCTGTGTCTGAGGCAGCTGATGACAGCAACCACATCTCCCTGGACCTGGCAATTTCTCCTCTGGGCAAACCCATCTCCCTGAACGGCTCAGACTTGTTGTTCTTTATAAAAATGAACTTTTATCAGCAGATTTCAAATGGATACCTTGAAAGATTCCACCATGAACTGAGAATCCACAAGGAAAACTCCACAGACACGGAATTCCCACTGCTGCAGCTGCTCCACCAACTGCTTCATCACTGGCAGGTGTGTGTAGAGTTCAATCTGACCTGGGGCACACTCAGGATGTTAACAGTTGGAATGTGAAGTAAACACAACAGTCCACAGTTATGTGTAGACAGGGGAACTGCACTTAAATAAAAACTGATAAGGAAATCCTCTTTTCAGGCAGCTCTGACTGTGTTTGGGTGAAGTGGAAAAGAAATAAAAGGGTTTTTTCCTCCTTTGGTCTCTAGTTAGTGTTAGTTTGCAGTTGCCACAGCTCATGATGCTACCAAACATCTGTGCAGTCACCCAGATCAGCCCAGGACCAAGTTCACTCCTGAGACACCTGAAAGTGACTCTGACAACTGTTAACAGCTCAACAAAATGGGAATTACCACAACAGTCTACAACCAAATTTTCCAATTTGTGAATTTTCCAGTGCTTATGAAGAGCGATACCAAAACACTGGCGTGTGTTTACCTGGGCAATCAAACAACACATAGTCATCCTCCACGTGCCCGAGGCTCTCCTCCAGCCAGCTGAAGTTATTGGCAAAGTATTCCATGCAAAACACCAAGCCACCATTGGGGCCAAACCTCAAGGACTCATCTTCCATGACATCATCCACTTCTATCAGCTCACGGATGTCTGCAACAACACAAACAGCCCCAAAGGCAGGGAATGAGCTCTGCGGGCAGGGAATGGGCTCTGCGGGCAGGGAATGGGCTCTGCGGGCAGGGAATGGGCTCTGCGGGCAGGGAATGGGCTCTGCGGGCAGGGAATGGGCTCTGCGGGCAGGGAATGGGCTCTGCGGGCAGGGAATGGGCTCTGCGGGCAGGGAATGGGCTCTGCGGGCAGGGAATGGGCTCTGCGGGCAGGGAATGGGCTCTGCGGGCAGGGAATGGGCTCTGCGGGCAGGGAATGGGCTCTGCGGGCAGGGAATGGGCTCTGCGGGCAGGGAATGGGCTCTGCGGGCAGGGAATGGGCTCTGCGGGCAGGGAATGGGCTCTGCGGGCAGGGAATGGGCTCTGCGGGCAGGGAATGGGCTCTGCGGGCAGGGAATGGGCTCTGAGGGAAGGGAATGAGCTCTGCAGGCAGCCTGGCAGCTGAGGAAACCAACAGGACTTCACAGCAGTGCTGGGGGATCTCCCTGGCACAGCCAGCAGCTAAACACAACAGGTTATGTTCCTGAAACTTACACAAATTACTTAATCCCCCAAGTAAATATATGCTAAATACTTCCTGGGACTTATATGGGGTGTCTTTTCAGGGTTCCTGGTGATTGTCTGGGAAGCATCACATTCCCCAGATTTTCCTCTTATGGTCCTGGATCTTCTAATGAATCTCTTCTGAAAGTATCTAGGCTGTGTGGCCGGTTCAAGATGCTTTTCTCATCATCTTTGTTCAGACACAAACACTGCTGTTGCTCTCAAAACTGAGGCATTTGCCGGAACATATCAACCACTGGTGCAGGTAAATACAGGGATTAAGCAGGAGCTGGCACAGGGCAACAGGCACGGAGGTAGGGAGTTCCAAAAGTGCATTAATCTCTGACATCTCTGAGCGCTGTTTGCTTCCAGACCAGAATTATTCACCGATTTAAGCATCACACCCTATTTTATTGAAAGGATTTTCCCACATCTTCCCGCAGTGGTGCACGGGCTCCGTTTTGGAGGAACAGAGCCGGTCCGGTCCGGGGCCGCCGCTCACCTGCCATCACCGGGTAGCTGAAGAGCTCGGCCGCCGGGTCCAGGTTCACCACCTGCACGGCGCGGCCCAGCGCCTCGCAGTGCTGCACCATGGTGGAGCAGTACGTGCTCTGCAAGGCACACGCGGCCGTCAGGAGCCGTCAGGGGGCTCCCGCCGCCCGCCGTTCCCCGCCGTTCCCCGCTCACCTTCCCGCTGCCCGCCGGGCCCATCACCAGCTGCGCGTACCGGGGCATGGCTGCGGCGGCCCGGCGGGGAATGGCCGCTGCGGCGCTCCGTAGCTCGGCCGCACCAGCGACGGCTCAGCGCACGGCCCTGACCGCCGCGGTACGGCGAGCCGGCGGGGTCAAACCGTGCACGCCCCTCTCGCGAGACGGCGGCGCTGGGGCGGGCGCACGTGCGCGCGCGGTGAGGGACCGGGACCCGCCGCGGCCCGAGGGGCCTCCGGTAACACCGACAGCGCCCCCGGGCCCCCCCCGCCCCGCTCCGCTCCGCTCAGCCCCCGCCTGGCGGCTCCCACACGCGCCCTCTCCTCCGGAGCCGCGGCGCTGCCGCCCCTCGCAGGGATCCCCCCGGTGCTTGTGCCGAGCATCCTCCCGGCGCCCTCCGTACCGTCAGCCCCGGCACCGCCCCGCCCTGCGAGCCCGCCCCTCCTCAGGTACCCGAACCGCATCCCCCCGGCTCCCCCCTCATCCCCTCAGCTCCCTCATCCCCTCAATTCTGCCCTCACGAATCCTCCCCTCTCCCCCATCCCACCGTGCCCGTGATCCCCACCGTGCCCGGTGTCCCAGCACCCTTCCCCCATCCCACCGTGCCCGTGATCCCCACCGTGCCCGGTGTCCCAGCACCCTTCCCCCATCCCACCGTGCCCGTGATCCCCACCGTGCCCCGTGTCCCTTCCCTCACCCGCCCTCACTTTTGCCCCTGAGCACCGAGCACCCCCGGCTCTCTCTGGGCTCTCCTCACGAGCAGCCGCCGCCCTCACCGCCCGTGCCCCCCACCGCCTGTCCCTGAGCCCTGCCCTGAGCCTCCCCTCAGCGTTCCTCGCTGCTCAGCACGCCCTGTACAACATCCCAATCTCCCTCACACGTGTCCTGTCTGTTCCCACCGTCCTGGGGGATTTCTTGTGTGTTCCAAACTCTTTCCTTGTTGACTCCTGTCTTCTAAGTCCCTTGCTTGAAAACGTGTGTGTAAACCACTATTAAATCCATTAGTGGCTTGAGTTTGCTTTCCTTTTTTTTATGCTGTTTTTTTTTTCCCCCCCCCAGTGTTCTTGGATCAGGTTGTGACTCTTCAAGCACTGATTTAAATGACCCCTTTCCTTTGCTAATATGCAAGAGGTACCTGCCCCCAGTGCCCCCACTGTTCGTGTGCCACTGATTTAACATGATACTTCACATTGTCCTTAACCCAGTGTGTTCTCTAATTCCATTTGGGTTTCTGAAACATTTTTCTTCATTTTTTTCCCTTTAGCTTCTTTCCCCTTACGTGCTAGAATTCCAGTACTGCTTGGTGCCCTTTGTAGCAGTTTCCCCCACGGTTTCATTATTTTTGGCTCCCATTTTCCTCTCCCTGATCTCTCTGTTGACGCTTGCCCCTATTTCCTCTGGGATTCTTGAGGTGGGAGGGCTGTGAGTGACTCGAGCCCAGCCCCTGGTGCTGATTCTGTCCCCCTGTGCCCCCCAGGCCTGCGCCATGGCCACGGACGTGGCCGAGCCCGTGCTCCCTGAGTGCAGAGGGGACAGCAGGAGCGGTGCCAGGTCCGACGCCGATTACCCCCTGCGGGTGCTCTACTGCGGAGGCAAGTCCTGGGGCATTCCTGGCTGGGGCAGCAGTGGGAGCACACATCTCTTCCTGCAGGAAGCCACCGAGGCCATCAGCACAGAAAAGGCCTCTGAGCATTAGTATGATAACAAGAAATGGAGTTAAGATACAACACTGCTGTGCCGTGTTTAGAAGTCTTTACTCGTTCTGCTTGTAGTTACGTGGGTGAAATTTAAAGGGAAGTAAGTTATCTTACAGGTGTGTTTTTAGATAGGAATGTCATTTTGCTTCAGGCAGGAGTGCAGTAGGAAACAGCCATGTTGTGTGTGAAAATCTGCACAGTTGGTTTGGCTGTCCCCTCTTTGGGACACTGGCAGCTCTTGGAGAAAGGAAAGCTGACCAAACCACCGGTGCTTTGTTCAGTGTCTCTTTTGCCTCAGGTAGAAGTGGTGCTTTGTTCTGTAGCTTTTCCCAACCTTGGGCTTCTCCTCCCCTTCCCTCAGTGACTGGCAGCTCTTGCTGTGATGGTTTTACCCTAATGCAGAGCGTGTGAGCACAGGTCTAATGAGAGAGGAATTAAAATGTGGAGTGGCAACAATAAAGAAATGTTTTTGAGTCACTGTGTGGTTATAACCAGAAGTTATGTAAGAACTCATCCCTGACTTTGAAACACCATTTGGAATTTAATTACTAAGGCTGTAAGTAAAAAGTAAAAAATTCCCTTTGTAACCTGTTCTTTTTTCCCCCCCTTCTTTCTCCAGTCTGTTCGTTGCCAACAGAGGTGAGTTAATTTTTTGTTGTCCAAATTTCCTTCTGTGCTGTTATGCCCTGTTTTGGTGTATTTGTGATGCATTTTGTCATTTCTCCACTAACAACATTCATATGGCTCTTCCCTAGTACTGTGAATACATGCCTGATGTGACTAAATGCAGACAATGGTTAGAAAAGAATTTTCCAGATGAGTTTGCAAAACTTACAGTAGGTAAGAGTCTTTTCTATTTTCTAGCTGATATGTGTCCTTGGACATATTTGGAAATATCTGAGCTTGTCCAGTTCTTATCTCTTTCCTTTTCCTGCTGTCTTATGTGAAAGTTAATGCTTTGGATGCTGTGAAATGGGTTTTATAATGTCAGAACACACTAAATAATCAATTTGTAGTTTTATTAATAGTTTTTGAGCTTTCTTAATTTCCTGCCATAAACAGTCATCCATGCACTTGTTTCCCATCAGAATTAGTTTGTTGGATTTTATGTCTTTCCAGTTTACAGTGGATGGCTGGAGGAAAGGTCTTTAATAATGGGAAACTTACTTGTTTGCATTTGGAATTTCAATATTAACATTATCATTAATTTCTGTCTCTCTGTGCAAGAGCCTTTACTGAAATTGTCACTGTAGCTTGGAGCTGAGGCTTTTCTGGAGTCTAATTTGCATAAATACTGTAATGAAGATGTAGCATGCAACAGTCAAAAGGCTGCTGCACTTCAGCATAGTTTACTGATTTAGCAAAATATCACTTTACTTACTTTCTGTTCCTGTAAGGCTGTGGGTGTTTGAGCACTAATTTTGTTCTTTTTTCCCCTCACTCCTTCTGCATTTAAGAAAATTCACCTAAACAGGAAGCTGGGGTTGGAGAAGGCCAAGGAAATGTGGGAGGAGGAGAAGAAGAGGAGAAGAAGAAGCAAAAGAGAGGCAAGGTCTAAATAGTTGATTGTGGTACTGATTTCAAAAGAGTTTGGGGCATCCCTTTCTCACCTGCTGGTCTGGAGCAGGGCACAAATTCCTTGCATTTTGGTGGCTAGCTCTGGAGTATAGGGAATATATAGGGAATATCTTCCTTCCTGTGGTCTGTGCCAATGGAAATGTTGGACAGGAGGGACAGGCAGGGAAAGGTGACCTGCATCCTGTGCCCCACTGTCACCACTGTCACACTCAGCCAGGGAGCAGCTCCTCCCAAGCTGGAATCAGCTGGCATTTCTCCCGGAATGCTGTGCCCTGTTGAGCAGCACTTTATGGGCTGCTTGCAGAGTGGAACAAAGGCTGCTTCCCTCTGTTAGTGCCTCATGACTCTGCTTTGCCTTTGTTCCTTCCACCTCTCTGCATTCACGGAGCTGGATTTGGTTTTGTGCTTTAAAGTCTGTTACTTGTGTCTCCATTAGCAGCTGTGTCTCCTCCCAGCAGTACTAATGAAAAACATTCTCAAAACCCAACTTTGGGAGATACAAAGTTATATGGAACAATTTAAACACACTTTTATCTTCAATCATTAGGGCTCTTTCTGCTGAATTAATTAACATGCTTTCCATCATAAATCAGAGTTCTGGAGCTGTTACTATGCATTTGCCTCTGCAGTGTCAGTTGTGTGTAATGCTCCAGAAATTATGGTTAATAACCAGTAAGTTTCATATTTTATGCTACATGTATTTTTGTTTTATTTTTGGTATCTTGGTAACCAGTTTAATTTACCTTCTCAGCAGGCAATGTCTAGTGACAACAGTAATTCATGTTCTGTAACTTGGATGCTTTTCCCAGAGATGTCAGGACATTTTATTTCAACATTAATTTGTTGTGAGGGGTGGGTGTCATTAGTTTTCAGTCTGGTATTTGGTTCTAAAATAAGTGTTTAAAATATTTGGTGATTTTTCTCCTAGAATCTAAAGTTTCCTGAAAACTTACAGCATGGTGTTAAGTAGGATGGTGTGAGAGTGACCATAAGAGTGTGAGGGAAAACAAGCACAAACTTCACGAGACACTGCTGAAACTCACTGAAGGACATTTAAGGCAGAAATTTATTGACTAAAAATTATCAGACACCAGTTTATAATGAAACAGAATTGGAAGTGCTGCGTGTTAGAAACAGAAACAGTCCCAGGGGTTGGTTTACTTGTCATAAATTCTTTAAGTTTTCATGCTGAGAGGGCTCAGAAACATGAAACTTTGCTTATCCTGGAATAACATGGTGACTGTACACGAAGTTAGCTGAGATCTTAATCTGGCTTGAAGAATCCTAATGAGTGGAATGTATCTTTTGCATGCTTTACTCTGACTCAGAAATGCCTGAAATGGGGAGTGTTCCCACAGGCTGGCCTAGGAACAGACAGGGGAAAGGTGGTGGGTGTTACAAGGTGTGGGACTGGGGTGCTGTGCCTGCTGTCACAGGTGTGGGGTTGGCTGCTGGATCACATTTCCATGTCTGGGTCACTGTGGGGTCGTGCACAGGTGTCCAGAACTTGATCCTGCTGTTTAACCCAGCAGCCTGGGGAAAGCAAGACCTTGTGGCCTCAGGAAATGGGCATGAGCAGCTTGCTTTGCCTCAGGCACAAACCGTGAGGATGTTAAAATAGTTGTGGAAAATATCAAAGAAAAAATGTATTTCTAGAATTATGTAAATGTAGACCAACACAGTAATTGGTAAAGTGTGGGGAAAAGGCCTGTTTTTGCTGATTGTGAGGGGGTCTGCTGTGCAACCTGTGCTTGAATGCACATTTCACATGTATATATATTTTATTTCCCATAATACTGGACTTTGATGCCGTGGGATCTTTCTTAAATAATAGTAAATCTCAGACAATGTGTAAAATACATTTTTGTTTACCAACAGTGTTGGGGAGTTAACAGTTTCTTTTTTTATAGGGGCAAAATCTGACCTTGTATGCTTTTTTCTTTGATGAACTATGACATAATTTAATTAATCATGTAACCTTATGCTCTGTTTTAAGGTGGAAGAGGTCAGATAAAACAGAAGAAGAAGACTGTACCACAGAAAGTTACGATAGCTAAAATTCCCAGAGCAAAGAAAAAATATGTCACGAGAGTGTGTGGCCTTGCCACATTTGGTGAGTTTGTGTTCTCCTGGTATTGGATGTGCCTGTCTTTAACCTCATGGTATTTCTTCTGGTTGTATTCCACTGGGGAATCTGCTTCCAGCTGTGAGATGGAAGTCCCAAGGTGCTTTTAGCAGTTCCAAAGCATGGCAAAGGTACACTGACTTCCACAGGGATAAATTACTGAGGTACTTATTGCCATGATTTTTCAGACAAAGAGGGTTACAGGTTTTTTTTTAAAACAGGCTGCAGACTCACCTCAACAGAATATGCAGAGAACATTCAGCAATTTCTACCTTGAAGCATTTGTAGATCTGTAGAGTCAGATGTTTTGGGTGTAAACAGCAGACTTGGCTTTCAGTGGAAACTCTAGCAAAGCTTCAACTCTAAAGTGCCACTACTTTTTCAAGTTAAAACAGTCTTGGCTTTAATCTTGAGAAAATATTTTCATGACAACTGTACTTAAATTGTTCGTTTTCCCCTGGGCAGAAATTGATCTTAAGGAAGCACAAAGGTTTTTTGCTCAGAAATTTTCCTGCGGTGCCTCAGTAACAGGAGAAGATGAAATCATCATTCAGGGGGACTTCACAGATGACATTATTGATGTAATCCAGGAGAAGTGGCCTGAGGTGAGAAACCTTTCTTTCTCTCAGGAAGACACACACTTTTCCACACTAGCCTGTGATTTACCAATGATTTTGGAAAAGGGGTTCATCTTTGGCAGCACAGATTGGTGCACAAAAATAAAAGAGCATTTGTTGCATTCCCACCCCACAGTGAGGGAGGCATGTCAGAATAAATGCAGCTGTCAAATATCTGTGCCTTCTTTGTGGCCCTTTCTTAACAGTGAGTGTCTAAGTGTTCTTACATTGCCATCCTATTTTTCAACACCTCATAAAATATTGCAAAATTAAAACAAACAAAAAAGCCCCAAGCCCCACACATTTGTGCTTCAGAAGAGATCAGCCAGTGTGGGATGGACTGAAATTTAAGGCTGGGAGCTGTAATTGCAAGGGCTTTCTCTGACTCTCCGTTGTCCTGGCATTTCCCAAGTGGAATTCTTTATGGTTTAACTCCACAGGGCTGTCTTTATTCCCAGCCCTGCAGGCTCAGCTGTGTCCTGTAAGCACGTGTCACTCTCCTGGGATTTACAGCAGGGGATCTGGAATGGGGCTGTTCACTTCTCCCACACCTCACTGCATTTACAGGGGTGCACACTGAAGGAGGCATGTAAAAAGAAAATAATTAATTTGCTGTGTTTTGGCTTTTTCTCCCTAGGTGGATGATGACAGCATTGAAGATCTTGGAGAAGTCAAGAAGTGATAGTGGAGGACTACCTTTATTTAATTATATGGTTATAAATGATATAGCAAAAGTGAGGCTTCTAAATCCATTTGCTCTGCAGTGAAACTGTGGAGAACCCATATCCTTGGCATTCTCACTGTTCTGTATAGGCTGCTTGGTTTTCTTTTTTGTTTTTGGGGTTTTTTTGTGATATTTGCCAAAGTTAAATTGGGGTTCTACCATGCTTAAGCATGAAGTAGATTTAAATAAAATTACTGTTCCTCACTGAATAGTTTCTGAGGTTTTTTACATCTACTTTTCTCTATCTATCTTATGGGAAAATAAGAATTTAAGGCATTAAAAGTTTGGTTTTCATCTGCTGTCCTTTCTGCTGAGCTTAACTGAATAAGGCACTTGGGTGATGTAGACTCTTTTACCTCTCATTTACCTGGGGAGAATTTTAGAAATCAGAATGGAACAAACATTCTAAAGGTTTGTTGGCAGTGAAATAACAGTGAATCCTGAAGTGGTCATTCTACATCCCTGCCAACTGAATTATTTTATTAAATGGAAACGCTGAGAAATATGTGAATATGACTTAGAAATTTATCCTGTTTTCATAATTCCAAAGATCTCCTTACCCTGCTGGGCTTCTAGGTGAGGCAATTGTAATGGCTTTATGCTTTTAACCTGCTGCTCATTCAAGCATGGTAGTCATAAACACGAATTAATAGTGAGCACTATTCCACAGGCCAGGTTAGCAGGTGGGGTGAGGTGCCAGCTCTGCTGTCTGTACTCCCACAAACAGCCTCGAGCATCGATTTGGTGATTTTTGTTTCACTGTTCCATTTAATAACGACAAATGCTCCCTGGTGGCAGGGTCCTGGAAGTGACATGCTCCTGTCATTGCAGAACCTCGGGGAGCTGAAAGCCGAGGGGGTGATGTGTCAGACTCTGTTCTCTTCCTGTAAGGTTGCTTTTTTCAGTGATTTCTGTTTATAAACCATGGGTGTGTCTGGAGAGATAACTCCATCCCTGTCGTTGGAAATAGTGTCTCTCAAGGGCTGCCTGCATCTCTACAGTCCTCCCGTTTAACACTGGACAGGAAAGTTGCCTCTAACCCATAACATTCCGGCCTGGTTCTGACTCATCCCCTATTAACAACATTATTAATTATGACATTTTTCTAGCAGCTCGAGCCCTGGGGTGAGGAGGCGGTCGCAGGATTCGAACCCGCGGCTGCAGGACTCGAACCGTGGGGCCCTGGACTCGAACCCGCGGCCCCTTCGCTGCGGGGGGCGGAGCTTCTTCCAACGGCGGGCGGGGCCGGGCGGTGCCGGTGGGTCGGGGGGCGGGC